>NC_039359.1:25626169-25940317 GCF_003573695.1 Papaver somniferum | reverse complement strand
GCTCGATTTGAATGTTTATTCTGTAAAGTCAGGGAACATTGCAACTTCCTGAAGACGTAGTGCTCTATACTAGTGAGTAATACATCTAGGAGCCGTCCAATCATTTCGATTCTGTACAGAAGTAATTACTGAAATTGCTCAGTATTCATGAGATATGTCGTTGCCTCAGCTAAGAGACTACACATCTGCATATGCTCTGAGAGACAGTATTCTCGGTCAGAGATTCTTGTGGCATGAGCTTTCATGCTTCGATGAGAGACATGAGCCTCAATACTCTTCTGATTGCTGGGTCAGGAGCATGTATAATTATGGTTTTACGATTTTAGCCCTTGTCGAAAATCCACCATATACATCAAGTCCCTTGCTTAGTGAGGGACAGTCATGTTCGTCAGTCAACACTGGATGGTGATTTTCTTGTTACGACGAAAAATAAGTAATTGAACTTAGTCGTAAGATAAGATGTTACCAGATTTCGATTGCATGAACAGTCCATGGCTTGAACGAAGATCCTAGTGGCATGATAGAGCGTCATCTAATTAGCATAAAGTGGTGTAACACCGCTGATTTGGTGATGGAACCTTGGTCAATTTAGGATTCACGGGCCGTGGCCCAAGAAAGGAAATCCTTGTGAAATTAGGTTTTGGAAATAAAATTTGATATAAAATGGATTAATCATTTTTTTTTTATTTCTCCTTCACATAAGAGACCACCACCTTCATCCCTTTACCTTCTTCACGCCAGCATCAGGAGAAGGAAAAAAAAATCACCGGGATCATCACTGCCGGTCGTCCGACCGTCACCGTTCGTCCAACTTCCGGCCGGCACCGACCAGGTACGATTTTTTTTCTTCATAAGTTGATGATTCGTTATTTCATGAGTTGTTCATGTCGAAGTTATATACATGTGCATGTATGCGTATGAGTTTTGTAGAAAACCCTTATTTAAAAACGTACGTTCGATCGTTAGTTTAAGAAACTAGTAATAATCCCTGACTTAGGAGAGATTTTTATCTTAAATAGACCTGTGTCTAATGATAAAATTTTGTTTATGAGCTTTAATGAGAGCCAAAATTTATCTTAAAGGTGTGAGTTTTCACAAAATCGAAATAAACCTTCGTTCCAAAGACGGACGATCGTACGAAGGAAAAGATTTTTTGATAAAACAGTGGAATATCCACGAATTTTTTTATTATATGAAACCGTGACATGTTCACGGATTATTTTTTTTACGTGAGTTTTACTCACATTAAAATAATAAACTTTATTTTTTACGTGAATAATTCACGTTTTACATATATATATGAATATATATATATATATATATTGAAAATCAAAGCCTGAATTTGAATAATGTTTAAAGGTAAACAATTACTTGGGATGAAATATTGTTTAGTTTTCATAATTCATTGGTTGATGTTCACACAGTAGGAGTGTTCATGATTTTATGAAAATCTGAGTTTTGCTCGTCTTTTGTAGATTTCGAAGAAACGAGCAAGTCTTGAAGTGTTAACTCTTGCAGTACAATCACTACTGTTAGTGGAATCGTAAAAGGTAAGAGTTAAGAATTACCATTTTCGTAGATGTTTTTCCGTGTGCATGATTCCATCATCTTTTCGAAGTTTGCATCTTATATGGATGATATACTGAAGTAGAGTATTGTGTGCATGTTACAGCTACTTCGCAAGGATGTCTGACTCTCAAGAAAATGATGTCTCTAGAGATGATACATGCATGGATGAGGCTTCCATTGGTGAAGAAGAAGATGAAACACCTGGAATCAAGAATGTTCCAAACATAGAGGATGCATTATTTGTGGCTCAAGGACCTGAAAAGCGCCTCAGAACTCCAGCATTTCGTCTTATGATCAATCCTAGAGAGGTTACTCAGAAAAAAATGGTGACTCCTCAGGCATCCATTCGGTTCTGTCTTGAACGAGGATATTTTTCTGTGTCAATCATTGAATTCAAGCTTTCTCGACGGCCTCTAGAAAAGTTTTCTGGATGGGCGAGGTATATGCTGGGTTTTCCTCGTGTTCGAGCCATGATGCATGATGCACAAATAACACGGGCTATCCAAGACTATGGAGGCTTGTTCATTTTTCATGATGTGCGAGGTATGGTAGCTCTACTTGCTCGTTGGTGTATTCCAACTCACACTTTCATATGCAGATGGGGAGAGTTTACCATCACCTTAGAGGATGTAGTTGCTTTGTTGCATCTTCCAATCACGGGCAACCTTCCTGAAGGTCTTTCTTCCTTAGAGGAAACAACAATGTCTAACATCTTGACATCTGCAATGGAGGAGATCAATAAGGTATCCGAAAGCAAAGGTTGTTATGCTCATTGGTTAATACATTGGTGGCTGAGAGATACTCCTCTTGGATGGCATGTTGACGGTACGTTATCTATTGCTGCTTTCTTGTGTTTATGGCTATCCAGAGATGTATTTGAAGATACTGGAAATCTGTTGAAGCCATTCTTGATTCCTTTTGCCATTAAGATGGCTCAGGGTGAGCAACTCCCAATAGGTAGTTTGTTCTTGTGCTCTCTGTACTCTAACTTAGACTCCTTGATTATAGACTTCAGCATCTCGAATGGCTATATGAAGGTTGAATGTTATGCCAATACGATGTTTCTTAAAGCTTTGATGTGGGAACGTTTCAAGAATTATGCACCCATTCCACGTACTATCTTGCAAGGACTGAACGCTGATGCTCGTCATGCTTTCTCTGAGAGGGGCAATGCCTGGGTTGTGTGTTGGTCTACAAATCATCCCCGACTCAGACTTGTTTCGTTGATGTGTTAGACCATGAATCTGAACTCAACTTCCGTCCATGGGTGTCAATCCTTCCTCATATTTCTTAGTTGACAACTTTCAATGCTGAAGAGAGTATGACTTTGAAATATGGTGCTGATTTGAGCGACAGCGAGAGGTATTTTATGCTGAGTTGCACTCCTGGTTACCTGATATCAACAATACATGGAGAATTCTCGGTGGAAGAATACAATATTGATAGGGAATCTCGGAAAATGGGTATGGATCAGTGTGCCCAACTTTTCGGAGAAGGAAACCATCAGTTGAACAACTCATGACCCGTTTAGACCGCATACATGTGGAAGGAAGTGAATACTGGTTCCCTATCTCCGAGCGAGTTACATATGTAACTCCGGGTTACATAAAATTTTGGGATCAACAACTCAGGCGTTTACTCGATTTCGTGACGGTGGATCAACCTTTGGTGAAGGAGCGTCCTTCTGCTGAGATGATTGCTACTCGACCAACACTGAATCATTTCCCTAGTGATGATAAACGGAAAACATCTCCAGGATGTTCACAAGTGAGTATTCTTTGCATAATCTTCATAAAATTATGATAATTGTGTTTTGATTATTGCATCAAAAAAATTCACAGGATAGTCATAACATAAGACCTCGAATCGATGTAGACCTCTCAGAAACTGAAACAACTGTTCATAGCGGAGAAAGCAGGAGCAAGAATTATAAATTGTGGTCCAATACCATAAAGTCCTCAGTTGTTTCTTTGGTGAGTTGTCAGTACTTCTCTTGTTGTGACTTCTTCTCATTCATATTATTAGGATTATAAAACCAATATTTTTTATTCAGTTGCATAACTTTACTCCATCGAGTATTGACGGTCTTCAGTTCTCTGCCGCTGAGCAGACAGTTTCTGACTTGAGTGATGAAGAAGAGGCCGTAAGTATTTCTTAGTATAACCAATTATGATGTTTTATAGACAAAATGATAATTGTTGAGAATATATCCAGGAGGATGTCTCCATGGAAGTAGAGAATACCGATGATGTTCTTTCATCTTCGAAAAATGGCGATAAAGAAAATTCCCAAAGACCAACACTGAATGAAAGCAATGGTGCTCTTGATGTTGATATGGGAAATTCAGGTTCTTTGAACGCTTCAGACACCATTTATCTTTCATTTTATCCATAGAAGTATAAATTTCTTGATTTATGAATGAATGAATGAATAGGAATTCATGTGAATATAGGAAAAATTTTGCCGAAATATGTCACCAGAAATTCCAGAATTCAGCCCTTTAGCAAAAACGCCATAAAATCTTCATCCGATGTTGGATTATTGCGATCTACCCATGTATCTTCATGCCCAGAAAATTTCCAAGCTTTTTAAAGAATATTTTTAAGTTTTGAGCACGTTTAGGGGTCGAAATCGACAAAACAGTAAACTTCCAGGAGACTTTCAGAAGATTTTCAGCCGTCATGTAGTCCAATGTTTTGTTCACATCCTTTTACTCGTTCATCAAATTGCTATGAAATTTTGATATGTTGTAGATAATATCCATTCAAAGAGAATGGTATATAAGTAGACCTTATATTCTTCACCAATTTCTCCCAGTTTGTCGTTTTGTACAGGGAAGTGTAAAATCCTCTCAGACGAGCTCGTTGTAAAACGTGTTTTTATGAATTTCACGCCATTTGCTCGTGTCTTGAATTCATAATGATGAACTTTGATGACTTTAGACCACTTTTATGCTGTATTTTATGATTACATTTTGTTTCCATGTTTAGATTGCTCTAATCTCATGTAATCTTCGTATTAGGTACTAAATGCCGAAGTTGAGAATAATGGAACCAATAATGATGATTCGAACAACCCTGTGGTTATAGATAAAGGGAAAACCACCTCTGCACTTCAATTCCATGAGGGTATTGCTACTTAAACCATTAAGGAAACTGAGACTTCAATTGTTATTGCTCCAGTGGCGGAAGAAGCTGAACCACGAGTGGAAGAAACTGAAGAAATTGTCGCCCTGATTGTAGAAGTTGCTCCAGTAATTGAGAATTGTATAGTGGTGCATGAATACCCAAGTGCATGGATTGCTTTTGATCCTCCATTTGATGCATCACTCCCATACCACGAACTAGTTGGTGGATTCAGGGTTCCTATTGGATATGCCGACTTGTACGAGAAGATATGGAGGAAATTTGGTCACATCATCGTTACCAGAGATCCCAAGCGTGCTTATTCTTTAACCATGCAAGTAAGTGTTATCTTGCGTGTTGTAAGTGATATATGCGCTAGGGCCAGAAATACTGTTACTTCATATGTACTCTTTGATTGGGAGTTTAACTTGGAGAATTCTGAGAGACTTGGCTTCAATGTGAAGTGGCTTCGTAAGAAGATAAATGCCATTAAGGATTCATGTGAGATGAACATACCCTTTCCCAACAATGTTGTGATGGAGAAGGAAGACAAGATTGCTAGGCAGAGTTGAATATGAAGAATGAAGCCTTACAAGTTTTGAAGGATGCAGAGGAGCGAAAATCTTTCTTTGCTGATTTTCTTTGATTTCCTTTTCATAATCTCTTTAACTTATGAACTACTTCTGAGAGATGTGAGGTTTTATTTTGGTTTTGATTGGTTTTGGACTGGTAGATGATTGAGGATTTTCTTTTAGATTTGATAGAGATTTTCTTTAAGTAAAATGAATTGAATTTTGATAAATTGATGAATTCAAATACTGAATACAAGTATGGAAAACGTTTTGGAGAAATTGAAATACTATGTAAGAAAGTCCTAAATGCCAAATCCAGACGTCATGAATATTCAAACTCCTAGTACCTCAAATGCCCAATAATTTCAGGCGTCAAATGCTTTAAGCCAAATCTCGTGTATCATTGGTGAAAAAGCGGGGGTCTAACAACAACACCCAATATTTCGCTTAGAAATTTGTATGGACTAACTCCGAAATACTTTCTAGAGAATCAACTAGACAATCAGACTCAATCTAGGTAAAAGTATCTCAAGGAGTTAATATCTCTCTCTTGTTTTGATTTACTCGAGCTAATAGAAATCAGCGAGTCTTTAATCAAACACAAGGAATAAATTGGATGGTACCAAAGACCAATATCCAAGGATCAATCAATGACAATCAACAACCAAAGGTTGGATTACTCTAATTGATGATCTAACGCACAACCTGTATTATTTCAATTATAAAGATAAAACAATATAATGCGAAAATTGAAATAACACAGACACTAGAAATTTTGTTAACGAGGAAACCGCAAATGCAGAAAAACCCCGGGACCTAGTCCAAATTGAACATACACTGCATTAAGCCGCTACAGACACTAGACTACTCCAAGCTAACTTCAGACTGGACTGTAGTTGAACCCAAATCAGTCTCCCACTGATACAAGGTACAGTTGTACTCCCTACGCCTTTGATCCCAGCAGGATATTGCGCACTTGATTCCCTTAGCTGATCTCACCCACAACTAAGAGTTGCTACGACCCAAAATCGCAGGCTTTGACAATAAACAAATATGTCTCCTACAGAAAAGTCTATCAAAGGATCAATTTGTCTCCCATAGATAAATCCTAAAGGTATTGTTCCGTATTTTGATAATAATCAAGGTGAACAGGAACCAATTGATAATCCGGTCTTATACTCCCGATTAACAGACTAGAGTTATCAATCACCTCACAACAATCTTAATCGTATGGTAGCGAAACAAGATGTTGTGGAATCACAAACAATGAGACGAAGATGTTTGTGATTACTTTTTATATCTTTCCTATCAGAGATATATATCTCAAGCCAATCAATCTGATTGTACTCGTACGATAGAAGATGCAAGATCAGATCACACAACTACGATAAAAGTAGTATCGGACTGGCTTCACAATCCTAATGAAGTCTTTAAGTCGTTAACCTGGTTTTAGAAGAAGAAAACCAAAGGTTAAAGGAGAACCGAATCTAGTATGAAAACTAGTATCACACGTGAGGTGTGGGGATTAGTTTTGCACAATACTAGATGTCTCCTTTATATAGTCTTTCAAATCAGGGGTTGCAATTAGGTTACCTTGGTAACAAATAAATCAATTTCCACCGTTAGATGAAAACCTGATTTAGATTCAAGCTAATATTTCTCAACCATTAGATCGAAAAATTAGCTTGTTATACACACCTGACAATGCACGCTTCTAGGTTTGTTAACCGTACCCAAACGTATGCACTTGTTGGTTCAACAATATTTAACCAAAAGGTTATCCATATGAGCATTTCATATCAACCATGTTCTTATTCACCATAACTAGTTCAAATGACTTCAAAATGAACTAGTTAGAGAGTTGTTCAATTGCAAGGAAATATCATGTACTACACAAGACACAATTGAAGCAAAGATGATTTGATTCACTTGAATCGGTTCATGAAATTTTATAGCCACTGTTTGCAAACTACATTGCTTAGTCTTTTTAAGTTTAAGTTCAGAAATAATCCTCAGATATACGACCTTCTCAAGTTCGCAGACTTGGTTCGCGGACTTAAGTTACCGGGCAGAGTTTACAAACTCCAACAGAAATTCTCGGGTTTGAGAACTTCGTCGGTTCGCGGACTGGGTTCGCGGACTGAGCTTCATGCAAGTAGTTTGTCAACTCCAGTAGAAATTCTCGGGTTTGAAAACTTCGGCAGTTCACGGACTGAGTTCGCGGACTTGGCTCATGTCATTCTTCCGGTTCTCTTGATCAATAAAGTTCACAAACTTTGATTCAAGGAATATGACTCATACATATATGTTTTTCCACAACAATTCTTATGTCCACCATTGGTTATGTAATCTAAACTCTCATTCCAATCATTGAAACATTCTTAGAGGACGTTATATAGTTGTTACACCATTTCTCGTCAAAGCAATTTTCAAGATGATTGAAACATATCATGACTTTCGTCACATGGTAAATATAAACTTGATCGAAGAGAAAATCTTACCAACATATATTTCGAGATATAGATAGGCGAGGTATACTCGGCTCGAAATACCAAATGTGTATAATCCAAGTCTATATATATATATAGCATACGACTTCTTCTCTAAAAGAGTAGGAGATAGAGTAGATAGACTTTTGAGTGACAGATAAGTTCAAGTCTTCACATACCTTTTTTTCGAGAAGTTCCACCGGTTCCTTGAGTAGTTCTTCTACTTGTATGATGAATTGCCATGAAGTCCTTGAGCTCGACTACACTTTCTATCCTAGTCCGAGACTTAGCTATAATAGACTAGAAATCAAGACTTATAGTTTTGATCACTAACATTGACAAACATGCTTAAGATAGAAACGCATGTGAGTTCGACCGAGCAATGCTCTAACAATTAGTATGGACCTGCCATCCGTGTTGATCAGCCTGTAGCATCCTCCAACTATGGATTTAGCAACCATGAAAGGTCCTTCCCAATTGGAGTTTCTTGCAGAATCAAGGTTGCGGTTAGTTGCTTTGAGAACCAGGTCTCCTTCATGGAATTTGTTAGGCTTGGTCGTCCGCGCCTTGAATATCCTTTGTTGATTCGGAATTCCTCGTGCGGTAGGTTCCATGGATGTGGCACATATGGACACTCATGTAAAGGGGAGTATACAGATTACTGTGTATCATGCTCAGCCATGTCTTCAGCAATAAACCTTTTGATCGAATGCTCAGTTTGAAGAAACTATGTGTTCAACTATTTGGTGTAATATTGTCGCGATGAGGCTATCCACTCATAGCACTTTGCGACGGCTAAGTTGTCAGTGGGAAGAAGTCCCCGGACCAGGGAAACATGATTAAACATTGGTAGCATAGGTGCATGAAGGAGAATCGTACTTTCCTGAGTACGGAACCTTTTGATGAAAGAGTGTGCACTTTCTACAGGTTTCTGTTCTAATTCCACCAAGGCTTTAACTTCCTCCAGATGCACGAATGATGAAGTATCTTCTATTTCTTCTGAATCAGAGCTTTCTTCAACCGAAAGCATTAGAGTCACCTTTCCAGCATGAATCCAAGGTCGTCCAAGAATCATGTCATACCCTGTATCTTCCCGGATTATGTAAAACTTGGTCTCAGTGCAGACCGAGTTTTCTATGACCTTGAGGGTGATGTAGCCGTATGCATCTCTGAGCCCTTCATGATCTCTGATTGACATGGGAGCATGCGCAGCTTCCTGTCGAGTAATGCCAGCGACTCTGAGAGTTTTCAAAGGAATGATGTTGATGGCTGTGACAACATCAACGAACACCCTTCAGAATTCATTTCCTTTGAGATACACTGTGGTGAGCATCCCCTAGTCATACATTTCTTTGTCAGCAGCTGGAGGCTCAGGAGGTACTTCTGAGATCAGTAGACGTTTCCCAGATACTATGTGATTCAAAGTTGTGAACATGTCTCCCCTTTGATCCTTTTACAGATAAATCAATTCGCAGACATGTTCGATCGACGACTGAACTGCTTCTTTGACTGGTTGTTCAGAGATGGAGAAAGTCCTAACTGGAAGAGGATCTATGTGTACTCCTTCAGTCCCCAAGTTAAGTTCCCCTGATTCAACCTTTTCGTTGAATATGCGCTTCAAGACCCTGCAGTCGCTGGTGGGATGATTAAGGAACCTGTGGAAATGGCAGTAGCGAGGGTTCTCCATTTCCTCTTCAGTTGGTTATTTTCTGACATATGGCAACTTAATTGCACCGTCTTGGATCTAGGCATCCAGCAGTTCAATGACCTGTTCAATGGAGAGAGGGAAGTCAGGTTCTGCTGGATCTGTGTTTTGGGTTGTAGCTTGTGCATCCCTGGTTTGATTACCCTTTCTTGGTGCCTTTGGAGGAGCTGAAAATGCAGGCTTGCCTGCGGTTCGGCTTTCCGTTTTCTCCCTTCTGCAACAGCATTTGTGGAAGGCTGGAGGTTTTACTGTTTGTTTATCAGACGCCTGCTACCTCGAGTCTCTCCCGGTTCCTCAACTTTTGTAGATTTTGCTCTTTCCAGTAAAAAGGGTGCGGTAGTCGCTGATCTCTTAGCCGCTTCATGAAGTTCTGAAGAGGTATGGAACCGGAGATTTTCCAATAAAGCCCTGTAGACTGGGATCATTCCATTGATGCACAAGTCTACAAGTTGCTGTTATGCGACATTCGGATCATGACAGTCCAGGGATTGAACCTTTAACCTTTTGACATAATCATAAGGATGTTCATTGATCCTTTGAAACATCCTTCCCAGAATCAGAGAGAGTGATTTGCTTTGAAACAAAGAAATATATACTGTAGAAAACATTAATCAGTTCTCCCCAACTTTTGATAAACCCTGGTGCGATATTGTTGTACCGGGTATATGCCCTGCCTTTCAGAGATTTTGAAAATTCCTTAAGGCGGACAACATGGTTGTTCTCATGTTCGCCCAATGCTTCCAAAAATCGAGATACATGTTCTCGAGCATTTCCTGTTCCATCATAAAGGGTGAACGTTGGAGAGACATAAAATTTTGGTAGAGGAATCCTTTGTGTAGCAGCAGGGTATGGAGGTTGGTGATGATGGTCAGATGAAGTTTTATCTTTTCCATGGTCCTCCAAGAGGCACTCCAAGTATTTACGAGTGATGAAACTGGATTGTTCCTTCGCTGGCAGATTGTCTGTATTTTTAGCTCCAGCAACTTCTTCATCATATACTTCATGGATTGGAGTGACTTCAGGATCAGCGTCTGAAGATATTTCTTTAGCTTTTCCTTTCTCCTGAGTTTTCTCTGACACCTTGTCTGTAGAAGTCTTGAGATAATTGAATAATTCTTTTTTAGTGGCAGCCATGTCAATATGATTCTTAGAAAGAGTTTCTTGCACCTTCATGAGATCTCCTATGGTAGGCGGATTTTCTCCGACTTCTTCAGGATGTCGTCCAAAGAGGGGATGGCTTCCAGTATTGGACTGAGGATGAGTAATGTCACCATAATTGTTGGAAGCAGAAATGGTTTCTGGAATACCATCATTGTTATTTTTGCTAGTGATAGTGTTTTGCATTTGTAACTAACCCAGACCTAAGACCATCCATCTTGTAAAAATATGAGATTGCAACCGAGAGAATGATCTCCCACTGTGGTCGCCAATCTGTAGATGGGGAAAAACAATTTGCTGATTCTTATGGAATTGAGGAGACGACCGTGCGGAGAAGACTCCTTGAACCGAGCGAAATGCTTAACCTTACACAGATGCACTGCAAGAAGGTGAGAAATATGTGAGATCAATGGTGATCGAAGATTGTTGGTGTGTTGTGTATTTTGAGTGAAAATAATTTCTGAATGATTGAGTTTACTCAGTTGAGAGTAATTGCTAATATGATGAGTTCGTGTAGACGAAAGACTGTCTATCGAGAATTGTCTGTTCAATCATGATCCAGAGACTTATTTATATTGCTAGAATTGTAAACACCTTGATCCCATGAAGTGTGACAGTTGCTAGAGTCAAAGAGTAGGGAAGTGGAAATCGTGTTAAAACCAGTTGCTCATCGTGCGGAGGCTTGGTTGATTTTCTACCCACTACTTTGCTAACTCCTTCAACTGATTGCACGACTTGCTCACATTCTTATCTTGTGTATGAACACACGTGCCATAAACCGTTAGACCAAAATCCTAGTTAATATCCCCCCATGTGAAACGATTGATGTCTCGTGATTGTGGAGTCTGCAAGGCAGACGTGTATTTAGTTAGTCAGTTGCTGGCTTCATGGGACGATGAGTCCTTGTATTGCTGAGTCGAACGTGATTTTCAAATGTTCTAAGACTCATAAGTTGAACATGTCTATTGAGATATAGGTATAATTCTCGAGTAAATGTTGATAGTTAAGGTGATCAAATATTGCTCATTCGATGGATTGTTGAATATTGATAGTTGAACCAATATTCCTTAGTCTGAGAAAATATTTCTCATATGAGCAAATGTTGTTCGTTTGATGAATTATTGGTAGCAGAACCATGTATAATTAATTAGAATGTTGATCATGGGATCAACGTAAAATTATTAGTGTTTGAATCTGTTCAGAATTATGTTTCTCGGAGCTTTGGGATCCGAAGCCCTAATTTTGATCAATTGTTGATCAATTGATGATTTTATTGAAAATCAAACACGGAGTGAAGGAGGGACCGGCTACAATGAATCGACCATGTAACGCCCAGATGCTCAAGTGAGAAAAATACCAAAGTCTCTTGAAAACCAGTTGTTGAAAAGATAATAAAATGAAGGAATCATGAAGTGTGGGACCGAATATGGCTAAGGCATGGCCGGCCGTCCAATGATCCCGGTCCCATGGCACTTTTCCTAAGTTTATATTATTTTCATGATTTTAGGGAAATATTATGAAGTCAAGGAGTTTGTTGAAATCAAGGAGTTTCCTTGAAGTGAAGGAGTTTCCATGAGATGAGGGAACACAAATAATAATAATAATAATAATAAAAATAAGAGTGTGTGGGACCAGCTTGGGCATGGTCGACCGGCTAGGGCCCGGTCCCGTGAGTCTCTCCTAATTTTATATTATTTTCATGATTTGAATGAAATATCATGAAATTAATGGATTTCCATGAGATGATGGAAATAATTAATAAAATAAGGATTTACAAGGTGTGGGACCGGTCACGGCTAGGGCATAGCTGATAAGCATGTAAATGCTACATTTTATACCCATATTTATATTAGCTAGGATACAAAATTTTAGTTGCTAATACTATTTTAGTGCTTTTGTAGAAAGTACAAGTGAATTCGATCATCCAGCGAATAAACAACAAAATGTGAGACTTAATGGTGTTTGCGACGAAAATTGCAAAATGTGGTTGGCCTGGTATTTCCATATATCAGCAACCACAATGATGAAATGTGGTTGGCATGGTATTTCCATATATCAGCAATCACAACGATGAAACGTGGTTGGCTTGGTATTTCCATGTATCAGCAACCACAATGATGAAATGGGGTTGGCCTGGTATTTCCATGTATCAGCAACCACAATGATCAAATATGTTGGCCTGGTATTTCTATATATCAGCATCACTTATTATGTTGGCCTGGTATTTTTATATATCAGCAACACTTATTATGCTGGCCTGGTATTTCTATATATCAGCAGCACTTATTATGTTGACCTGGTATCTCCATATATATCAGCAGCATAGAATTATTTCACAGCCGAGGTTACAATGGGCTGAAAGTTTTAATTTGTTCTTCAATTAATGCATGGTGAAGCGAGTCGACGTCAGCACACTAATGCCACCTAAGATTGATCAAGAGTGACTTTATTATTGTTAGCATAAGAATGGAAGAATATCACTTCCATGACCACGTGAAAATGAAGTGCAAATGAAAAAAAAGGAAAGATTAACATATCTTGTCCTTACATAAGTTCTTTTGCTATATATATATAAAGAATCTTAAGGAATGTTTGAGACCAAATGACGTCATTTGTGCAGATACAGTTAAGGCGGGACCAACACATGCAAGAAAATATCATGCTTTTTAAATGAAATTAATTCATTTCCTTGGTGGTTTCATATACTATGGAGAGTGGAGATTCGCTGATACTTTACAATGTTTCGTCATATTATGACACGCAGCACAATATTATAGGGAGGATTGTATTTCATGACATGTGGCAGACTTTTATTGGGAGGTGATGTGGTGACGAAGTGAATTCATCTGTGGGCTATATTTATGTGTTGTTTCAAAATGAAAATGGGGCACCCGGCCAAAGTGCCGCAAGAAAGGAAGGATTTTGTAGTTTTGTTTTCGATTCTTCATTTTTCATTAGAGTTTAATTTTAATATGTTTATGGCTTTTGAGAAAGCCATTTCTAGCTAGTGTTATGTTAGAGTTTAGGTAGAAACCAATAAATTGTGTAAACTCTATATTTATATGCTCACTAATGATTTGAATGACTAGTAGTTTTTCTTCATATAACTTGGTATTTTATTGTTCATGTGATTTCATTGATTATTTATGCTTTTCAATTGATATGGTGTGCTTTGGTTAAATCCCTTGACGTGATATGCTTTAGGATTGATAGGTAATGCTTTAGAATCGCTATCCATGAAGCGAAGAAAACTATAGCGGATAAACAATATTTGAAAATGCATGGAATTTATTTTTAACGAATAGTAGAATTTGCATAATTAATTGGTGGAAACCGAAAACCCTAATAACCCACACTCATTTTGTTTATCTTTAAATTATTTATCATTTCATTTTGTTCCGAATTTCTAAAAATCCTTAAAATATTATCTTGTTGATTACTTAATTTTTGGTATTAGTTGGTAGAGTATTTCACACTCCTCGTGGGAACGACCTGTACTTGCCATTTTCTACTAGTTAGACGTTGTGTACTTGCTGTATATTTTTATAGGTTTCCGAGCCTACCAAGTTTTTGGCGCCGATGTCGGGGAGTGGTAGCAAAATACTCACTAGTTGATATTAGCGTATATAGCTTATTTTTAATTTTTGTACATAATTTATTTTTATTTTTCTTTTAGATTTGTTTTAGTTCTTTTTACGCAGTTTGTTTGATTTTTTTTAGGTACTTTAGTTTGAAGTGCGGGCGAAAAGAAAGTATGCAATCGCAAAACATTTACAAGAGCCACTTGGAAGATCCATTAGAGGTTTGTTTAGCTCATTTTGGGTATGATTTTGATGATGATAGTGTTATTTGTGAAGTCAATGCCTTATTAGACTCCACACCACTGCTAGACACTAATAAATGGAAGCCCAAACTAGAACCTCTAGTTATGTCTGAATCTCGACTAGTTCAATCAGTCGAGAATGCTCTTACCTTGATCCATAAGCCATTAAGTTCTGAATTTTTTCGTCTTGACGATATTCATAATGAAACCGTTTTAGATGATAATGGGTCTAAGAGTCGTGATATTATTGCTCCATTGAGGCTATGTTCAGCGAGTGAATTTGAAAAAATATCAGTCATGGAAGTTATTTCCGCTGACTTAGAACCAGATTTAGGGATTACAATAATTGTTCAATTCTTTAGACAATCTTTAGTAATCATCTGCGAACCTGATTTACTTCATATTAAAGGTTCGAATTATGCTTTAAATAAGATTGAATTCAGTTTTATCTCTCTGGGTATTAATTTTTCTTACCGTAGGTTCATGTTTTCAACTAATCAGATTAGTTGGGTTGATCCCCAACTCTCCAGGATTTATATATATAATTCGCAGCTTACCTTGGGGTACCAACCCCACATTGTTTGATAACGTGCTACTGGCAAGTCGGGAAACAAATACATTTCGCTTCATGGGAATCAACCCATCAGATTTGTTCCCTGCACTCTATCTTTTATTTTTAGTTCTTTAGTTTTTGCATATGTATTTTAGAATTTCCCACCTTAATTCCTACGTTAGATGACTCAATTAAATTGAGAAAAATGTAATGTTTAAGTGTGGGGGAGTGCCGCTTTTGTTAAGATTTTTCTTTAAAAAAAAATCTATTGCATAATATCTCTGTTTTGCTCGAGGACTAGCAAAATATAAGTGTGGGGGTGTTGATAAGCATGTAAATGCTACATTTTATACCCATATTTATATTAGCTAGGATATAATATTTTAGTTGCTAATACTATTTTAGTGCTTTTGTAGAAATACAAGTGAATTCGATCATCCAGTGAATAAACAGCAAAATGTGAGACTTAATGGTGTTTGCGACGAAAATTGCAAAATGTGGTTGGCCTGGTATTTCCATATATCAGCAACCAAAATGATGAAATGTGGTTGGCCTGGTATTTCCATATATCAGCAATCACAATGATGAAACGTGGTTGGCCTGGTATTTCCATGTATCAGCAACCACAATGATGAAATGGGGTTGGCCTGGTATATCCATGTATCAGCAACCACAATGATCAAATATGTTGGCCTGGTATATCTATATATCAGCAACACTTATTATGCTCTGGTATTTCTATATATCAGCAGCACTTATTATGCTGGCCAGGTATTTCTATATATCAGCAGCACTTATTATGCTGGCCTGGTATTTCTATATATCAGCAGCATAGAATTATTTCATAGCCGAGGTCACAATGGGCAAACAAGTTTTAATTTTCTCTTCAATTAATGCATGGTGAATCGATTCGACGTCAGCATACTAATGCCACCTAAGATTGGTCAAGAGTGACTTTATTATTGTTAGCATAAGAATGGAAGAATATCACCTCCATGACCACGTGCAAATGAAGTGCAAATGAAGAAAAATGAAAGATTAACATATCTTGTCCTTACATAAGTTCTCTTCCTATATATATAAAAAATCCGAAGGAATGTTTGAGACCAAATGATGTCATTTGTGCAAATACAGTTAAGGTGGGCCCAGCACATGCAAGAAAATATCATGCTTTTTAAATGAAATTAATTCATTTCCTTGGTGGTTTAATATACTATGGAAAGTGGAGATTTGCTGATACTTTACAATGTTTCGTCATATGATGACACGTGGCACAATATTATTGGGCGGATTGTATTTCATGACATGTGGCAGACTTCTATTGGGAGGTGATGTGGCGACGACGTGAATTCATCTGTGGGCTATATTTATGTGTTGTTTCAAAATGAAAATGGGGCACCCGGCCACAGTGTCGCAAGAAAGGAAGGGTTTTGAAGTTTCGTTTTCGATTCTTCATTTTTCATTAGCTAGAGTTTAATTTTAATATGTTTATGACTTTTGAGAAAGCCATTTCTAGCTAGTGTTATGTTAGGGTTTAGGTAGAAACCAATAAATTGTGTAAACTCTATATTTATATGCTCAATAATGATTTGAATGACTAGTAGTTTTTCTTCATATAGCTTGGTATTTTATTGTTCATGTGATTTCATTGATTATTTATGCTTTTCAATTGATATGGCGTGCTTTGATTAAATCCTTTGACGTGATATGCTTTAGGATTGATAGGTAATGCTTTAGAATCACTATCCATGAAGCAAAGAAAACTATAGCGGATAAACAATATTTGAAAATGCATGGAATTTATTTTTAACGAATAGGAGAATTTGCATAATTAATTGGTGGAAACCGAAAACCCTAATAACCCACACTCATTTTGTTTATATTTAAATTATTTATCATTTCATTTTGTTCCGAATTTATAAAAATCCTTAAAACATTATCTTGTTGATTACTTAATTTTTGGTATTATTTGGTAGAGTATTTCACACTCCTCGTGGGAACGACCTGTACTTGCCATTGTCTACTAGTTAGACGATGTGCACTTGCAGTATATTATTGTAGGTTTCCGAGCCTACCAATAGCCGGCAGGCTAGTGACCACGGTCCCGTGACACCTTTCCTAATTTTATGTAATTTATGTATAATTTCCTTAATATGAAGGAAATACCATGAAACGAAGGAGTTTCATAGGATTAAGGAATTTCCTGAGATGATGGAAATAATTAATAAAATAAAGAATTACAAGGTGTGGGGACGGTCACTGCTAGGGCATGGATGTCCGGCTAGTGACCACAGTCCCGTGACACCTTTCCTAATTTTATGTAATTTTTGTATAATTTCCTTAATCTGAAGGAAATACCATGAAACGAAGGATTTTCATAAATTGAAGGGATTTTCATGGGATCAAGAAAAAATAATAAAATATGATAAAATAAAGGGAGAAGCGTGGGACCGACCACGACGGCGTGACTGGCCTGCCGGTGGGTTGGGTCCCCTTTGACGCATCCTTTAAGTATCTTATTATTATTATTTTCTCTATGGTTTGATCGTTCCTTCGTGTTATTGAATGTTCGTTCGTGCATTCAGATGCTCGTTAGTGCATTTATTGCTGAATACATTTGCACTATTTTCTCAGGGCTTACTGGATGGTGGCTCAGATGCCAGTGCGTTGAATATTTATTACTAACCCATGGAATTCTGCCGGGGATAACCATAAATTGAAGTAATGAAATATTATGCGGAATGCAGAGTATTTTTCTAGGAATTCAATTGATGAATCTTGTGACTAGAAATAATTAATTGGTGGCTCTATACTAGCAGGCATGTTGTCTAGGAGCATTATAATTATTCGGAAATCGAGGTATGAGCTAGATGAAGCAGAATGCTCGATTTGAATGTTTATTCTGTAAAGTCAGGGAACATTTCAACGTCCTGAAGACGTAGTGCTCTATACTAGTGAGTAATACATCTAGGAGCCGTCTAATCATTTTGATTCTTTACATAAGTAATTACTGAAATTTCTTAGTATTCATGAGATATGCGTTTCCTCAGCTGAGAGACTACACATCTACATATGCTCTGAGAGACAGTATTCTCAGTCAGAGATTCTTGTGGCATGAGCTTTCATGCTTCGATGAGAGACATGAGCCTCAACACTCATCTGATTGCTGGATCAGGAGCATGTATAATTATGGTTTTACGATTTTATTCCTTGTCGAAAATCCACCACCTACAACTAGGTAACCGAATGAGATGTAATCCCACTAGTATATTGAGATAAGAGTTGTAAATACCTCCTGAGTGTTTGTATTGTGTATTCCAGAAGATTTAGACATTGGCCTTTTTGAATCTTCATCAGAAGGATTTCTTTGAGGATTAAGTCTATTACCTCTTGAGATTCGTTCTATAGAACAAGGATCACGAGAATCCCATCTCCTAGACTTAGTCCAGCCAAACTTATTCTCACAAACACTGGGAACATGTAAATAAGTGGTGTAAGGAGTCGCACCATTATGAAGAACACGATTCCGATAAATATTTCTAAAGGAGTGGCCTTGGAAACCTTTTTTTTATGAGATTTATGGTTTTCTGCAGGAATGTTATCCATTGTAGAGTCGTCAGACTATTTACTCAGTCAACTATAAAAAGAAACAGATTTTGAAGATCATAAATTTGTTTCTTTCTAGCAAAACAATGTAGAACATTATATTCCTTTTCCCGCAGAATGAACAAGTTCATATGGATAAGAAACTTTTGAAGAATTCCATCTATGACATTTAGCCTTTTCTGATATCCGCAAGTTATGCAAACGTTTCTTAGCAGATAATTCCTTAGGAGTAATTTTCTCCATGCTAGGTAATACCACATGAGTATTAAAAATATACACTGAAGAAGACTTACTCACTAAAACAGAGTTTTCTCTTTTCAAGGAGTTATACTGTTCCTGAGCTAGTAAAAGAAATGGAACGATTTTCTCTTTTTCAACACGACGGCTGTTTAATTCTAATGAATGGGTCTTTATTAAACATTCTTCTTTAATTGAGTCTTATTTAACAGTATCTTCAAGCATACTAATCTTTTCGCGTTGTAGAGTAGTTTCTTGAACGAGGTTTTCGATATTGTTAGAAAAAGACTCAATAATACTATAGAGTTTTCGTTATATATCAAGAGAATTCTCAAGTTCATCAGTGAGCTGACCATATTTTTCTTCAAGGGATCTAATTCTAGAAACTTGAACATCAATAATCTCAACAGATTTATTTAAGGTTCTGGTGAGTTCCATCTCAGATTCTGACATAGTGCCAACTGTCACTTTAGAGGGAATATTATCAGAATTTGATAGCAACAGTTTTCTACCTCGGGATTCAGAAGAATCTGCTAAGGAGTTATCCGTTGAGGTAAACCCAAGACATTTGGTATAATCAAAAACTTTGGAAGACATTTATATGCGCGTTAGGATGAGATTAACTTTTATCCACAGAAATCAGATTGCTACAAACACAGACTTATGAGGTTTTAGCGTGTTTGCCTGCTCTGGTTCCAATTGAGAAAGTGAGGTATAACAACCACACCCAATAATTCGTTCGGAAATATCAATGGACTAAACTCTAATAAATTCCGAGAGTACCAAATTAAAAGCGAGACTCAATCAAGAAATATATCAAAGAGTTTTTATCTCTTTCTCAATACAATTAGTAAATAGACTAAATAGAAATCCGTGAGACTGATTGAAATAAGAATAACTTAGACGGTACCAAAGACCAATTCCCAAGTGTCAATCAAGTTCTATCCTACAATCAAGGTCGGATTTATCAATTGATTGAACTACGCACAACCTGTGATATTGCAATCATATAAACAAATATAATGCGGAAGAGAAACAACACAGACACTAGAAATTTTCTTAACGAGGAAACTGCAAATGCAGAAAAACCCCGGGACCTAGTCCAGATTTGAACACCACACTGTATTTAGCCGCTACAGATACTAGCCTACTACAAGTTAACTTCGAAATGGAATGTAGTTGATCCTTAACCAAGTCTCACACCGATTAAGGTATAGTCGCGTTCCTTACGCCTCTAGAACCACGCCAGATTCTACACACTTGATTCCCTTAGATGATATCTCCCACAACTAAGAGTTTCTATGACCCAAAGTCGAAGACTATTAAACAAATATGTCTCCCACAGATATGTCTATCCTTTATTCTATTTGTTCCGTATTTTGATACAAAGATCAAGGTGTACATGAACCAACTAATAATTTGGTCTTATACTCCCGAAGAGCAGCCTAGAAATATTAGTCACCTCACAATGACCTAACTGATTAACAAAAGAAGTTATTGCGGAATCACAAGAGTCTGATATGAAAAACTGTTGTGATTACTTTTTATATCTTACCTATCGGAGATAATATCGAGTAAATCTTAGAGAAGATAAAACTCAATAATGATAGAAAAAATAAGATCAAAATACGCAACTACAAAGAAAATAGTTGGATCTGGATTCACGAATCCCAAATGAAATCTTCAAGTCGTTAACCTAATAATGGTTTTAGAAAACCTAGGTTAAAGGAGAATAGACTCTAGTTTGCAACTAGGACAGAAGAAAGTGTAGGGATTAGGTTTTCCAGTTACTAGAGTTCTCCTTTATATAGTCTTTCAAATCAGGGTTGCTTACAATCAAATCTAGGATATATTAGTAACAAAGCATTCAATATTCACCATTAGATGAACTCCTGATTTAAGGTTCAAGCTAAGTCTGCTTAGAAATTAAGCAATTAAGCTCCACCGTTAGATGGTATTAGCTTGTTACACACAAATCAAATATATTTATATTTAGATATGGGTAATCGTACCTAAACATGTATACTGGGTTGGCTCAATAACAGTTAACCGAAGTTATCCATATGAACACTTTTGACTTAGCCGTATTCATCTAACACTTCTAGATCAAATATAATGATCAATAAATCATGATAGATGACCAAATGAATCTAATTGTGCTTCAATGGAGTTTTTCAATTGTTTACTATCTTATAGAAATATTCATGAACAAATTGAAACGAAATCGGTTTGATTCGTAATCATAAAAAGTACTTATACAAGAATCAATTCATGAACATTAAACCATGGTTTGCAAAGTTAATTTACATTCCTTAAATCATAATTTTTTTTAGTTCATGAGTATGAGAATCATTCATTACCGATTTTAGAACTTAACCATTGTATTCGCAAACTGGGTACGCGAACAACAACTCTGTACCTTGGCCTAGTCAAGCCGTTCGCTAACCCGGTTCGCGAACAACCGTTCCGGACCCAACTCCGGTAAACCCATTTTCATACTAGGTACGCAAACAAGAGTTCTGGAACTTCTCAGGTAAATCCACTCGCATACTAGGTACGCAAGCAAGAGTTCCGGACCTGAACCATCACAATACAGTTTGCACACTGGGTATGCATATCGTGTTATATCAAGACATGGATAATTGTTCTAAACTCTCATTTCAATCGTTGAAACATCCTTAGAAGACGACAATGGTAATCTCACACATACCATTAGCTTCAAGTGATAGAATGATCAATACGAAACTTCCTGAGCTAACATCAAATGACTTTCTCACACACATCATATGAGATGTTCAAGGTAATTTTCACATGATCATCTTTTGACTTAATATTTAGTTTCCAAAAAATAAATTACTTCCAACTAAACTCATCAAGAATAAGATGAACATAGCTAAAGCAAAAATCTTCTAACACGTATTTCGAGAAATAGATAAGCGAGATAAACTCAACTCTAAATATCAAATGTGTATAATGTAAAATTATATATATCTATACGACTTAGCCTCATTAGAAGATAGAATAGAATAGACTTCTGAGTGATAGATAAGTTTTAGTCTCCGCATACCTTTTGTTGATGAAGTTCCTCCAAGCTCCTCAGTAGATCTTCTTCTTCAATTGGTGAACGTCGTGAAGTCTAAAGCTCAACTACACATTTTATCCTAATCCGGGACATAGCTATAAGTAGACTAGAAATCAAGTATATATTTTTGATCAACTAAACTTGAAAAACAAGCTTGAGATAGCAACGCTTGCGAGTTCGACCAAGCAGTGCTCTAACAGTTTTGGCAACTAAATTTGACAACAAGCTTTATATAGAAACACTTGTGAGTTCGACCGAGCAATGCTCTAACAATTTCCCGCTTTGTCAATTTTAGTGACAAAACTATTTAATACATATGGATAACAAAAATAAAGTTTTGAAAAAACTCCTCGATCCACAATGTCTTCTTGATTTCCTTGGTTTCTCCAACTCTCCTTGAAATCTTCGTTATTTCTTGTTGCAATGATTTTGAACGTATTCAACTCAGCATCGTTGTTGTTTAAGAACCGATTCCATGGCGATAAAACCATTTCACAAATATTCTCAATCGTTGTTATACAAAAACATAGTATTATTATCTTCTCTCCAAAGTTCAATTGTATCTCAACTTTGAAGTAATACTATTGGTGATATGTTCCCCCCCTTAGTCAATACTTACCTCTTTTTTTTAATAGGTAAACCTATTGCTTAAACGATTCACTTCCCCTTACATAATGCTCCGTAAATCATATGTATGTAGTATGAAACTACTAAATAATTCTCCCTCTTTCTGTCAATAAAAATAATAAAGGTACGAAAATCGTTGGATCGCAATGAGTACAACCAAAAGATATCTCAAGTTTTAAGGAATATGGAGATACTACATAATAACATAGTTAAAATGCAACTCCTCATATCAACTTATTTATATGATATCACATAGTAATAAATACTTAGCGTTCATCCCAGGAGATTAAAAAGATACAAGCATCCCCTTTATAATTCCACAGCCATGCTCCCCACATAGATATAGCAATTAAGTACAAGTTCATTTAAGAACTCCGCCCCACAAAATGTCATTCTCGAAAGAACAACATGAGTGACCTTTCTTTCGTGAAAAAGAAGGATTTTGGACATTAAAAAATCACAAGTATTTATATCCATAGTATCGACATAAATTAATCTCAAGTCTGGTTACCAAAGACCAATGTCCAAGGATCAATAAAGTCTTACCTAACTAACAAGGTTGGACCTAAATATTGTGATTAATCAATGCACAACCTATATTTCAATTATAAAGATAAACAATATAATGGGGAAAAAACACAGACACCAGAAGTTATGTTAACGAGGAACCCGCACATACAGAAAAACTCCGGGACCTAGTCCATATTACACACCAAACTGTATTAAGAAGCTACAGACACTAGCCTACTACCAATTAACTTCGGTATGGAATGTAGTTGAGCCGAACTTAGTCTCCCACTGATTCAGGTACATTCGCGCTCCTTACGCCTCTTGAATCCCAGCAGGAATCTTCGCAATTGATTCCCTTAGACAGTCTCATACCAACTAAGATTTTATTCAATTCAATTGAAGACTTTAAACCAAATCTGCCTCCCAAAGATTAAGCCTATTTATTGATTTCCTGATTTACGATCTAAATGGATGATCAGATCAAACGATAAATCTAGGTGATGGAAATCGATAGCAACTTAGACAAAAGTCTAGCTATCCTCAAAATCTGGACTTATGCAACCCGAAGTGCATTCTAGATTATTATTCACCTCACAAGTATAAAACTTGCGCAATCAACAACGTATGAGACGAAGAGACTTTGTTGATTACTTTCTATCTTGATTGGTGGAGCAAGGATCTACAAACAATCAAGATCAGGATACTCAAGTTACCAAGATAAAACATAACTGGGCTTGGCTTCATGAATCCCAATAAAGTCTTTGTAGTCACTAAACCCTAAAAGGGTTTCTAGAGAGTACGACTCTAGATACAACTAGGACACACCAAAAATTATTGTCAAGATTCAAAGATCCCAGTTGCAGAGAGTTCCCTTTATATAAACTTCAAAGCCTAGGTTGCTTTAGGTTTAAGCTAACATAGCTTTGGAACCAATCAATCAATATTCACCGTTAGATGAAAGCTTTGATTCTTATTCACATATACAAGATATACACTATAGTTAGGTAAACTGTAACCGAACTGTGTATAAAGACTATGTTTAATATGGTTAGCCGAAACTAGCCTATTTGAACTTAAAAGCTTAACATTCATTTCAATGTTCACAAGACATTAATATTGAGTCACAATTATGTGATCGAATGAGTCTAGTGTTGATTATTTATTTGATCTAATGCAAATTATTTCAAGGAAATAATTTAATCACAATTGAATCACAATCGACATAGTTTGTAAATGTACAGAGTACAAGTACTTGAACTGTTCGTGAATCGACAGAGTCATAGTACGTGGACCGGTTTGCAAACTTATATGAAATGACCGAGTATGGAGTCAACAAAACTTCTCAGTTCATAAATTGGTTTGCACACTTATGAAGCTACCGTGTTCCGGACTCTTACAAAACTTTTCAGTTCAGGTACCGGTTTGCAAACTTTGAACTGATTCAAACTTTTGGAGTCTACAGAACTTTTTAGTTCACGTACCAGTTTGCAAACTTTGGATATTTGCCGGTTCCGGAGTTTACAGAACGTTCAGTTTACATACCGGTTTGGGTACTAAACTGGTTCTAGAATATAGAACTATTTTGGCTCGCATACCAGTTTGTTATTTTAATTTGGTTCCCTTACCACAGTTCCACAATGATTTGTATACGAATATACATACCTATCCGGATCACGAAACAAACAGATTTTACCATGATGTACATACGAGTATGCATATCACACAAATCTGAAAGTCGATATATAGTTACTCCGCTACGTGTGCGAATACATGTAATACGGCTTCAGACAAATTTCGGATATAATAGTTCTATGTTTCTCTAAATCGATTCGAAACATTCCTGAATAACATTAATGACGTATATCACTGTTCCAGGCTATTTCCAAATGATAAACTTGAGTCATGAT
The DNA here is from genome assembly GCF_003573695.1 of Papaver somniferum. Lineage (NCBI taxonomy): Eukaryota > Viridiplantae > Streptophyta > Magnoliopsida > Ranunculales > Papaveraceae > Papaver > Papaver somniferum. The sequence continues at coordinate 25,915,354 of NC_039359.1, read as the reverse complement.
TTGGTTCCGAATAATAAATTGTTCTCCACCGAGTTTGATCAAGTATGAACAAATGTTCATTAAGCTTAGTCATTATATTTCGAGAAATTCGTAAACTAAATAATTAGTTCTCGACTCGAAATTCTTGTCTATGCAAGCTAGTCTAATTTGTTATGTGACAATCGTCTTAAGATAGGAAGGTGAATACAACTTGAGAAATAGGTGGTTCAGTCTTCACTTACCTTTTGTTGATGAAGTTCTCCAAAATCTTTGGTTGATCTTCGCCTTCAAACGGTAGAACGCAAATGATGAATGGTTCGTTTATCAACTCCACTGTCCTAGACCGAGACTTAACTAATTGTAGACTAGAAATCAAGATATTGTTTTTGACAACTAAATTTGACGACAAGCTTGATATAGCAACACTTGTGAGTTCGGCCGAGCAATGCTCTAACAATTACGAGGGAATATGAAGCAATACTTGACAGTAACAAACTCATGTTAAAAGATTTTATGTGTTGGTCAGCTTGATTATACGCTCAAGGATATTCAGAAAACTGAGTAACTATGGGTTAGATTATTTGGTCTCAACTAGAAGAGGTTTCATTGTTGAATAATATAGCATCTTAATTCTGAGAACATCCAAAACTATACTAGATCCCAGTATTTTTCTATCATGAAGTTTTCCTCATTAACAAGGTCTTTTGTTTTGTGCCTTTTAGTTTGTCTTTCTAGTATATTTATTTTATTATAATTAATTAATATACTTGCGCGTTAATCATACCTTGGTTGATTCCATAATACATTCCTTGTTGAATATAGATTATAATCAAGGCCACCTTGTCTATTTAATCTTGACAGCATCAAAAAAGAACTGGTGGTGTGGTCGACACCTTCTTCTTTTCAAGTTCGGATATGGAACACAATAGAGATGATTTTGTTGAAAGTCTAGAATTAAATCCTGCAGAAGACTCCTCATTATTACCAAGGTCATAAAAAATCTTTGAAAAGATCTAGTATGAGCATATTATACTAGATGAGTTTGTGAAGTTGAATTATTTTATTTTATTTTGTGAATCCGGTGATTCTGAATCTGAAGCTGAAAGAGTAGTAATTCAAGATATAACATGTTATATCAAGCAAATGAGAATGCTTTCTCTTGAAAACAAGATCTTAAAAAAGAAAGTCGGTGGTCTTGAAAGTAGACGCCACATGAGAGATATTACCATCAGAGAAGGACTAGACAAATAAGCTTTATTTCGTGAAAAGATTTTTAAAAGAAAGTATAAAAATATTAAATTCAAAGACTTTTGAATGTGAAAAAATTTATCAAGATCTCGAAAAGTTAAAAGAAAAGCTTTTTATAATAGAAGAAAGTAATGATTCTCAGTGAATGCCATACCTTGAAGACAAAGCAAGTGGAAGTCTTTCTCAAGAAAAATAATTGAGCGAACAACTAGTTGTTTCTTTTGAAAAGATCAAAAAGTTCGAAGAAGAAAAGGTGTGCGATTGCAAAGATTCAATAAAATAGCTCGTGCAAACTTGTCTTTATATTATGAGCAAACATAAATCACGGTTATACTTGAGGATTGGGTTATGAAGGAATATATGGTCCTAGTACTAGCATAGAGCTATATATGTAAAGTTTTTCGAGACCAAAAATCTTATTCAACCAAAGGATTTAAAGGTAATCATAGAAGGAAGATCACCCACAAATGTCAAAGGTGCAAATCCAGCACATTCGGTCAATGATGGAAACAACAAGATTCATCAAGCTCCAAAGAAAGTGCATCTACGTCAAGACAACAATAAGTATCAGAAAAGGAGACCTTTTATCTCTTTATTTGTTTATCTTTGTTCCTGAAGATTTGTCTAGGTTGTGTTTGCATATCAAGGGTAGTAGCCATTTTGATGGTGTTAAAAAAATAGAAATTGTCCAAGTATTAGTCATATTCTCTTTATATATGATTGTTTCATTTTATGTGAAGTTGATATTGAAAATGAGAGGGTACCAAGTACACCACCAATTTTTTCGTTCGGCAGCCTGTATGGACAAAACCTGATAAAATTTCAAGTACATCTATTAAAGATCCTCGAAAAATATGTATATATATCTTATATCTATTTATTTTCACAATTAGAAAGTCAATACAATAAAGTCCATGAGCCTGATTGTATAGAAGAATACTTGGACGATCTCAAAAATCAATACTCAAGAGCAATCTAGTCATATCCAAATAAAGAGAGGATATGAATTCTGCCAAGTATGAAATTAACTTTTTATCGAGCTTCGAAGATATGAAATCTACAAGAATGAGTCTCACAATAGTTCACATTTAGTATGGGATTATCTACTAAGATTGATGTAGTGAATCGACTAGAGATTTGACACTACAAAGACAATAACCTTCTCTTCCTCAAGGATAGAGACTCAAATGAATATTCTCATTCTCTAGTTCCGAAAGATACAATCGTTTAGAATAAATATCTTCACTAACTCCCTATTGATGATCCAACGACCAATAGTCGTTGATCTTTCTTAACCTAATCCTCTCACTCACTCTAAAGACAATTGAACCCTTAACAGGCTAAGAAAATACAATAAGAATAATAATAATAAAACAGGAGATAGTAGAGCCCAAGACTTGAGGCCCATGGGTACATGACAATACCCACCCCTTTTAAGTGTCCTTGTCCTCAAGGACAAAGTGCGGGAAATGATCTTGAATATGACTGGTATCTTCCCATGTTGCATCCTCTGGAGGTGCACTCACTCATTGAATCAAAACCTGAGGAACAGGTTGTCCATCCTGAAGAGTAAGACGGGTGTCGAGGACTGTTGCTGGCTCTGATAGACACATTTATGTGTCTGATATGATCTCAATTATGTGTAATTGTAATGCTCGATTTTGTACTTATTTTACTATTTTGTGTATTTGTAGGTGTTTTTGGGAAATAAAGCTCAATGGACTAAAATGTGACATTCTGCTCGTAAAATGGAGGAAATGAAGTGAATTATAATTTAATGGGCTAGGCCCAAAAGGAAGAAGATGGAGAATTATTTCATTTGTCCAATTATTTTGATATGGGAGTGTGGAAAGTGTGGAGCCCATTTTGTCAACATCATTTACAAGATATTAAAAAGATATATGGAGATATTTATTTTAATGAAGAAAATAAAAGTGTTAGTAAGAAATCTACATGGAATAATTGATGGGAATTAAATATATAAAGAGTATGGAAAGAATATTATCCTTTATGGTTGGAGTTAATAAAGAATAAATAATTCCCAAATAAGGAAAATTGTAAATGCATGAGAATTATATTGTTTGACGCGTGGCACATTCTTATTCGAGGATTTTTCATTGTCTTGGCATGTGGCGTATTCTCATTCGGTGATGATGTAGCATTGGTGAATAGAAAAGGAAAGTGGATTCCTTTGAAATCTATAAATATGTTGTGGATACAAGAAAAAGGGGAGGTCCGGAGAGTAGAGTTTTTATTTTCATTGTTTTAATTTCTCTTTTGTAATAATGGAGTAATTTCTCCGCTAGGGTGGAGGAAGAAACTACTTCTAGCATGTAAGTTTTGATATTTAATTTTCTTTTAATTATTACTTTACAATTAGTTTTAATTGTCTAGAAATTTTCTCTTCTTTATATGCTTCATAATAACTGTTTTGGGTAGTTTAGCTACCGATATTTTATAAGCGAAGGAAAATTAGGCCTTAGATTATCGACTTGAGTCGAATTGATATTTTATTAATGATAAATTTTCCAAGGCATGAGATTGGGTTCAAAATTGCCTTGTGTAATTCTGAGAGTAAATTAGAGAAATTAATTGTTACAACCGTTAGAAGTAGTGGAATCCGAAACCCTAGTCTCTCTCTCTCTTTGGTCAACAAAAATAGTTTTTCCTTAAAAATATTTTCTTTATTAATCTTAAAACCAATCTTCATAAAAGTCCGAGCAACGAACTTCTACTTACCACTTGTAAAACTGCATCAGGCTCAACTAGGATAGCTCCATTCTTATCCACCAGTGGCAGTGAGGGAGAAGAAGTGGAGTGCTGACCAATTTGCTTCTTAATATGTGATACATGAAACACTGGGTGTATGCGCGACCCAATTGGTAACTTTAACTTTTATGCGACAGCAACAATTCTCTGTACAATCTCAAAGGGGCCAAAGTATTTAGAAGATAATTTGAAATTCTTACGGATAGCCACAGAAGTTTGTCGATAAGGTTGGAGTTTTAGGAAGACCATATCTCCCACTTCAAAGGTTCGCTCTGTTCTGTGCCTATCTGCGAAAAATTTCATCCTTGTCTGTGCTTTCAACAAGCCTACTCTGAGTAGTTATAGCATTTGATCTATGTCATTTAAGTAATCTTGCACAGGTTTCACAGAAGTGGTGGACTGCAGAGGAAAAGCTAAGTGAGGTGGTGGATAACCATACAAGGCCTGAAATGGGGTCATTTTCAAACTTTTGTGGTAATTACTGTTAAACCACCATTCCGTGAATGACAACCAATTTGTCCAGAGTCTAGGAGTTGTACCTGTCATACACCAAAGATATTGTTCCAAACACGCATTAGTCCTCTCCGTCTTTCCATCAGTTTGCGGGTGGTAGGAGGTACTGAGATGCAATGACGTGCCCAAGGCTTGGAACAATGCTTGCCAGATTTTGCTGATGAATATCTTGTCTCTATCCGATACAATTGAGGATGGTAAACCATGAAGCTTAAATATGTGGTATAGAATTTTTTTGGCCACAGAGAGAGCAGTGAAAGGATGAATAAGAGATATAAAGTGACTTCATTTTGTCAGTCGATCCACCACTACTAAAATAACTGACTTCTTGTTGGACAACAGCAAACCTTCTATAAAATCCATGGAAATGTGTTGCCAAGCCGAGTCTGGAATTGGTAGTGGCTGAAGAAGACCTGCAGAGTGTGTATGTTCCCCTTTGTTACACTGCCAAACTTCACAATTGACCACAAACTGCATGATATAAGCTTTCATCTTGGGCCAGTAGAAGTAGGACTTAGATCTGTTGTATGTACCCAACATCCCAGAGTGATCCCCTATGGCAGAGCAATGGACAGATTGCAGGATACTGTCTCTGACCTGATGACCAGAACCAATGTACAGTCTGGTTGTATACCTGAGGATTCCATCCTTGTAAGAGTAGACCTGATGAGAAGGTTGAATGAGTAGCTGACCAATCAGTTGTTGTGCCACAGGGTCATCAGTGTAGCTAAGAATGATGTCCTGAGCCCATTGAGGTTGTGAGAGGGACAGTGCCAAACATTCAGCCGAGGAATGAGGAATCCGAGAAAGTGCATCTACGGATTTGTTTTCGATGCCCTTTTTGTAATGAATGACATAATCCAATCCCAGTAATTTCATAAGCCACTTTTGCTGCAAAACAAAAGTAGCCCGTTGTTCCACAAAACATTTCAGGCTCTGGTGGTCTAGGGATGCACATGGGACGGGATGGTACGGGTTTTTTCCTAGCTCAGTACATGTACCTCCCTATGGCTGGTTCCTGTACGTTGTACCTTGTACCTGTACCTCTGCAGTACAAGACGAGACGGGACTTGTACCTGTTTAACTCGGGACGGGACGAGACCGGTTCTTTACCTATAGCATATGTAAAGAAAAAGAAAAGCAAAGCAAAAAATCTTGAAAGTTTAAAATAGGTAAGCTTTCTCTCTGTCTGGCTATTTCATTCTCACCCAGGAAAATCCTAGGTTATGTTCCTGTACTTATAAGGATATTTGATTCTCTCATATTCTTATTTCTAGTTATGCTCGTAGATGTAATTCTCTATAATTACTATTGGTTTTGATACTTGTAGAGGTGGTAGATATAGAGAGGTTGTATTCTACATGGCATTATGATTTATTTATCTCTAAATTCGTCAAGAAATTTTCACTAGCCATCCAAGAGTTCAAAACTAGAGAAATAATTGTTGAGTTGTTTCCTTTATGTGATAAAAACAATCGTGCATTTATCAGTCTCTAAATCTCACATGCACACCACCAATTCGTCGATAATCACTACTTAAAATTCTAAGGTTATATGCTGATCGTGATCTGTTCATTCTTGACAGTTTATAACTGGAGGTGGTGAACCACTCAAGTAATTTTCATGGAGAAACGCTCATTAGGATGCACATTGTTTATACAATTTACTCTCTGTTTTGCTTTCTTCCTTATCTTTAATAGTGGTGGGACTCAGAAGTCCAGAAACAACTCCACGAAGATGACATCAAAAGATATGATGCTTGATATGTACTTCGTAAGTGTTAGAGGAGGCACTACGATATAGAAAGGGTATAACCCCTACTGTCAACATCCATGATTTAACCTTAATATCAATGGATAGAGATCCTCGGTAATACGGGACGGCATGGGACGGGAATAGCCTAGAACTATTACTTGTACCTACTATAGGAACGATACCAGTTTTGGTACTTGTACATGTCCCATCTGACCGCGGTTCCGGTACGGTACCGGTACGGTTCCATGGGACGGTACGGTTCCTATGCAGCCCTATGGTGGTCCGTATTGATGATGAATTTGTTGTGAGAGAGATAATGCTTCCATTTTTGAACTGCCATCACAATGGATAACAGTTCTTTCTCATAGGTGGACAAGGTAAGTTCCCTAGGACCTAACCATTTACTTAAATATGTTGTTGGTTTACCTTGTTGCATGAGGACAGCTCCAACACCTTTAGAACATGCATCATCTTCAAGAATAAAAGAATTAGATAAATCCGGCAAGGAAAGAACAGGGGAATAAAGCATAGCTTGTTTTAGGGAAGTAAATGCTTGTAATGCATCCGAAGACCAGTGGAAAGATTCTTTCTTAAACATATCAGTTAACGGCTCACTAATAATACCATAATCCTTGATGAATCTTCGATAGTAGCCTGTAAACCACAGAAAGCCCCTTAACTGCTTTAATGTAGTAGGTTGTGTCCAGTTTGCCATGGCTTCAATTTTATCCGGGTCAGCAGCTACACCCTCTGAAGTAATTAAGTGGCCCAAGTAAGCTAGCTGCTGCTAAGCAAAGCAACATTTTCTCCAGTTGGCAAATAGAGAATGTTGTCGTAACGGGGATAATGTCTGAGATAAATGTAGAACATGGTCTTCCAATGATTCACTATAAATGAGTATATCATCAAAAAAAAGGATGAATTTCCTAAGAAAAGGTTTGAAAATTTGATTCATGAGGGCTTGGAAAGTAGCCGGGGCATTAGTTAACCCAAACGGCATAACTGGAAATTCATAATGTCCATGATGGGTGTGAAAGGTTGTCTTATAAATATCAGATAAATGCATGCGTATTTGATGGTAGCCAGACTTAAGATCAATTCTAGAAAAAAAATTCTTCACATTTAATTCATCAAGTAATTCTTCAAGGGAATAGGGAACTTATCTTTTATTGTTGAGTCATTCAGCCTCCGATAATCGACACAGAATCGACATGAGCCATCCTTATTTTTGACCAATAATATTGGAGCAGCAAATGGACTATTGATGTCCTGAATAATTCCAGCATCCAACATGTCTTGGACTAACTTTTCCACCACAACTTCTTGTACATAAGGGCACCGGTAAGGCCTTTGGGAAGTAGGTTCGGTGTTGGGCTTCGGGGGAATACGGTGACCTAATGCTCTGGCAGGAGGCAAATATTTAGGCTCAGCAAAAAGATCTTGGTGAGCTTTCAGTTTTGAAGTAATAGCTGAAGGAATGGGAGTAACATGGATGGATGAGAGAGAGAAAAATTGGCCAATTAATGTAGGTGTATTGCTTTTAAGAAACTAAAGGAAGGAAGAACCACTGATCATGCTGCAAGAAGGAGTAGATGAGCATGCTTGTAAATTAATCTGTTATCCTTGATGTAAGAAGGATAAACGAAGGTCAGCCAGATTAAACATCACATCACCCAGCTGTTTTAACCAGTCTACACTAAGAACCATATCACATCCACCTAAGAGAAGGACCATGATGTCACCACAAAATTCATAATTCTGCATGGACCAAGATAATTGAGGACATACCCCTGAGCTGGTTGTAGTGTCACCATTTTCTACGGTGACCAGCATGTGACCAGTGGGTTGAATGTGGAGATGCAGTTGTTCAGCCAATCTAGCATCCACAAAGCTATGTGTGCTTCCAGTGTCCACCAACACTAAGATATCCTTGTGACAGAGCATGTCGGGGACTCGGATAGTATTTTGAGCCACTAATTCAGTTAGGGCATGAAGAAAGATGTCCATGGTAGATTCCACAGAAGAAGTATGTGAGCCATTGTCCTCTTCAGTTCCTCCACTGACATGGAAGATTCCTTAGAAGAAGCCACTAACATGAATAGTTGTTGAGTCTTGCACACATGTCCCTGTTTATACATTTCATCGCAGTTATAACATAATCCTTTATCCCTTCTAACCTTCATCTGAGAAGGAGTTAACCTTCTTATAGGTGGAATAGGAGGTTCAGCTTTAGAGGGTGAGAATGAGATTTCAGGTATAGTTGACAAAGGTGAAGGTGGTGGTCTAGAAGTAGAGGGGGAAGAGGAAAAAGTATGGGAAGGTGTAAATGGTTTATTGTATCGATAATGTTTAGTCTGAAATTCCATAGATTCTTGTTGCATTCTAGCAAGATAAAAGGCATCAGTGTCACTGGCAGGTTTGAACATTTGAACTGGATTACGGATCTCCTCCTTAATACCACTAATGATGTTTAATGTATAATAATCCTCAGAAAGGTCTTTATGCTTAGCTTTCATCACAGCTTCATAACGTTCAAAATACTCCTCAACCGTGGATGTTTGAGCTAATTTATTAAAGCTACCCACATAATTATCATACGCAACATCCTCAAATCTAATACAAACATCATGAACAAATTTATCCCAATCCAGAAATGGTTTACCCTCTTGGTAATCTAAGAACCATGAATCATCCTTGCCATCAAAATGAATGAAAGCTAGGTCAACACATTTTAAATTATCCACAGAATTGAGCTGAAAGAATCGTTCACATTTCCTAATCCATCCTCTAGGATTGGTACCATCAAAATGAGGAAAAACGATTTTAGGATGACAAATAAGGTTACCTGAAGTAAGATGAAGAAGTGGTTGTTGAGGCTCTGCTACGCTCGACTCCGGTGGCTCAGTAGTGGGAGGAATACCCAGATGCTTACATAGAACAGCAAATTGAACCCCCATAGTTTTTTAAGTAAACCAATTTCAGAATTTAAACCCTGAAGTTTGTCTTCCAAAACTGATAAACGATCGGAATGTTGTTGTTGAACAACATCAACTTGTTTTACTGTCGATGGATGATCGCCTCCCCCTGTTATAATTCAGGTACACAGGATCAAGAGTCTGATACCAAATGTAGTGAATCGACTAGATATTTGACACCACAAAGACAATAACCTTATCTTCCTCGAGGATAGAGCCTCAAAAGAATATTCTCATTCTCTAGTTCAGACAGATACAATCATTTAGAATAAATATCTTCACTAACTCCTTATTGATAATCCAACGACCGATAGTCGTTGATCTTTCTTAACCTAATCCTCTCACTCACTCTAAAGACAATTGAACCCTTAACAGGATAAGGAAATACAATAAGAATAATAATAATAAAACAGGAGATAGTCAAGCCCAAGACTTGAGGCACATGGGTACATGACAATTGATTACATACTACTTCTGCTAGTCCTATTATAAATACAAAACAATATAATGTTAAAAACAGAAAACACAAGACATAAGTTTTGTTAACGAGGAAATTTGTACCTGCAAAAAAACCCCGGGACCTCGTCCAGATTTGGATACCAAACTTTATAAGCCGCTATAGATATTAGCATACTATCAGACTTTGGACTGAAATGTAGTTGGGACTGAATTCACCCTCCAAGCAATAGTTATTGTCGTTCTCCTTATATCTTTTGAACCTCGCAAGGCTCTACGCAATTGATTCCCTTATATGACTTCTTTTACATGCTAAGATTTGCTTCAGCCTAAATGAAGACTTTTCATACCAATTTGCCTATAATAAATAAGCCTATTTGATTTCCCTTTAGATAGAATAGATCAAGGCTAGTAAATCTGTTTACAAAAGACAAAGTTAGAAAACCTCACAAATACGGTACACTTGCACTCAGTTATCTGAGAAGCCTAGATTATTAACCAACTCTCAAGAACAATCTTAAACCGAACAATAAAAAAGAGTTTTAGATACATATCTTGAAAAAGCGTGGGTCTAACTACCACGCCCAATATTTCTTTTAGGAAATCTGTTTGGACTAAATCCAATATATTTCCAAGAGAATCAACTATACAGTCAGACTCAATCAAGGAAAATATATCCAAGAGTTATATATCAATTTCTCAAATCAATCTGCAATCGAACAGATAGAAATCTGTGAGCCGGATTAATAAGAGAAATAACTTGGATGGTACCAAAGACCAATATCCAAGCGTCAATCAATTTCAATCAACAACCAAAGGTTGGATTCACCAATTGATTCAACTACACATAACCTATGATATTTCACTTATATAGAACATATAATGCAGAAAATAAATAACATAGACAACAGAAGTTTTGTTAACGAGGAAACCGCAAATGCAGAAAACCCCCGGGACCTAATCCAGATTTGAACATCACAATGTATTAAGCCGCTACAAACTTTAGCCTACTACAAGTTAACTTCAGAATGGAATGTGGTGTATCCCTAACCAATCTCACACAGATTAAGTTACAGTCGCGTTCCTTACACCTCTGAATCCTAGCAAGACTCTACGCACTTGATTCCCTTAACTGATCTTACCCACAACTAAGATTTGCTACGACCCAAAGTAGAAGACTTGATAGAAAAATCTGTCTAACACATAAAAGTCTATTGAATAGATAAATCTGTCTCCCACAGAAATACCTACTAGTTTTTGTTCCATCTTTTGATAAATCAAGGTGAACAAGAACCAATTGATACACGAGACTTATATTCCCGAAGAACAGCCTAGTAATATCAATCACCTCACAATAATCTTAACCGTATGGTAGCAGGACAAGATATTGTGGAATCACAAAGAATGATACGAAGAGCTTTGTGATTACTTTTTATCTTACCTATCGGGGATTAAATCTCGAGAAAATGTTAGAGAAGATAATACTCAATATGATAGAACACAGTAAGATCAGAACATGCAACTACAAAGAAAATAGTTGGGTCTAGCTTCAGAATCTCAATGAAGTCTTAAAGTCGTTAACCTATAATGGTTTTAGGAAAAACCTAGGTTAAAGGAGAATCGACTCTAGTCGCAACTAGTATCACACAAGAGGTGTGGGTATTAAGTTTCCCAGTTGCTAGAGTTCTTCCTTATATACTCTTAAAATCAGGGTTTGCAATCAATGCTACCTTGGTAACAAAGCATTCAATATCCACTGTTAGATGATAACCTGATTAGAGTTAAGCTAATATCTTTCAACCGTTAGATCGAACTTAGCTTGTTATACACAAATGAAATGTGACTTCATTTAGATATGGGTAACCGTACCTAAACGTGTACACTTGGTTGGCTCAACAATAGTTAACCGAAGTTAGCCAAATGAACACTTTCATACCAACCCTGTCCATCTTAATCACAACTAGTTCAAATGACTCAAATGAAACTAAATATAGAGTTGTTCATTTTTTTATATTCTCATAGAAGTATACAAGACACAATTGAAGCAAAATCGGTTTTGATTCACTCGAATCAATTCATGAACATTATAGCACTGTTTGCAAATATTGCATTCCTTATTGTATTAATGTATTTGTTCATAAGTATGTAAACATATATAATCGATTTTAGAACTTGACCCACCCAGGTATGCAAACGGGTACTCATACCTAACTTCCCGGACTTGGTCTTGTTCAACAGTATGCAAACGGGTACGCATACTTTCGTTCATGACCGAACTCAGTTGAATCAGTACGCATACATTTATGCATACTATAGTTCCCTGACTTTAACTATTGAATCAGTACGCATACTAAATTCCCGGACTTGGAATACACATACAACAGTTAGCATACAAGTATGCATACTGTGTTATATCCAAACAATGGTTAATTTTTCTAAACTCCAATTTCAATCATTGAAACATTCTTGGAAGACGAGAATAGCTGTCTCACACAAACTATTAGTTTCAAAGCAATTTTCAAGTGACCAAATGATCAATGCGAAACATTCCGAGTCTACAACAAATGACTGTCTCACACAAATCATGTAAGATGTTACCAGGCGATTTTCGTATGATCATATTTTGACTTTCGTCAAGAATAAAAGATGAACTTGGTTAAAGCGAAAGCTTACCAACACATATTTCGAGAAATATTTAAGCGAGTTAAACTCAGCTCGAGATATCAAATGTGTATAATATAAAGTTTATATAGTTATACGACTTTTGTATTAATAGGAGATAGAATAAAAATAGACTTCTGAGTGATAGTGTTGATGGTGGTTTTAGTTCAAGGATAAAATTTTGAAACCCTGCGTTTTAATGTGCTTTCATTCTGCAAAGAAACAGAGCCATTAAAAGTGATGAGTGCCCATGCCTCTTTACTTACATTAGTATTGAGCAATTCAGTATATTTATATGAAATTTATCCAGAATGGCGCGTGTAGCAACCATCCCAAATATTATGTAAAATTCTGAGTATTTATTCAATGCCATGTTCCCCAGTTGAACTCTTAATACTGACATGACATGACGACTAATGCTCGCTCCCAGCCGAGTAGCATGAATCTCCCAAAGTGTCAGGATTAAGATGCGTGTGGAAGTACTCAATCAGAGGCACGCAAAGTTATGTTTCCTTTTGATATTAAATTATTGATTTTTTTTCTATTAGTATGCAAAATTCACCAAAAAATTGATTGATTTTGTGGCAACCCGCAAAATTCAGTTCTTTAACCTAATTTTATCAATTTTCAAAAAATAGGTTTTTTGGGACCTGCGCGATAGTTCGAACCCTATTGGTCGAAACTAAACCTAGGCAAACTAGGAAATTGATCCATCAGATAGGAGCAAGATCCTACCAAAAATCATAAAACAGGAAATAAAGAGGAACTGCGGCAAGTAAGGGAAGTGGTAAAAGGAGCTGTGGCCGCGCCACTTGGACGACCGATTGGCTTCAGCAGGCACCACTTGTGTCCGGGGGGCCACGCTCCATGTTGCTGCTTGCCGTCCCCCTTCCTCATCGACCAATCATATTGCTTTAAAAGCGCCATATGCACTTTTAATTAAAATTGGAAGTTGGTTGGTTGATACCCTTAATTCCTTAAGGAATTGGACATAGGCTGCCCATGTCGGTCTCAAAACGATGACAGCCGCACGTTTTGTCCGGCTGATTTATCAAGCTTGGTCGTTCCATGACGCGACCGAACAAGCGTCATCAGGCACACCGGCGGGCCCAAAAATACTTCGACCAATCGAAGCCCTTCCAACTCGCCAACAGAGCCACTAACCGATTTCCCAAAGTTAGATGGCCGCGCGACTTGCGAAACCCTAATTTCTGTTAAGAAGCATTACATTGCTGCCGCAAAACGATCTCGGCCGTCCAACTTCGCCAACCGAATTGACCGTCCTAGAATCAATTCCAATCGACAGACAAGGCATGGATACGCGCACTAGCGGCTCGATTATAGCACTGGACGAAGTATATAACATGCTGCCAACACCAAAAACCGTTGGCCCAAAATGGGTTGGACACACGGCTTTTAAAACCTAAGTAAATCAAAGACAGCCGTTAACTACCGCAAATCATCTCGGACACCCAACTTCACCAGTCGAACTGGCCGGCCTAACTCCTATTCTAGGCGTTCAACAAGATGTGGCCATGATTACTGGCCACCTCCCTTCCATAAGGAACAATCGTCCACGCCGCGGCCTGCCCATATGGCTCCTAAACAATGTCCCAAAGATGGATGGCCGCGCTTCTTGTAGGAGTCTTAAATAAATTAGCGGCAACCAATAACTGCCGCAAATCAGCCATCCAATTTGGCTAGCCAATTTAACCGGTCTGGATTTAACTTGGACCGACCAATAGGATGTCAAAATGGCTACCAACCATCACTCTCCTATAGGGACCGACTGGACTACCTTTGGCATGCATAAATAGTTCCCAGCAACTTCCTTAAAGTGGTCGGTCATGCTCTTTTTAAGACACTAGGTTCTGCGACCAACCAAGACAGGATCAATATAACTATGTTGCACATGCATCGATTATTTTGAGTTGCTTTCTTAAAAGCGATGCTTTAAATGCATCGAATACATACAATATTTTATGAGTATCGGATTCACAAATAACTTAGTTATTTAACCTAATAGCGTCACATGCTATTCTTTGCGGAAAGTCTCATGACTTGGCTCGTCACACATGACTACCTACCACCTAGCTTGCGCGTGATTGGTCAGAATAATTAGGCTTGACCCACTCAGCAACTTGCTACATATTTTCTATAAAATACTCGATACATCAAAAATGCCACAAATTGGTGGATGTTCATCAGGGTATTGGTCTGGAGGTTTACAGCGTGCGGCGTGCAACACACCCATTATGAGAAAGTGTCAGGAAAGGCGGACAGTTAGTGGCAGCAGAGAAGTAGTGGGTGTAAACTGACTCGTCTTCCCTCATAGTAAGACGTGGTTTTCTACATTTTCACACGATCGCACTTATCCATCACTCAACTACTCCCACTTCCTATGAGATCAGGGTGCATGCAACTATGACTGATATAAATAGGTTTCGACCTATTTTTACCAACAACAACAGTTTTGGTTATCAAAACAGTATCCAGAAGTAAACACCAAAAAACTGATAGCTTACATTTCGCAAGCCAGTTCCATATTCTGATACAAGTCATAAAATAGACACACCTTCAGAGTTAACCATTCTGATCTCAACACCTTCTTCGTTTCCCTTCCTAAGATCAACCCTTCTCCTTCATTTTGTGACCGAAGCAAGACTGGAACGAACATTTCTTGGTTTAGGCCAGAATTGTACAGATTGATCTCTCGAATATAAAGTACTCCCGTGCAGTGCATTTATTTAGGATTTAGATTCGTTTCTCGACGGCACACCCAAATTTACCATTTCCAACAGAATCAGTTTTTACCCCAAGAAAGATAGATGAGTTCAAGTCTCCACATAATATTTTGTTGATGAAGTTCCACAAGTTCCCCTTAGTAGTTCTTCGTCTTCAATTGATGAACACCGTGAAGTCTAAATCTCAACTACACATTCTATCCTGATCTGAGACATAGCTATAAGTAAACTAGAAATCAAGACTTATAGTTTTGACAACCAAACTTGACAAACAAGCTTGAGATAGAAACACTTGCGAGTTCGACCGAGCACTGCTCTAACAATCTCCCCCTTTTTCAATTTTAGTGACAAAACTATCAATACATATGGATTCCAAAATAAATAAAATTTGTAGCTTCTCGTCCAAATGCTTGATTTCCTTGATTCTTCAACATTACTCGAAATCTTCGTCACTTCCAAGTACTCCAGTGATTCTGAACGTGTTCAACTCAGCATCATAGTTTTTGAAGATCCGTATCCATAACAATAAGAAAACAATTGTTCTCAATTATTGTTATGCAGTGTCATAGTATTATTACACAGCATCAAAGTTTAATTGTATCACAACTTTGACAATAATACTATGGTGATATTTATCATTCCTTCTTAGTCAATACCTCATCTCACAATGAAAACCACTTCCCCTCACATAATGATTCGTAAACCGAATGTATTTGTAGTGTGAACTACACAATAACTCTCCCCCTTTTTGTAAATATAAGTTGGCAAAGGTACGAAAACTAGCGGGATCATAATGAAATTCTCAAAGACATACTTCATGACTAAAAAGGAATATATCAACTTTGTTTTGATGATTTCACATAGTCAAAACTTAGTGTATTCATAAAGGAGTTTATAAATATACAAGAAAACTCCTACAATATTCCACAGCCGCACTCCCCACAAAGATTTGGCAATTAAGCACAAGTTTAATTAAGAACTCTCTCCCATAAAATGTCATTCCCGAAAGAACAACAAGAGCGACCTTACTTTTACAAGAAAAAAAGGATTTCTTTGGACATTAAAAAATCACATGAAACATGAATTTTTATCCAGAAAACTCAATTAAATTAACAACAAAGGAACCTTAATAATTAATTTAATCGGAAACGCTCAACATAAGTAAACTTACGGAGCCATACGGTACTTCCACATAGAAATGGATCATGGAAATATCAATACTGCAGAATATTCAAAGATTCATTCTATTTTTCATCAATATTCGCATAATGATACCATAGACTTAATATTTGCCATCAAAAGTTCATTCTATTTTCCATCAACATTTGCATAATGACACAATAGACTTAACTTTTGACATATATGGGACAATCATAGTTCACAGACGTAAACACACATATCCCATAACATTATTTGCAATATATAAAACCAATAAAGATTAATACTGCAAAATCATCTTCCAGATAACTTAAAATTTAAATAAATAAATTTAGAAACATTGCAAGATGTAAATCGTTGGCAATAGCTATGTGTAATCATAATATATGCTATTCCAAACCCTAGTTATCCTTCTTAAAACACAAGAATAAATTCTCATAAGAAGTTTCCTAGACATTAAGAAAATCAAGTTTCTTTGATAACTTCATACCTTTGAAAAGCTCCATTATAAAAGATATCACTGATATCCTTGATTCTTTTGACTATAGAGACTCCATGTTCATGGGTTAGAACATTAACTTTTCGATCAACAATGCGAGCAAGCTAACTATCTTTGACGCGGTCCACGATGAGTTTCTTCTAATTCTGAATCAAGATCTTTTGATTTTCAAGGATTTTGGCCTGACCATCAATGAGCTGATTTATTTGTAGTTGAAAATTTGCAAATTCGACCTGAGAGTCATTCTGAAATAGAATTAAATCCTTGACAGATTTACCAATCTAGGAGTTGAACTCTTTTCTTGCAATCATCTTTTTTCAACACAAGTTCTTGAACTGAATCGCATCATTTAATGTCTTCTTCCATCTCAAGATTCACCACTTCCTGGGGTCTTAAGGAGTTCTCCAATTATTTTTTTATTAGGAAAGAAAAAACAATATAAAATATATATATATATATATGTTTACGAACAAGAGAAGGACATCCTTGTTATGGAAACCCTAAAACTTAGAAGAAAGACACAGACGTTCATGGACCTGTTATGAAAGGCTAATGGATCAGAAAAGATCCAAGAATAAGGAAATACTCTCTGTTTTCAGATATGTTTTACCTTCATAGCTCAATAGTTAAAAGATTTCATCAGAGCTTTTGAAAAAGATACACCAGTTATTAAGAGTCAATATATGACTCAACATTCACAAAATAAGAAAATAGCTAAATCAAACACAAGACAGATAGTATCCTACAGTAGACTTGAGCATCTCGCAATTGTCATCCTTGCAACTCTCAAGTTAGATACAAGGATGAAATTACCTCGAGCTAGTTAGCTAAGTGAGATGTAATCCCACCATGAACATTGAGAGATGAGGTGTAAATACCATCTAAATGTTTCAGACTACTATTCCTTACCTTTCTTCGATTGTTTCTTATCCCAGAGGAATAAGACATAAACCTTTTTGAGTATCCATCAAAAGGATTTTTCTGAGGACAAAATCTAGGAACTCTAGAGATTGGTTCCAGAGGGTCAGTATTTAGAGGAATCCATTTTCTAGACTTAGGTCTACCAGACTTATTCTCATTAGCACTAGGAATGTGTACATTTGTAGTGCAAAAATTAACACCATTAAGAGGGACACAATTTTTGTAGAGATTTCTAGAAAAGTGACTTTGGAAACCTTGTGCACGAGAATTCTGGTTTTCTGTAGGAATGAAATCCATTGTAGATGTCGTCAGATAATTCACCCTGTCAACAGCAAAAAGAAGTAGATTTTGAAGATCGTAAATCTGTTTCTTTCTAGCAAAACAATGTTAATCATAATTATTTCTTTTCCCGCAAAAAGAACATGTTTGGGGAAGAGAGTCATCTGAAGGAACCTGTTCCAAACTCATAGCCCTATTGGAAGACTGCAAGTTATGTAAACATTTCTTAGCAGATGCTTCCCTTGGAGTAATTTTCTTCATGTACTGTAATCCCTTGTGAGAATTAGAGAAAGACATAGAAGAAGATTTGATCATTAAGACAGAGTTTTCCTTTTTTTCAAGCATTTGCACTGTTCCGGGGCTAGGATAAGAGATTCGGCCATCTTCTCTTTTTCATCACGAATGTTGTTCAGATCTGATGAATGAGTCTCGATCAAACATTTTTCTCTAGTTGAATCTTCTTTAACAATATCTTCAAGAACACTAATTTTTTCACGATAGAGGGTTATTTTTTGAACAAGCTTTTCGATATTGTTAGAGAATGACTCAACAATACTGTAGAGTTCCCATTCTCGACTAAGAGACTTCTCGAGTTCATCAATGAGTTGAGCATGTTTTTCTTCAAGAGACTTTATTTTAGAATCTTGTGAAAAGGAGAGGGTACCCAAATATACCTCAAGCTAAAACTTTTCCTACATATAAGTCCTTTCTCCGAAAGTGATTTTCTATGGACTGAGTCGAGACAATACAACTAATCAGTTCACACTTTATGTGATCGTCTATGGATACGAGATCGAGAGAATACAACAACGAAATATGTTACTTGATAAAAAGGTTCGGACTTAACCGAACACAATAGGATTCACTTATCAACTAAATAGGAATTAAAGTTTGTGTAATTTACTTTAATTGTAATAAAACTATTAAAATGCGGAAATATAAAGTAAATGACACGGCAAGATTTTGTTAACGAGGAAATCGCAAATGCAGAAAAACCCCCGGACCATGTCAAGAATTGAATACTCTCAGGATTAAGCCGCTACACAAAATTACACGAACTTCGTATAGTTGAGACCAAGCAACTAAACCTATAGTTCACCTAGTTCCGTCTGTATCCCACGCCTCCAACTTATAAATAAGTCACGTACTTGGATCAATTCCTTTGGTTCGTATTCCAAACAGTAAAGGAACAACAAATCTCTTTGGTATCAACTCTCTTCAACTAAGTGATATGAGTTGGACAAAGGCTCTTCTGTTTATCTTAACATAAACTCCTTCGTCAGGTCCTTAGATCTATCTTATGTTCAATTACCGAAGTAATCGTTTAAGATTAAGCCAACAACACTCTTAATCCAAAGGATTGTGTTGATGCCGATCTACTCAATTAATCAATCCAATCTACCACAAGGATAAACCAATTATTAATTGGGTCCTCTTTTACCGAAACAAGTATTGTGCACACGAAAGATTATGAACTCACAAATCAAAAATCATCAATATCTTCAAATCTTCAAATCTTCTTATATCTTCAATATAAACCTGCACACAATCACTTGAATCTTTTGTGATCAATCACGCACAGAACGGAGTCTGTTAACAATGGATTATCATAAGATCGTCTTTAGAACTAACAACAGTCTAAAGATCCCTGTCGAAACTCTGAACTAGTTTGAGTGAATCTTATATCAGAAGAGAATATTCTCAAGCATAAAAAAACTAGGTGCAATCAGATTTCAACCACCGTTAGTCAATCAAATCAATGAAAACAAAAGATAAACCGCAATTATCTAGTTTCCAACCAACGGTACACGCTAGAGCTTCTCAATACCAAAGAAGACTTTAAACTGATCGGCCGTAAGAGATTTTGACTAATTAGGTTACTGATCTCCTCTCCGAATAGGAGGCTACACCAGTAACAACAACAAAAGAGGAAGTCTGTTGTTACGAAGGATTAGTTTGCTAGAAAGGCAAACTTCAAGTATTTATAGACAAGGAAGTTTGGACACCAAGGAATTTCCAAAACCGAAAATATTCTCAAGATATTCATTAAAGCACAAATTCGGTTTCCATAATTCCTGGAAATGCTCTGTCCAAAAATAATGATGGAAATCTCTCGGAAAATCTAATTAGTAAATGCACATTACTAATTCTTATATTTCCCTACAAAATGAAATTAATAACCTTAATTAAAATATTCTTAACTTACTTATGTTTCGATCCTGGGATTTTCTTCCTTTAGATATTAAGGAATAACTTTGAACAATTAAAGAAATAATCATTCACATCACGTGTCCAAAGTATGTCGACATCCTTACTTTGTTAGTTCTTTTTCACACTTACAACCTTGAAACCGATTTGCCACACTTCCAAACAAGTTTAGAATTGGTTCATCTGACTTTCAAGAACTATGAGATTGATCAAACAAACATTCAATCACAATCATGGGTTTAACGGTTCTAACAAAACAAGTTTCAGTTCTACCTCCATGTGAGTACTGTGCACAGTCACACTAGCTTTCTAAAATTCGGTTGACTAGGTACTAGGATCGGTTCCCCACATATATATGGTATCTAACTTATATGTGTTGAACATGTCCATAGGATCGGTTCCCCTTTGCCTAAAAACGTGTTGAACATGTTCATAGGATCGGTTCCCCACTTGCTATAAACCTTGCTGCACCCCATACAAGGATCGGTTCCCCTTTGTGCTGTACTGCACCTCTTACTAGGATCGGTTCCCCTTTCCCAAATTTGGTCAGACAAAACACAAACCCGATCATACCATCTCAGGTGATTACTTAAATTTGATTTTACTAATAAAAGTAATACAAATACATAAGTCAGGCCTTTGTGAATAGTTCTACCAAGAACACAAACAAGTTGTGAGCGGTTATACTCAATCACACATATTGGTTGTTCATAAGATAAGCAATGAATAACAAAACCAATAACACCTTGAAATTTCCTTTTCGGTTCACAAACAAGTTTATGAACTTACTTCCTTAGAACACATGTAGAACATTGTTCCCTAGGATGAAATCCTCACCTCATACCCATACATAATCACAATAGCATTCAAATGATTATGGCGATGTCTTATCTACAAAGTTTAATGGTTAAGCAATAAACCTCGTATTGTAATCCTTAATACTATGTCTATCTACAGTTTAAATATGATTTGCAGTTTTGTTTTCAATATGCACGACTTGAAAGATACGCTAGGGAATGAAATAGTTCAAGTCAAATATCACTAACTCAAGTGGAAGGATGATTGTTGTCATTGTAGCTCCTTGCTTCTTCAAATCTTCAAGACTTCGCAATACTTATAATGTCTCATATCCTAATACTTTCAAGCTAACCTATACGAAGTTGACTCTAGTACATAATCAAGCGACTCTTAACATGAGTTTTGATTCACTAAAATATGACAACCAAACTTGACATACCAACGCTTGGTAGGTTCAACCGAGTTATGCTCTGAAAATCTCCCCCTTTTCAATTTTAGTGACAAAACTCTTACATAATATGGATAAACAAATTACAAGAATTCATTACACATACGCTTGATTCCCGAATTCAACAGCACAGTAAACTGCTTACATTCAATCCTTGAAAATGCCACTGTTGACATTATAATAACAAAGCTATTACTCACCCTAAGGAAGATAGGTAGATATTTAATCCGCACGTCTTTTTTATACCAATTCATATGACATGTTACTCCCCCTTAGTATGTGCTTTCACTCTTTTGTTTAGATAAAACGTTTAAGCACCAATGTTCTTTTCCTTAGCGATACCAATCAATATAAAATCAATGTCAGTATCACTTGTTTACTCCATATATTTCTCCCCCTTTTTGTCACAAAATGACAAAGAAACGAAAAAAAAAAGACAATGCAAAAAGAATTTTACAAATGTCAAAGTAGACTTGGAATCTATAGAGTTAGGCACGAGGGTTCCAAACATCATGTTCTGATAACCAATATCAAAACCGAAACTACAAGTAGTTTTATTTTGATATGTTACCAAGGAAAAAATTGTCCGAGACAATTTTTCCAATTTAGTTTAGCAAAACAAAAATCAACTAAGCACCTTAGTCCCTTTGCTAAACCGATTGTTCAAAAACAACCGCTTAATTCGATAAGACCAAAATAAAGATAACTCTATTTTTCTCATCAGGTTCTAATTATCCATAAACTTAGAACTTTCAATTTTAAACAAGACAAGTACTAGGTTAGTTAACTAGCATTTCTTGTTAAGGCATTCAATTAGACTTGAATAACCGAAACCTCACTTCGATAAGTTTAACTAAGATCAGAATTAACTTAGTTTATCTTATCCGGAATCAAATTGGACAAAACAACTCATCCCGTACACCTTTTATTTCGTTAAGCCATAAATAATTCATACAAAGTAACATAAATCAACTTGCATAATTATTCACCTCAACCGGAAGCAATTAAAACAACATAGACAATAAAAGCACCGCAATTGCAACGAAATTTTGTAAGCCTAAACAATTGATACCACACAATAAAGCAAGATAAAAATAGTTTTTCTTAACCGGAACCAATTGAACCACACACATCCACACATCATGGAATAAACGTCAATTGTACCAAAATTTTGTTAAGAAAAAGCAATAAATATATATATAAACTCAGGCTTTTCTTAAACAGGAAAACAATTAACTAACAAGATTGTTACCTCAAATTTTGCATCCACTTCTCCAATATGATTGCATCTTCATCCAGGGAGAATTGATATCGAAATATCATCATGTTGTCATCCTTATGCAAAAACAAAAGAATAACAACAACCAACCTTTACCAGAGAAAGGTTGTAAATCGGTTTTAACAATTTCAAGAAAAAGTTGAAAACCATCGAAACACATATGATTTTATGCTAAACCAAAACTGATTCAACATATTGTGACTTTTTGGTATAACATGATTAAGTTCTTTGATAAAGCCTACCAACATGGTCTAGAACTTAATCCTGTTATACCAAAAAGTCACCTAAACCACAAGGGTTCACAATATATGAGATCGAATATTAAGGTGGTAAAACCGAAATCAACCTCTATAAATATACATAGCAATAAGATAAAAGCATTCAAGAACAGGCTATATAAAGCGAAAACTATCACAAGAAAAATTACCAATCAAATAATTTTATTCATAATAGACCAATACAATCGATGAAAGAAATCAAAAATTGATACCTATTTTTCTAGATCAAGTAAAACGTCAAATAACTTAATCTCTATTAACCTTCAGATAGGTGTTTTCAAAGATCATCTTCAACTTCATCAAATTTTTAAGGATCTTTATCAACAACATCTCGAATGATATCTCGGATTCTGCACACAATACCTTGGTTATGTTCACAGGCTAAAGCATTAACCTTTCGATTAATATTCCGAGCATACTACCTATTACCGATTCCAAGTTTAATCAGTTTCCTTTGAATATGGATAACAATTCTTAGTAATGCTGCCTGTCTATGATGAGTTTCGATGGTACTGAGGAGGACTTGTCGAAGATTGATAATATCAACCTTAGCATCCAAACTGTTTTGGACAAGGAGATGAGTCATATCTTCCTTTTCATTATCTATATTTTCACAACCAGATTTCTTCAAGGTATTATCAAGATGAACACTTTCCTTAGAAGTCATTTCACTCAAGGCTTTCAGAAGTTGTGCTTGAGATATGGTTTGAGAATATATCCTTTTGTATAAGTTCTCAGACATGTTGAGTACAAATACTTGAAATACCTTTAACAAATACCAAACATAGATATCAGCCTTAAATAAATAATTCTGACAAGATTTGAAATGATTTTCGCATCTAGTGTGTTACAGAAACACAATATTATCCAAAGAGATTATTTCCAAAATCGGTATCAAGAGATACTTCAAAATAACCACTCAAATACTCTTTACACAAGTTGTTTTAAGATAACCTTCTACACATAAGAATGATTAAAGTACACTTAAGGTAGATTGTGTATTCTATCTATATTGAATAACAGATGCTCGTAGGATTCTGATTGCCCAGGTATATGTGCTTCCTTATATCCGAGGATTGGGAAATATAAGGATGCACATTCTAATGCGATTAAGCATTAGGATAAGGAACTTCCTCATCAAAAACCATTAAAGGAGATTCTTTATCCTTTTTCTTAGGAGCATTATCATGTTCCTTTTCTTGGGTTTTGATCCCATCCTCTTGGTTAGGAAAATTGCGAGATGCAATATCCTGAATTACATCTTTTGCCCCGGATGGTATGTTCTTTGAACTTGAACCCGTCTGATCTAGATCTGCCGGTCGGAAGTATGCTAATGTCTCATGTTCAAGACATTCTATACGTCCTCTTAAGGTATTCATTCCTTGTTGGAAGTCTTTTTCTAAACATTTTGTTTAGATATACCTCTTGACATGTTACAGTAAGAAGTTTCTCAATAAGGACCTTATTCCTTATCTGTGAATGCTCCAGCGAATGAGTAAGGATTTCACACTCTGTAGTCCGATGATGAACTTCCTTGCACAAGGCTAGTTTTTGTTCCATATAATATGCTAGATTATTTTGAAGACTGAGTGTTTCTCGCTTTCCTTCACATATTCTTACATTTAGTTGAACAATAAGTTCTGTGACATCATTTAAACTGTCAATGATCTTTCCCTTTTCTGAATATTTTTCAACATGTTTGAAAAATCTTTCCAACATTTTTCGAAATTCGTAACTTGGGAAGACTAGTGAATCGAATATCTTTTCAGAAGATTTTTCACTAGGAATTGAAGTAGAATCCAAAACATTTTTCTTGAGTTTTGAACTCATTCATTTTTTATCAGTAACCTGACTCCCAATCAAGTCATTAGTCAAAGACTTCTTCTTTGATTTACGTAAAGACTTTCGAGACCAATTTCCATTGGTTTTCCTTGAGATCTTATTCTCATTATCTTGGCATACGTTAACTGAAGTCGATTCATGTGAACTCGAGTTCACTATTATAGGTTGGATCGCACCAAACACAGATTGTTATATTTTTTTGTGTTTGCTTTCTTTGATACCAATTGAAAAGGCGAGGGTACCCAAATATACCTCAAGCTAAAACTTTTCCTACCTATAAGTCCTTTCTCCGAAAGTGATTGTCTATGGACTGACTCGAGAAAATACAACTAATCGGTTCACACTTCGTGTGATCATCTACAGATACGAGATCGAGATAATACAACAACGAAGTATGTTACTTGATAAAAAGGTTCGGACTTAACCAAACACAATAGGATTCACTTATCAAGTAAATAGGAATTAACGTTTGTGTAATTTACTTTAATTATAATAAAACAATTATAATGCATAAATATAAAATAAATGACACAGTAAGATTTTGTTAACGAGGAAATCGCAAATGCAGAAAAACCCCGGGACCTTGTCCGGAATTGAATACTCTCAGTGTTAGAGCATTGCTTGGTCGAACTCACATGCGTTGCTATCTCAAGCATGTTTTTCAATATTAGTGATCAAAACTATATGTCTTGATTTCTAGTTTATTTATGACTAAGTCTCGGTCTAGGATAGTCAAGTGTAGTTGAAGATCCAGACTCCATGGAGATCATCTTACGAAGACGAAGAACTACTCGAGGAACCGGTGGAACTTCATCCGAATAAAAGGTATATGAAGACTTGAACTTATCTATCACTCAAAAGTCTATTCTATCTCCTATATTTGATATTTGATACATACACATTTGCTATTTCGAGCCGAGTTTACTCACCTATATTTTTCTCGAAATATGTGTTGGTAAGTTTTCGCTTTAACTATTTTCATCTTTACCCGTGAAGAAAGTCATGATGACGTTTCAATCTTGAAAATAGCTTTGATGACGATAGCCGTGAATAACGATTGTTATAACATTATAGAAGAATGTTTAAATGATTGAAATGTAGAGTTGAGATTACCATCTATGGATATAAACATATATAATGTGTTCGTACATTAGTGTATAAATCCATGTGACGGAAGCCAAGTACGTGCATATGTGTCCATGCGGTATTGGTGAAGGAGACAGGTTGAGTACACGTACGCGTACCCACAGAAGTTTTCATACCAAAAATTTCTGATGGAGTTTGTAAGTTTGCAAACTAGTAAACCAGACACCTCAGGTGTGCGTACCCATACGCGTACTCACGGAAGTTTTCGAATCGAAAATTTCTGCTGAGTTTGTAAACTCAAATCCGGTAGCTAAGGTACGCATACCTGTACGCGTACTCAAGCTGGTGATATCTCAAATCGGTAGTTCATGAACTTAAAACAATAAATTATAAGGAATGCAATTTTTGCAAACCTTGGCTATATTTTTCATGAATTGATTCAAGTGGATCAAACCGATTTTTTTTCAACTGTGTCTATGAATAAAGACCTAAGCAATTGAACAACTCTTTAACAAGTTCTTATGAGTCATTTGAACTAGTTATGAGAAAGATGAATACAGTTAATATGAAAGCGCTCATATGGATAACCATTGGTTAACTATTTGTGAACCAACTAAGTGTACACATTTAGGTACGGTTACTCAAACCTAAATGAATGCATTTCATTTGTGTGTGTGACAAGCTAAGTTTCAATTTAACGGTTGAAAGATATTAGCTTGGTTGAATCAGGTTTTTCATCTAACGGTGAATATTGAATGATTTATTACCAAGGTAACTTGGATTGCAAACCATGATTTGAAAACTATATAAAAGAGACATCTAGCATCTGGAAAAACTAATCCCCACACCTCCTGTGTGATACTAGTTGGTTTGATAGAGTCGATTCTCCTTTAACCTTAGGTTTCTTCTCGAGACCCTGTAGGTTAACGACTGAAAGACTTCATTGGGATTGTGAAGCCAGACGAAACTACTTTTCTTGTAGTTGAGCGATATGATCTTGCCATTTTCTATGTATGAGTTCAATTGAATAATTGGCTTGAGATTATATCTCCGATAGGGCAAGATAAAAAGCAATCACAAACATCTTCGTCTCATCGTTTGTGATTCCACAATATCTAGTTTCGCTACCATACAATTTATATTATTGTGAGGTGATTGATAATACTAGGCTGTTCTTAGGGAATATAAGTATGATTTATCAATTAGTTCCTGTTCACCTTGATTTATCAAAAGACGGAACAAAAACTCTTGGGTATTTCTGTGGGAGACGGATTTATTCAATTCTATAGAATTTTCTGTGTGAGACAGATTTGTTTATCAAGTCTTCGAATTTGGGTCGTAGCAACTCTTAGTTGTGGGTGAGATCATCTAAGGGAATCAAGTGCGTAGTATCCTGATGGAATCAGAGACGTAAGGAGCGCAACTGTACCTTGAATCAGTGTGATATTGATTAGGGTTCAACTACAGTCCATAACGAAGTTAGTTTGTAGTAGGCTAGTGTCTGTAGCGGCTTAATCAGTGTGGTGTTCAATCTGGACTAGGTCCCGGGGTTTTTCTACATTTTCGGTTTCCTCGTTAACAAAAATTCTGGTGTATGTGTTATTTCTATTCCGCATTATATTTTGTTATATAATTGAAATATCACAGGTTGTGCGTTGTATCGATCAATTGTGAAATCCAACCTTTGGTTGTTGATTGGAAATTGATTGATCCTTGGATACTGGTCTTTGGTACCATCCAAGTTTTTATACTTGTATTTGATAAAGACTCGCAGATTTCTATTTTCTTGAGTAAATATCAAATCAAGAGATTGAAATATTAACTCCTCGATATACTTTTCTCTATATTGAGTCTGACTATCTAGTTGATTCTCTAGAAAGTATATTGGAGTTAGTCCATACAGAATTACATATTGCTAATCGAAATATTGGTTGAGGTTGTTGTACCCCCGCTTTTTCACTCATTATTAAGTCGCTACACAAAATTACACCAACTTCGTATAGTTGAGACCAAGCAACTAAACCTATAGTTCACCTAGTTCCGTCTGTATTCCCACGCCTCCAACTTATAAATAAGTCACGTAGTTAGATTAATTCCTTTGGTTCGTATTCCAAACAATAAAGGAACAACAAATATGTTTGGTATCAACTCTCTCCAACCAAGTGTTATGAGTTGGACAAAGGCTCTTGTGTTTATCTTAACATAAACTTCTTCGTCGGGTCCTTAAATCTATCTTATGTTCAATTACTAAAGTAATCGTTTAAGATTAAGCCAACAACACTCTTAATCCAAATAATTGTGTTGATGTCGATCTACTCAATTAATCAATCCAATCTACCACAAGGATAAACCGATTATTAATTGGATCCTCTTTTACCGAAACAAGTATTGTGCACACCAAAGATTATGAACTCACAAATCAGAAATCTTCAATATCTTCTTCGGCTTCAAATCTTTTTAGATCTTCAATATAAACTTGCACACAATCACTTGAATCTCTTGTGATCAATCATGCACAGAACGGAGTCTGTTAACAATGGATTATCACAAGATCGTCTATAGAACTAACAACAGTCTAAAGATCCCTGTCGAAACTCTGAACTAGTTTGAGTGAATGTTATATCAGAAGAGAAGATTCTCAAGCATAAACAAACTAGGTGCAATCAGATTTCAACCGCCGTTAGTCAATCAAATCAATGAAAACATAAGATGAATCGCAATTATCTAGTTTCCCACCAATGATACACGCTAGAGGTTCTCAATCCCAAAGAAGACTTTAAACTGAGCGGTTGTAAGAAATTTCGCCTAATTAGGTTACTCTCCTCTCCGAATAGGCGGCTACACCAGTAATAACAACAAAAGAGGAAGTTTTTTATTACGAAGGATTAGTTTGCTATAAAGGAAAACTTCAAGTATTCATAGACAAGGAAGTTTGGACACCAAGGAATTTCCAAAACCGAAAATATTCTCAAGATATTCATTAAAGCACCAATTCGGTTTCCATATTTCCTGGAAATGCTTTGTCCAAAAATAATGATCGAAATCTCTCGGAAAATCTAATTAGTAAATGCACATTACTAATTCTTATATTTTCCTACAAAATGAAATTAATAACCTTAATTAAAAAATTCTTAACTTACTTATGTTTCGATCCTGGGATTTTCTTCCTTTAGCTATTAAGGAATAACTTTGAACAATTAAAGAAATAAACATTCACAGCACGTGTTCAAAGTATGTCGAAATCCTTACTTTGTAAGTTCTCTTTCAGACTTACAACCTTGAAACTTATTTTCCATACTTCCAAACAAGTTTAGAATTGGTTCATCTGACTTTCAAGAACTACGCGATTGATCAAACAAACATTCAGTCACAATCATGGGTTTAATGGTTCTACCAAAACAAGTTTCAGTTCTACCTCCATGTGTGTACTGTGCATAGTCACACTAGCTTTCCAAAATTCGGTTGACTAGGTACTAGGATCGTTTCTCCATATATATATGGTATCTAACTTATATGTGTTTCACATGTCCATAGGATCGGTTCCTCTTTGCCTAAAAACGTGTTGCACCATGTTCATAGGATCGGTTCCCCTTTCTGCTATAAACCTTGCTGCACCCCATACAAGGATCGGTTCCCCTTTGTGATATACTGCACCTCTTACTAGGATCGGTTACCCTTTCCCAAATTTGGTCAGACAAAACACAAACCCGATCATACCATGTCAGGTGATTACTTAAGATCGGTTTCACTAATAAAAGTCATACCAATACATAAGTGTTAGACCATTGCTAGGTCGAACTCGCATGCGTTGCTATCTCAAGCATGTTTGTAAATGTTAGTGATCAAAACTATGAGTCTTGATTTCTAGTCCATTATAGCTAAGTCTCATAATAGGATAGAAAGTGTAGTTGAGCTCAAAAACTTCATGGCGATTCCTCATACAAGTAGAAGAACTACTCAAGGAACAGGTGGAACTTCTCGACAAAAAGGTATGTGAAGACTTGAACTTACCTGTCACTCAAAATTCTATATACTCTATCTCCTACTCTTTGATACAAGAAGTCGTATGCTATATATATAGACTTTGATTATACACATTTGGTATTTCGAGCCGAGTATACTTCGCCTATCTATATCTCGAAACATGTGTTGGTAAGCTTTTCGCTTCGATCAAGTTTATCTTTACCATGTGACGAAAGTCATGATATGTTTCAATCATCTTGAAAATTGCTTTGACAAGAAATGGTGTAACAATTGTATAACGTCCTCTAAGAATGTTTCAATGATTGAAATTAGAGTTTAGATTACATAACCAATGGTGGGCATAAGTATTGTTGTGGAAACACATTTATGCATAAGTCATATTCCTTGAACCAAAGTTTGCGAACTTTTTTGATCAAGATAACCGGAAGAATGGCGTGAGCGAAGTCCGCGAACTGCCGAAGTTCTCAAACCCGAGAATTTCTGCTGGAGTTGACAAAATACTTGAGTGAAGCTAAGTCCGCGAACCCAGTCCGCGAACTGGCTTAGTTCTCATACCCGATAATTTCTGCTGCAGTTTGTAAACTCTGCCCGGTAACTTAAGTCCGCGAACCTAGTCTGCGAACTTGAGAAGGTTATATATCTGAAGACGATTTCTGAACTTAAACTTAAAAAGACTAAGGAATGCAGTTTGCAAACCGTGGCTATAAAAGTTCATGAACCGATTCAAGTGAATCAAATCATCTTTGCTTCAATTGTGTCTTGTGTAGTACATAAGATTTCCTTGCAATTGAACAACTCTCTAACTAGTTCATTTGAAGTCATTTAAACTAGTTATGGTGAAGAAGAACATGGTTGATATGAAATTCTCATATGGCTAACCTTTTGGTTAACTATTGTTGAACCAACAAGTGCATACGTTTGGGTACGGTTAACAAACATAGAAGCGTGCATTGTCAAGTGTGTGTAACAAGCTAAGTTTTCGATCTAACAGTTGAGAAATATTAGCTTGAATCTAAATCAGGTTTTCATCTAACGGTGAATATTGAATATTTTGTTACTAAGCTAACATTGATTGCAAACCATGATTTGAAAGACTATATAAAGGAGACATCTAGTATTGTGCAAAACTAATCCCCACACCTTACGTGTGATACTAGTTTACGTGCTAGAGTCGATTATCCTTTAACCTTTGGTTTTCTTCTTCTAAAACCATGTTAACGACTTAAAGACTTCATTGGGATTGTGAAGCTAGACCGATACTACTTTTATCGTAGTTGTGTGATCTGATCTTGCATCTTCTATCGTACGAGTACAATCAGATTGATTGGATTGAGATTGATATCCCCGATAGGCAAGATATAAAAAGTAATCACAAACATCTTCGTCTCATTGTTTATGATTCCGCAACATCTTGTTTCGCTACTATATGATTAAGATTGTTGTGAGGTGATTGATAACTCTAGGTTGTTCTTCGAGAATATAAGACCGGATTATCAATTGGTTCCTGTTCACCTTGATTATTATCAAAAGACGGAACAAAACCTTTAGGGTTTATCTGTGGGAGATAGATTGATCCTTTGATAGACTTGTCTGTGTGAGACAGATTTGTTTATTGTCAACGCCTGCGATTTTGGGTTGTAGCAACTCTTAGTTGTGGGTGAGATCAGCTAAGGGAATCAAGTGCGTAGTATCCTGCTAGGATCAGAGGCGTAGGAGTATAACTGTACCTTGGATCAGTGGGAGATTGATTGGGGTTCAACTACAGTCCAGTCTGAAGTTAGCTTGGAGTAGGATAGTGTCTGTAGCGGCTTAATACAATGTGTGTTCAATCTGGACTAGGTCCCAGGGTTTTTCTACATTTGCGGTTCCTCGTTATAAAAATTTATGGTGTCTGTGTTATTTCAATTTCCGCATTATATTGTTTTATCTTTATAATTGAAATAATACAGGTTGTGCGTTAGATCATCAATTAGAGTAATCCAACCTTTGGTTGTTGATTGTCATTGATTGATCCTTGGATATTGGTATTTGGTACCATCCATGTTATTCCTTGCATTTGGTTAGAACTCGCAGTTCCTGCTTGAGTAAATCAAATCAAGAGAGAGATATAAACTCGTTGATATAATTTTAATTGATTGAGTCTTGTTGATTCTCTTAAAAGTATATTCGAGTTTGTCCATACAGATTTCTAAGAGAAATATTGGGTGGTGTTGTTAGACCCCCGCTTTTTCAATCGGTATCAGAGCATGCAAACACGTTTAAGACCTTACAAGTCTGTGTTTGTAGCGATCTGACTCTATGGACGATAAAATCTCTATGAGCGCCTCACCAGGAATAAAACACAATCTCAGGGAATGTTCTAAAACCCCTGTCCTTTTCAAAAGGAATATTGATAAAACTTTGAGAGATCCCTTATTGGAAAATGCAATGCATGAAGAGTTAACTCAGTTCCAAGGACAAGAAGTATGGAATCTTGTATCTTGTCCTTCAAATGAAAAGGTAAAAATTCTTGATCATAATTCTGTTCAAACCTTTGTATTCAATGTTGTTTCCGACACAAGTGAAACTTATAGCTTGTCTTGGGCTGATGAATGTTGCTCTAATGGTAATTAGTTTGACAAACCATTAATGACAGAAAGAATCAAATAATTTTTGAAAAGAAGCCTTAGATGTGACATACATCTTTCGTCAACATTTACCGCTAATGATTCTGTGAAGGAAAAATCTTTAAGTGTCAACGAGTTGAATACGTCTGATGGATGTGATGAACCCTCATCTCTTGCAACCGAAACATCCTCATACTCGAATCCTGATTCAGAATTTGAGTCTGACACAAAGATTTCTGAATTCTTGAATATAGAGGTTCTTCAAGAAAATCTTCAATTAAAAGCTTCATTGAAGAAATTAGAATCATTAATCCAGGTGAAAACTCTTGAGATAGATCGTCTCAATGTTGAACTCACCAGAACCATTGCTCTAAAGGAAAAAGAGATTAACACTCTTAAAGATGATCTACAAAGATTATCTGGAAGCTCTGACAAAATTTCAGCAATGCTATTTGGTCAGAAGTCCTTTGGAAACACAAATGGTTTAGGATTTAAAGACAAAACTGCTGGCATTGTCAACCCTATTGCTTCTATTAATCATGGATTAAAGGCTGATAGTTGTGATAAACATAAGGTTCTTCGACAAGACAAAGGATCACTGATGTGTTTGTTTTGTGGAAATGCAAATCATGTTCAAAGCACATGATGGAGATTCAAAAAGAGACAAGGTTTTGTACCAATCAGGCTTTAGAAAAAGTTTTTCTTCTTCTTTTCTTAGTTGTTTGTCTATCAAAATAAAAGAAAGGGTTATTATCGACAATTCTACTCTTATAGGGTTTAAATTTGGGCGTCCACGAACCTGTTTAAAGGTTAAGAACTCTATATTCCTTTTTCCTCTCTGATATCCTTTATATCTTAAGACTGCTTGATGAGATTGTGAATTCCACTCACAAAAACCAGTTGTTTATAATTGTTCTCTAAGCATCATGTCTTTGGATGGAAAAGATGTCAATTTGATTTTTAATCCATCAATCAAGGAAAAAGAGAAATCTCCAGTAACTCCTTCCTTGAAAAGAAAGAGGAGGCATACAAGAAAGCCAAGGGATGTCCCTTCTAACTCTCAGAAGTTTTCCGATGTTCTTGATGAGTTGAAGGAAGTAAGAAAGGATATTAGTGAAATAAAGGCTTGCGTTTTAAGGTCTTTGGAAATTCAGAAGGCCCTGGTTCGACATCATCAGCCAAGACGGTTCGTTGGTATTGACTCCTTCCTCCACGAACCTTATATTCCAATAGTTGTTGACGACAAGGAGTTCAGGAATGATAAGGAATTTCTCAAAGACATTGTTGCCTAGTATGTCTTCTTTTTGGTTTATTTGGAAGAATAACTAGTGCTTTGGATAGCAATGATTGTGAATACACATAACTATTATTTTTCATCTTTTTTTTTTTAGGTTTATTGGTTTAAATTCTAAAAATATTTGGAGGATGATATTTTGCAGTATTTAATATTTATGATTTGATATATTGCAATTTGTTATGGGATATTGGTGTTTACGTCCGTGAACTATGTTTGTCCCATACTTGATCAAAAGTAAAGTCGTTCGTGTTCGGTATTCACGTACTGGTAAAAGAATGAATGGACTTTTGACAAATACAAAAGTTAAGCCTATATTGTCTTTGATGGAAGATAAGTTAAAACATTTTGTGTTCAAGGATTATGTCTATTAATTATCATTATGCAAATAGTGATTGAAGATAGAATGAATCCTTGTGTATTCCGCAGTATTGATCATCCCTGATCCATATTTTATGTATTACTGTGAGGCTCCGTAATGCATCTTATGTTGAGCACTATACAACCAAGTTGATTTATTAGCTTTGTTGGTGTTCCGTGAGATAAGTTATGTCGAGCATATTGAACTAAATTAATCATCTTGTTTGTTTATTTAGTTATTGCTCCGTAAGTTTTCTTATGTCGAGCAAAACAAATGACAATTAAATTGATTACTTTTGTGATTAGTTTGGTTGTGTATTCCAATTAGATTAATTATGGTTCTCTTGTAATTAATCTAGTTGAGTATTTTCGTGTCTCCATAAGTTCTCTTATGTTGAGCATGATAAATTGAATTGATCACCTCTTGGGTTTAATTTGATTGAGTATTCGGATTAAATTAATCATGGGTTTACTTGTGATTAATTTGATTGAGTTCTTTGAATATAGAAAATCGTTCTCATAGTTTTTGGTGTCCAATAAAATCCTTATTTTCTTTTGAAATTAAGGTCGCTCTTGTTGTTCTTTCGGGAATGACATCTAATGGGGGAGAGTTCTTTTGAACTTGTGCTTAATGGTCATATCTTGAGGGGTGTGCGGCTGTGGAATTTTAGAGGTGTTATCTTGTATCTTTAAACTCCTTGATGAATGCATTTAGCTTCGGCTAGATGATTGCATCTAAATTAGTTAGTATGTATTTTTTTTTCCTTTTGTCATGAAATGTCTCTCTCGGAAATTTCATTATGATCCCGTTTTTGTAGCTTTGCCAATTTTATTGACAAGAAGGGGGGGAATTAATATGTAGTTCATACTACAAATACATATGGTTTTCGGATCATTATGTAAGGGGGAGTGGTTTCCATGTGAGATGGAGTATTGACTAAAGGGGAGTGATACATATCACCATAGTATTATTGTTGAAGTTGTGATACAATTGAACTTTGATGATGTGTAATAATACTATGACACTGTATAACAATGATCGAGACCGATGCTTTCTCATTGTTATAACTACGGATCTTCAACAACAGTGGTGCTAAACTTACAACCTTTGGGATCATTGGAGTACTTGGAAGTGACGAATATTTCGAGGAATGTTGAAGATTAGACATGTGGAATAGGAGATACTAAATTTTCTTTATCTTTTTTGTATTCCATATGTATTGATAGTTTTGTCACTAAAAATTGACATAGAGGGAGATTGTTAGAGCATTGCTCGGTCGAACTCACATGCGTTGCTATCTCAAGCATGTTTGTCAGTGTTAGTGATCAAAACCATAAGTCTTGATTTCTAGTCTATTATAGCTAAGTCTCGGACTAGGATAGAAAGTGTAGTTGAGCTCAAGGACTTCATGGCGATTTGATAGGGTGTAGAATACACCGTATTTAATATCTATTGGTTATGCTTTCTTTGTTATTTTTCTTGTAAATTATGTATTTTACGCGTGTTTTGAGTTCTATAGGTACTCTGGAGTCAGACGGATGAAAAGAAGAAGAAACCGCCCAATTTGAGCAAAATGATAAAAGGTCATTTCACAAGAAAGCACTATTGGGAGCCTGGCTAAGGTTAAGGGGTGACCATATGTTATAGGCACCCAGTATGGGGTGGTTCTTATCCCAAACCAACGTACTATACCCTAATCCTAAAATCTCGTGAGACTCTCATTCAATCGCCTGCACCTGAAATTGAGAACGAGAAAAACGGAGGCACAACCATAGTGGATTCAGATCCAGAGAGAAACCGAAAAGAAGATGGTTGAAGGTGATGAAATTCAAAGCTACAGAAAATGGTGATGCTTAATGAAGTCGAATTGAAGTAGAATATTGATGAACCAAGGAAGGTTGGGTTTGATTTGAAATCAGGAAACTAGGTTTTGATGGCTGTAGTGGAATCGAGAATGGGTTTGATGGTGCTGTTGGTGGAACATGAAATACAGATGGGTTTGAATTGACTCCGCGAAAAAGAGGTGAAATTGAGAGACTGAATTGATGATGCTGTTAATGGGTTTGAATCAATAAAGGGGATCTGAGATTTATAGAAATCGAAGATGGAAGAATCTGTTTGAAGAACAAGAAATTGTTGTGATGGGTTAATGGCAGAAATTGAAGTTAGGGTTTTGTAGAGAAGTTGATTTTGTGTTGCT
Organism: Papaver somniferum; assembly: GCF_003573695.1. Lineage (NCBI taxonomy): Eukaryota > Viridiplantae > Streptophyta > Magnoliopsida > Ranunculales > Papaveraceae > Papaver > Papaver somniferum. The sequence goes on along the minus strand of NC_039359.1, from coordinate 25,879,013 downwards.
GCTGTTGAGAGGCAAAGCCACAGGTTAGGGTTTATGGTTACTGGCATTGAAGATTATGATGGAATTGATGAATTCAAAAATTACAGTGAGATATGGAATGGAGAAGGGTGAAGACAAGGTGTGAGGTTTGATGTTCAGACATGGTGGTTCTGCAATGGGGTTTAGTCTGAATTCAAGGATTGGCTGATACAAAGATATGAAGACCTGTCGCTGTTGACGAAGAAGAACAAGGCTGTTATCGGTATGCAATTTTGGATGGAATTGAAATCAAGTTCTACAGGAAGATGGGTTTTGTGTTGGTGTCTGCAGTGAGTTGAGCTGAGATAACAAGGGAAGAAGTAATAGATAGTAATGTTGATGTTGTTGAAGCTCTGTTGCTAAATGGATTAAAGCTATTGATTAGATGTATGTGTAGGATTGTGCAGGGAAAAAATAACATGAACTTGGCTGAGAGTGCCCAGAAAATAAACAGAACTCTGTCGGATTTTCATGCCGGCGAGTCAACTCAGTGATGCAAGCGATCCAACTCAGCTGAGTAAGACCAATTAGCCGAGTAAGATGCTGACTAGAAAGCTGACTCTCTCCTCCCTTGACCCCATTGACTGTTAACTTTAACAGAGCCGTGACGGAATATTCCGTCTACGGAGAAGCATCTCAGGTTGCCGGCAGTAACATTTCAGGTGAGTTCCCGGCCTGATTCCGGTGAACTTAAGGATATTTCCGGCGACCAAAATGTGCAGAATGTTGTGAAGAGTATTCTAGACTCATGGGTGTGAAGACTTGGAATTGGATGAAGAATTTTTCTTGAATTTGGAAAGAGAAGATGGAAGATTTGAGAAAGACTTGGACTTGGAAGTTGAGCTATAAAGGGAAAGGGATTCTATTCCATGGAAGATTTGGAGAGCATTGAAGCCTATAAATAGAGAAGTTCTCTATTTTTGTTTATACACTTACACACCTCTACACACACAAAACTTCTCTTTTCTTAATTCTTTGTATGAACTGATTAACATGAGTAGCTAATTTTAATAATTGAGGATGATCCTAGTTCTTGACATGTTTTGAGTTTTGTTTTAAATCTACATCGAAGTTTTCACATGATTATCGTTTGTTTTTACTAATAGGAATGTTTATACATTCATGATTGATTGATAGGTCGTTTAGGATGCATACTAAATTGATTTGTTAATTGATCTAAAGATAGTGAAAGTTAGAGAATAAGTAATCGTCTCTTGACTCTTTACACAAGTGGCAAACACGAGACCTTGCGGAGGGATTCCATGGAGAAATTGTGTGTGAAAACAACGTTAGCAAGTAGACCTTGAGCTAAGAGTCTAACTACTAATATCAACCTAATAAATTCATAAATTTTAATGCGTTTAACTAAATTACATCTTGAGTAAGCTACTACTAGGTGGTTTGGTGAATAGAATCCGGTAGTCGAGAACTTCTGTATCCGGTGATACTAGGGATTTAGGGGTTTGGCACTGAGCTAGCTGCTTTACCTACGGTTGGTGATGATTTATGACTAATAAAAAGTGGAAAAGAACATAACTTGAATCATTGTTTTGCAACGAAGAAGGATTCCTTGATCTAATCTCTCTTATTGATTTCAACTTAAACTTTTAATTGCTTTACTTACTTTCTTTTTTTTTTAAAAATCTAAAACCAATCCCCCCCTTTTTGTGACAACTAAACAACTAAAACCTATTGCTCCTAGTGGGAACGAACTTGACTATACTATATTACTTGTTAATTAGGTGAAAAAATATTAATTAATTTGTAGTGGTTACGACACGCATCAAATTTTTGCGCCGCTGACGGGGAGCAGCGGACGATTTTAGTTGTTTTTATTTTTCTTTTTGCTTTATTCTTGCTTTGTTGGATCTTATATCGTATCTAACTTAGTTTTTTGAGAATCTTATTTCAGGTACCAGTTTTCCATGTATGGTGGATAAGAGCAAGCATATTACAACAATCCATACGGTTTTCAACCTCAACATTATGGCAACTTCCAACCATCCTTAGGATATAGACTTTATGGATATTCTCATACATATCAACAACCTTATGACGGGTATGTAAGTGAACAATCACTAGGAGGGGAGGATAATTATGATTCTAAATCTATGTGTGATCTCCTTGGTGTAAGGCAACCTAGTTTGATGGAACTTGAGAGAAGGTTCCATCTATTGATCGATGAAGGCCTAGCATCGGATGAAGCAATTCTTGAAGCTAAAAGAGCTTTAAGAATGGCTTATGAAAATTATTGTAACAAGGATAAAGTTATTCCAACTCCGGATCATAATAAAGATCCTTCACCTATTCAAAAGGAGGAGATTGGGTGTGACTTACCTATTGTTATAAACGGTGTAACACTCTCACAAGAAGATCTTGAGATTTACACCGAAGAAGATTTTATGAGAGAGGAATGGAACGATTCCGATGATGAAAATGTTGAAGAGATGATGCTCGAGAATGAAACCGAATTGAATGATTTTGTGGAAGACCAAATTGAACTTTCCAATGATTATAATGATGCCAAGTCTTTGGTTAAGGTAGAAAACGACGAAGAATGGTTGCAAGGTTTGATAGAGGACCACGATATACAAGAGGTAAGTAATTCACTTCAATTTTTTAAGGATGAAGAGGATTCCGTAATACAAGAGATTGTGCAAGGTTTGTCTAACTCTTTGCATATTGATTCTTCTCCTTTACCTCTTATTGGTTTGAATTTCTGTGCTTCGAAAGTATTTTTGGATGATTTTGTTTCTAGATATCCACCATTGGAAACACTTGATGCTAACACTATGCAGGTTTTCCAAGAGGAATACATGGAAGTTCCCAAATTCTATGTTCTTTATACACTTCCACTATGGACAAGACTAAGTGTGGGGGAAATTTCTGTCGAGCGATAACATTATTATTATTTTCTTGTGCTAACATTTGTATGGAGTTATTGTTTTCAAAACAGGTACTGTGGGTGGATCCCCAAATTTTCAGATTGTTAGTATATGGGGAGTGAATCTTACAAGAAGCTAAGTCGGGCCGTCGACTTTAAAATAAGCGCTTAATGGGAGGCAACCCATAGGTTTGTATTTCTTATCCTTTTACTTTTTATTTTCTTTTTGTTTTGTTTATTAATTTTTCTTGTTCCATATCATACTAGGATTTCCCACCTTGACTTTACTTGGACGATTCAATTACATTGAGGACAATGTAAGGTTTAAGCGTGGGGGAGTGGTTAAGCATATTTAAAAAAAAAATTGCATAAAACCTCCAACTTTTAGAGATTTTAGAGTCACTAGCATACTTCTAGGTATGTTTACATAGAGAATTCTGACCGACATAACTGAACCTGGAAGTGTTAGGGAACTAAGTTCGGATTTCTTGCTTGTTAGAGTGTTAAATAATGGATTTAATCATGCCGGTGATGCAGATTAGGAGCAGGGAGACATGCATTATTAGAGTTGCTGATCAATCATTAGAGAAGACTAACCTATTTATATCATATGAGGCACCGACCATATTTTTTTATAAATAACTAAAGAGCTTTCTTTTGAGTGTGTGTCACCATACGTTAATTCCGGGTATAATGGTGAGCTACCCAACCTCCCACCAATAGAAGCATTACTCTTTGATCTCTTGAGTGCTAATTTTTTCAATCATGAGGGTGACATCTATAGATGAAAGCCTCCTTCTTGTAGTTCAATTTGCAACTATCACCATTCTCTCTCTCGACAACAGAGGGTCCATAGATACACCATCATCATCAACAAGGGAGCGACATCAACATCTACAAGGAAAGTTGAAAAACGTTCAAGGTTTACAAGCAATGGAACAACAAAAGAGTAAATTTCATATCCAACTAAAGCAATATATAATGAGCGGATTTTTATATATAATGTTGAAAACTTACATATAAGGAGCGTAATTTTATATCCAAGTTGAATATTTATTTACAAGAGCAAAGAAAAGCAAAAGGTGAGAATTATTGAAGTTTATGATTTCGAGAGGATACAAGTTGTGAAGAATCAAGCGGTAAAATACTTTTCCCACGGCCATGGTTTGTTTTATTGTCACTTTGTTTTGTATTTTATTTCTTGTCACAAAAAAAAAGAGAGACAAGAGAAAAATTTATCAATGTTTTTATTTTTTGTATTCAATAATCCGTGGGGAAGGAAAATTATATTAAGAAGTTTCAACCGACAAGGATTTTGAAGAAGAGAGTTACAAATTGTCAAGGAATTACGAAGTTCAAGTGTTTATCATCATAGTTGAAGATGAAGACGAAGACCAAGAAGATGAAGACGAGGAGCGGAATACGTTTCTATTGGATGCCGTGAGAGTGGTGTTATCATCATTGCAATCGGATGTGAAGGTGAGTAAGTATCTCATCCTCGATAATAGTGGTTGATTTCTTTTCCTAGAGATCGTCAGAAAAATGGTTTTTCAAAATATTAAAAGATGTGGGTTTTAAAATATTTCGGAAGTTACCCTTCCCACCATCCAACGTGTTGCAGGAATTCTCTCTTCATTCCTACCTGCACACATGTGAGACCCATAAAAAAGCCGTCTTATTGAGTGCAATTATCAGAAAATCCTTTTTGGTGAGGCAGAAGTCGAGGCGAAATGCTTATTGATCGCCTCTCAAACACGCGTTCTCTCATTATGGTGTGGTTATTTCTCACTCGACATTTAAGAATGAGAATATGTTCTTAGTATTTCTAACTTCTTATTACTAGCATGCAGAAACTTTATGTCTTCATATCTCTTTGGATGCTTTCCACGCTGGGAAGCTTTAAAATTGGAGTGGATTTTAGTTTGATTTGCTCGAGGACTAGCAAAGTCTAAGTGTGGGAGAATTTGATAGGGTGTAGAATACACCGTATTTAATATCTATTGGTTATTCTTTCTTTGTTATTTTTCTTGTAAATTATGTATTTTACGCGTGTTTTGAGTTCTATAGGTACTTTGGAGTCACACGGATGAAAAGAAGAAGAAACCGCCCAATTTGAGAAAAATGATAAAAAAGGTCATTTCACAGGCAAGCACAATTGGGAGCCTGGCTAAGGTTAAGGGGCGACTATCCTTTGGAGAATGATTAAAGACAACTGGCTAAAGTTAAGGGGTGACCATATGTTATAGGCACCCAGTATGGTGTAGTTCTTATCCCAAACCAACCTACTATACCCTAATCCTAAAATCTCGTGAGCCTCTCATTCAATCGCCTGCACCTGAAATTGAGAACGAGAGAAACGGAGGCACAACCATGGTGGATTCAGATCCAGAGAGAAACCGAAAAGAAGATGGTTGAAGGTGATGAAATTCAGAGCTACAGAAAATGGTGATGCTTAATGAAGTCGAATTGCAGTAGAAGATTGATGAACCAAGGAAAGTTGGGTTTTATTTGAAATCAGGAAACTAGGTTTTGATGGCTGTAGTGGAATCGAGAATGGGTTTGATGGTGTTGTTGGTGGAACATGAAATACATATGGGTTTGAATTGATTCCGTGAGAAAGAGTTGAAATTGAGAGACTGAATTGATGATGCTGTTAATGGGTTTGAATCAAGAAAGGGGATCTGAGATTTATAAAAATCGAAGATGGAAGAATCTGTTTGAAGAACAAGAGATTGTTGTGATGGGTTAATGGCAGAAATTGAAGTTAGGGTTTTGCAGAGAAGTTGATTTTGTGTTGCTGCTGTTAGGAGGCAAAGCCACAGGTTAGGGTTTATGGTTACTGGCATTGAAGATTATGATGGAATTGATGAATTCAAAAATTACAGTGAGATATGGAATGGAGAAGGGTGAAGACAAGGTATGAGGTTTGATGCTCAGACATGGTAGTTCTGCAATGGGGTTTAGTATGAATTCAAGGATTGAATGATACAAAGAATGGACAAAGATATGAAGACCTGTTGCTGTTGACGAAAAAGAACAAGGCTGTTATCGGTATGCAATTTTGGATGGAATTGAAATCAAGTTCTACAGGAAGATGGGTTTCTGTTGGTGTCTGCAGTGAGTTGAGATGAGATAACAAGGGAAGAAGTAATAGATAGTAATGTTGATGTTGTTGAAGCTCTGTTGCTAAACGGATTGAAGCTATTGATTAGATGTATGTGTAGGATTGTGCAGGGAAAAAATGGCCTGAACTTGGCCTGAGAGATGCCCAGAAAATAAATAGAACGCTGTCGAATTTTCATGTCGGTGAGTCAACTTAGTTGGATCGAGTAAGATGCTGACTAGAAAGCTGACTCTCTCCTTCCTTGACCCCATTGACCGTTAGAGACTGCTAGTATGACTGTTAACTTTAACAGGTCCGTGATGGAATATTCCGTCTACGGAAAAGCATCTCAGGTTGCCGGCAGTGACATTTCAGGTGAGTTCCCGGCCGGATTCCGGTGAACTTAAGGATATTTCCATCGACCAAAATGTGCAGAATGTTGTGAAGAGTATTCTAGACTCATGGGTGTGAAGACTTGGAATTGGATGAAGAATTTGGCTTGAATTTGGAAAGAGAAGATGGAAGATTTGAGAAAGACTTGGACTTGGAAGTTGAGATATAAAGGGAAAGGGATTCTATTCCCTAGAAGATTTGGAGAGCATTGAAGCCTATAAATAGAGAAGTTCTCTACTTTTCTTTATACACTTACACACCTCTACATACACAACACTTATCTTTTATTAATTCTTTGTATGAACTTCTTAACATGAGTAGCTAATTTTAATAATTGAGGATGATCCTAGTTCTTGACATGTTTTGAGTTTTGTTTTAAATCTACTTCAAAGTTTTCACATGATTATCGTTTGTTTTTACTAATAGGAATGTTTATACATTCATGGTTGATTTATAGGTCGTTTAGGATGCATACTAAATTGATTTGTTAATTGATCTATAGCCAGTGAAAGTTAGGGGATAAGTAATCGATTCTTGACTCTTTACACAAGTGGAAAACACGAGACTTTGCGGAGGGATTCCGTGGCGCAATTGTGTGTGAAAACAACATTAGCAAGTAGACCTTGATCTAAGAGTCTAACTATTAATATCAACCTAATAAATTCATAAATCTTAATGCGTTTAACTAAATTACATATTGAGTGAGCTACTACTAGGTGGTTTGGTGAATAAAATCTGGTAGTCGAGAACTTCTATATTCGGTGATACTAGGGATTTAGGGGTTTAGCACTGAGCTAGATGCTTTACCTACGGTTGGTGATAATTTGTGACTAATAAAAAGTGGAAAAGAACATAGCTTGAATCATTGTTTTGCAACGAAGAAGGATTCCTTGATCTAATCTCTCTTATTGATTTCAACTTAAACTTTTAATCGCTTTATTTACTTTCTTTTGTTTTTAAAATCTAAAACCAATCCCCCCTTTTTGTGACAACTAAACAACTAAAACCTCTTGCTCCTCGTGGGAACGAACTTGACTACATTGAATTACTTGTTAATTAGGTGGAAAAATATTAATTAATTTGTTGTGGTTACGACACGCATCACGATTCATCACACAAGTAGAATAACTACTCAAGGAACCGGTGGAACTTCTCAACAAAAAGGTATGTGAAGACTTGAACTTATCTGTCACTCAAAAGTCTATCTACTTTATCTCCTACTCTTTGAGACAAGAAGTCGTATGCTATATATATATAGACTTTGATTATATACATTTGGTATTTCGAGCCGATTATACCTTGCCTATCTATATCTCTAAATATGTGTTGGTAAGCTTTTCGCTTCGATCAAGTTTATCTTTACCATGTGACGAAAGTCATGATATGTTTCAATCATCTTGAAAATTGCTTTGACGAGAAATGGTGTAACAACTATATAACGTCCTCTAAGAATGTTTCAATGATTGAAATGAGAGTTTAGATTACATAACCAATGGTGGACATAAGCATTGTTGTGGAAACACATTTATGCATAAGTCATATTCCTTGAACCAAAGTTTGCGAACTTTGTTGATCAAGAGAACCGGAAGAATGGCGTGAGCCGAATCCGTGAACTCAGTCCGCGAACTTCCGAAGTTCTCAAACCCGAGAATTTCTGCTGAAGTTGACAAACTACTTGCGTGAATCTAAGTCCACGAACCCACTCCGCGAACCGGTGAAGTTCTCATACCCGAGAATTTCTGCCGATGTTTGTAAACTCTGCCCGGTAACTTAAGTCTGCAAACCTAGTCTGTGAACTTGAGAAGGTTATATATATGAAGATGATTTATGAACCTAAACTTAAAAAGACTAAGGAATGCATTTTGCAAACCGTGGCTATAAAAGTTCATGAACCGATTCAAGTGAATCAAATCATCTTTGCTTCAATTGTGTCTTGTGTAGTACATAAGATTTCCTTACAATTGAACAACTCTCTAACTAGTTCATTTGAAGTCATTTGAACTAGTTATGGTGAAGAAGAAATGGTTTATATGAAATTCTCATATGGCTAACCTTTTGGTTAACTATTGTTGAACCAACAAGTGCATACGTTTGGGTACGGTTAACAAACCTAGAAGCGTGCATTGTCAAGTGTGTGTAACAAGCTAAGTTTTCGATCTAACGGTTGAGAACTATTAGCTTGAATCTAAATTAGTTTTTCATCTAACGTTGAATATTGAATGCTTTGTTACTAAGCTAACATTGATTGCAAACCCTGATTTGAAAGATTATATAAAGGAGACATCAATTATTGTGCAAAACTAATCCCCACACCTTACGTGTGATACTAGTTTGAGTGCTAGAGTCGATTCTCCTTTAACCTTTGGTTTTATTCTTCTAAAACCAAGTTAACGACTTAAACACTTCATTGGAATTGTGAAGCCAGACCGACACTACTCTTATCGTAGTTGTGTGATCTGATCTTGCATCTTCTATTGTACGAGTACAATCAGATTGATTGGCTTGAGATTGATATCTCCGATGGGAAAGATATAAAAAGTAATCACAAACATCTTCGTCTCATTGTTTGTGATTCCGCAACATCTTGTTTCGCTACCATAAGATTAAGATTGTTGTGAGGTGATTGATAACTCTAGGATATTTTTCGGGAATACAAGACCGGATTATCAATTGGTTCCTGTTCACCTTGATTATTATCAAAAGACGGAACAAAACCTTTAGGGTTTATCTGTGGGAGACGGATTGATCCTTTGATAGACTTGTCTGTGTGAGACAAATTTATTTATTGTCAAAGCCTGCGATTTTGGGTTGTGGCAACTCTTAGTTGTCGGTTTGATCATCTAAGGGAATCAAGTGCGTAGTATCCTGCTGGGATCAGATGAGTAGGAGCATAACTGTACCTTGGATCAGTCAGAGATTGATTGGGGTTCAACTACAGTCCAGTCCGAAGTTAGCTTGGAGTAGGCTAGTGTCTGTAGCGGCTTAATCCAGTGTGTGTTCAATCTGGACTAGGTCCCGGGGTTTTTCTGCATTTGCGGTTTCCTCGTTAACAAAATTTCTGGTGTCTGTGTTATTTAAATTTTCGCATTATATTGTTTTATTTTTATAATTGAAATAGTACAGGTTATGCGTTAGACCATCAATTAGAGTAATCCAACCTTTGGTTGTTGATTGTCATTGATTTATCATTGGATATTGGTCTTTGGTACCATCCAAGTTATTCCTTGCATTTGGTTAGAACTTATAGTTCCTGCTTGAGTAAATCAAACCAAGAGAGATATATAAACTCATTGATATACTTTTAATTGATTGAGTCTTGTTGATTCTCTTAAAAGTATATTCGAGTTTGTCCATACAGATTGCTAAGCGAAATATTGGGTGGTGGTGTTAGACCCCCGCTTTTTCAATAAGTCAGGCCTTTGTGAATAGTTCTACCAAGAACACAAAAAAGTTGTGAGTGGTTATACTCAATCACACATATTGGTTGTTCATAAGATAAGCAATGAATAACAAAACCAATAACACCTGGAAATTTCCTTTTCGGTTCACAAACAAGTTTATGAACTTAATTCCTTAGAATACATGTAAAACATTGTTCCCTAGGATGAAATCCTCACCTCATACCCATACATAATCACAATAGCATTCAAATGATTATGGCGATGTCTTATCTACAAATTTTAATGGTTAAGCAATAAACCTCGTATTGTATTCCTTAATACTATGTTTATCTAGAGTTCAAATATGCTTCGCAGTTTTGTTTTCAATATGCACGATTTGAAAGATACGTTAGGGAATGAAACAGTTCAAGTCAAATATCACTAACCTCAAGTGGAATGATGATTGTTGTCGTTTTAGCTCCTTGCTTCTTCACATCTTCAAGACTTTGCAATACTTGTAATGTCTCATATCCTATTACTTTCAAGCTAACCTATATGAAGTTGACTCTAGTACATAATTAAGCGACTCTTAACATGAGTTTTGATTCACTAAAATATGACAACCAAACTTGACATACCAACGCTTGGTGGGTTCAACCGAGCTATACTCTAACATCTTGAAAATCAATAATCTCAGCAGATTTTTTAATGTTCTGGTGAGTTCCATTTCAGCTTCTGACATAATTGTCTCATCGGGGCGAATGTTATCCGAATTTGATAGCAAATATTTTCTACCCCGGGATTCGGAAGAATCAACTAAGGAGTTATCTTTTGTGGTATTCCCAAGACATTTGGCGTAATCAAAAACTTTGGAAGACATTTTTTATGTGCGTAAGAATGAGACAATCTATCCGCGGAAAACAGATTGCTACAAACACAGACTTATGAGGTCTTTAACGTGTTTGCCTGCTCTGATACCAATTGAAAAAGCGGGGGTCTAAGAACCACACCCAATATTTTTTTTAGGAAATCTGTATGGACTAACTCTTATATATTTCCAAGAGAATCAACTAGAAAGTCTGACTCAATCAAGGAAAATATATCCAAGAGTTATATCTTAATTCCTCAAATTAATCTGCAATCAGAGAAATCTGTGAGAAGGATTAACAAGAGAAATAACTTGGATGGTACCAAAGACCAATATCCAAGCATCAATCAATTTCAATCAACAACTCAAGGTTGGATTCACCAATTGATTGAACTACGCACAACCTGTGAAATTTCAATTATATAGAAAATATAGTGCGAAAAAGAAATAACACAGACACCAGAAGTTTTGTGAACGAGGAAACCGCAAATGCAGAAAAACCCCGGGACGTAGTCCAGATTTGAACACCACACTGTATTAAGCCGCTACAGACACTAGCCTACTACAAGTTAATTTCGGACCGGAATGTAGTTGATCCCTAACCAAGTTTCACACCGATTAAGGTACAGTCGTGTTCCTTACGCCTCTAGAACCATGCCAGATTCTATGCACTTGATTCCCTTAGCTGATCTCACCTACAAGTAAGAGTTTCTATGAACCAAAGTCGAAGACTATTAAACAAATCTGTCTCCCACAGATATGTCTATCCTTTATTCTACGCACTCCGGAAGTACTTGAACTGTTCGTGAATCGGCTGAGTCATAGTACGTGGACCGGTTTGCAAACTTATATGAAATGACCGAGTTCCGGAGTCAATAGAACTTCTCAGTTCATAAACCAGTTTGCATACTTATGCAATAACCGAGTTCCGGACTCTTATAAAACTTTTCAGTTCACGTATCGGTTTGCAAACTTTGAACTAATTCAAACTTCCGGAGTCTATAGAACTTTTTAGTTCACGTACCGGTTTGCAAACATTGGACCTTTGCCGGTTCCGGAGTTCAAAGAACGTTCAGTTTACGTACCGGTTTGGGTACTAAACTGGTTCTAAAACATAGAACTATTTTGGCTCGCATATCAGTTTGATTATTTTAATTTGGTTCTCTTACCACAGTTCCACAATGATTTGTATGCGAATATACATACCTATCCGGATCACGAAAAAAAAAATTCCCCATGATGTACGCACGAGTAAGCATATCACACAAATCTGAAAGTCGATGTATATCTACTCCACTACGTGTACGAATACATGTAATACGGCTTCAGAAAAATTTCGGATATAATAGTTCTATGTTTCTCTAAATCGATTCGAAACATTCCTGAATAACATTAATGACGTATATCACTGTTCCAGGCTATTTCCAAATGATAAACTTGAGTCATGATTTGGTTCCGAATAATAAATTGTTCTCCACCGAGTTTGATCAAGTATGAACAAATGTTCATTAAGCTTAGTCATTATATTTCGAGAAATTCGTAAACTAAATAATTAGTTCTCGACTCGAAATTCTTGTTTATGCAAGCTAGTCTAATTTGTTATGTGACAATCGTCTTAAGATAGGAAGGTGAATACAACTTGAGAAATAGGTGGTTCAGTCTTCACTTACCTTTTGTTGATGAAGTTCTCCAAAAGCTTTGGTTGATCTTCGCCTTCAAACGGTAGAACGCAAATGATGAATGGTTCGTTTCTCAACTCCACTGTCCTAGACCGAGACTTAACTAATTTTAGACTAGAAATCAAGATATTATTTTTTACAACTAAATTTGACAACAAGCTTGATATAGCAAAACTTGTGAGTTCGGACGAGCAATGCTCTAACAATTACGAGGGAATATGAAGCAATACTTGACAGTAACAAACTCATGTTAAAAGATTCATATGTGTTGGTCATCTTGATTGTACGCGCAAGGATATTCAGAAAACCGAGTAACTATGGGTTAGATTATTTGGTCTCAACTAGAATAGGTTTAATTGTTGAGTAGAATATAACGGCTTAATTCTAAGAACATCCAAAGATGGACTAGGTCCCGGGATTTTCTGTCATGCAGTTTTCCTCGTTAACAAAATCTTGTGTTTTGTGCCTTTTAATTTGTATTTCTATTATATTTATTTTATTATAATTAATTAATATACTTGCGTGTTAACCACACCTTGGTTGATTCCATATTCCATTCCTTGTTGAATATAGATTATAATCAAGGTCACCTTGTCTATTTAATCTTGACTGCATCGAAAAAGAACTGGTGGTGTGGTCGACACCTTCTTCTTTTCAAGTTCATATATGGAACACAATAGAGATGATTTTGTTGAAAGTCTAGAATTAAATCCCGAAGAAGCCTCCCCATTAGTACCAAGGTCAGAAAAATATTTGAAAAGATCTAGTATGAGCACATTATACTATATGAGTTTGTCAAGTTGAATTATTTTAGGCAATCTGTACGGACTAACTCCTATATTTCCCGGAGAATCAACTAGACAGTCGGACTCAATCAAGGAAAATATATCCAAGAGTTATATCTCAATTTCTCAAATCAATCTGCAATCGAACATATAGAAATCTGTGAGCCGGATTAGTAAGATAAATAACTTGGATGGTACCAAACACCAATATCCAAGCGTCAATCAATTTCAATCAACAAACAAAGGTTGGATTCACCAATTGATTGAACTACGCACAACCAGCGATATTTCAATTATATAGAAAATATAATACGGAAAATAAATAACACAGACACCAGAAGTTTTGTTAACGAGGAAACTATAGTTGCAGAAAAACCCCGGGACCTAGTCCAGATTTGAACACCACACTGTATTAGGCCGCTATAGACTCTAGCCTACTACAAGTTAACTTCGAACTGGAATGTAGTTGAGCCATAACCAATCTCACATTGATTAAGGTACAGTTGCATTCCTTACGCCTCTGAATCCCAGCAAGACTCTACGCACTTGATTACCTTAGCCGATCTCACCCCCATCTAAGAGTTGCTACGACCCAAAGTCGAAGACTTGATAAACAAATCTTTCTTACACAGAAAAGTCTATTGAATAGATAAATTTGTATCCCACTGAAATACCTACGAGTTTTTGTTCCGTTTTTTGATAAATCAAGGTGAACATAAACCAATTGATACACAAGATTTATATTCCCGAAGAACAGCCTAGTAATATAAATCACCTCACAATAATCTTAACCGTATGGTAGCAGAACAAGATATTGTGGAATCACAAAGAATGAAACGAAGAGCTTTGTGATTACTTTTTATCTTACCTATTGGAGATTAAATATCTCGAGAAAATCTTAGAGAAGATAGTACTCAATATGATAGAACAAAGTAAGATCAGAACACGCAACTACAAAGAAAATAGTTGGGTCTAGCTTCAGAATCCTAATAAAGTCTTAAAGTCGTTAACCTATAATGGTTTTAGGAAAAACCTATGTTAAAGGAGAACCGACTCTAGTCGCAACTAGTATCACACAGGAGGTGTAGGTATTAGGTTTTCCAGTTGCTAGATTTCTTCCTTATATAGTCTTCAAATCAGGGTTTGCAATCAATGCTACCTTGGTAACAGAGCGTTCGATATTGACCGTTAGATGAAAACCTGATTAGATTCAAGCTAATATCTTTCAACTGTTAGATTGTCTTATCTTGTTATACACAAACGAAATGTACCTTCATTTAGATATAGGTAACCGTACCTAAACATGTACACTTGGTTGGATCAACAATAGTTAAACGAAGTTAGCCATATGTACACTTTCATATCAACCTTGTTCATCTTAATCACAACTAGTTCAAATGACTCAAATGAAACTAGTTATAGAGTTGTTCAATTGTTTATATTCTCATAGAAGTATACAAGAAACAATTGAAGCAAAATCGGTTTTCATTCACTTGAATCAATTCATGAACATTAGAGCCACGGTTTGCAAATATTGCATTCCTTATTATATAAATGTATTTGTTCATGAGTATGTCAACATACATAACCGATTTTAGAACTTAACCCACTCAGGTATGCAAACGGATACACATACCTAAGTTCCCAGACTTTATCTTGTTCGACAGTATGCAAACGGGTACGCATACTTTTGTTCATGACCGAACTCAATTGAATCAGTACGTACACGGGTATGCATACTATAGTTCCCGGACTTCAACTGTTGAATCAGTACGCATACGGGTATGCTTAATAAATTCCCGGACTTGGAATACACATGCAACGGTTAGCATACAAGTACGCATACTGTGTTATATCCAATCAATGGTTAATTGTTCCAACTCCCATTTCAATCATTGAAACACTCTTGGAAAACGAGAATAGCTGTCTCACACAAACCATTAGATTCAAAGCAATTTTCAAGAGATCAAATGATCAATATAAAACATTCTGAGTCTACATTAAATGACTGTCTCACACAAATCATGTAAGATGTTACCAAACGATTTTCACATGACCATCTTTTGACTTTCTTCAGAATAAAAGATGAACTTGGTTAAAGCGAAAGCTTACCAACACATATTTCGAGAAATATGTAAGCGAGTTAAACTCAGCTCAAAATATCAAATGTGTATAATGTAAAGTCTATATAACTATACGACTTTTGTCTTAATTGGAGATATAATAGAAATAGACTTCTGAGTGACAGATGAGTTCAAGTCTCCACATACCTTTTGTTGATGAAGTTCCATAAGCTCCCCTTAGTAGTTCTTCGTCTTCAATTGATGAACGCCATGAAGTCTAAAGCTCAACTACAAATTTTATCCTTATCCGAGACATATCTATAAGTAGACTAGAAATCAAGACTTATAATTTTGACAACTAAACTTTACAAACAAGCTTGAGATAGCAACGCTTGCGAGTTCAAATGAGCAGTGCTCTAACATATCTATATTGAGGAATCATAATGTCTGAGATGAAGAGAACTTCACGATTTCTACCTATCTCTTTCCTGGAGGAGATTGAGGAAAACCTCGATAACAGAAAGAACAAGATCAGGATACATAAACTATCAAGGTAAAGATAGTCGGACCTGGATTAACGAATCCGTAGTGAAGTCTTTAAGTGGTTAACTTAATTATGTTTTTCATAGAAAAACTAGGAGGGATTGAATTTGATTCTCTCTATTTATAGATTTTCAAGACTTGGGTTGCTTAGAATTCGAGCTAAGATAACTTGAGATTCAAGCAAACACTTTCTCTGTTTAGATGAAACTCTTGTTAGGAGTTTATGTAAGCATGTGAGAAGTTTGTCTTGAAATTACATAGAAGAATATACAATATGGTCCGGGTGCCAGAACCGTGTATAATGATAGTTCATGACAAGTACGTTTTTAGAACTAATGAGCAATATCGTGTTCATTTAAACACTTAAAACTTGAATCACGATGAACATACACAAGGTTTTTTAGTGATCAGAGATGTCTTAGAGGTATTCATTAGAGTTGTAGCAATGCTAAACGTATTTGTGAAATGGTTCATGAGCATCTGCTTAATTCGTGTTGGGTAGGTATGCATACCTATGAACCAGTTCGTGAATTCAGATAGCCAAGGTACGCGTTCTGGGTATGCAAACCCTTAGGCTATTTACGAACTCAGGCCCTTAAGATACGGATACTGGGTATGTGTACCCCCTCCCTCATTCACGAATTCGGAACTTCATGGTACACGTACTAGGTATGTGTACCTACATATGACCTACCTATGTTTCGGAACATCAGATATCTATGGCACGCGTACTAGGTATGCATACCTACCTTGAATCCAGAATTCAGTAGTTCTGAAAACTCTCTTTTGATGTTCTGAAATATTCCCAATCACCATTGCTTGGGCAATTTCCAAGTGTTGATGGTGGTTTTTAGCTTAGGGTTAAAATCGTAAAACCTTGCATCTGATGTGACGTCACTCAGCAAGGAAATGGTGTTGTGAGTGCTAACCTCTCCATCTACATATTTATTGAGTCGTTCAATATATCTACAAGAAATTTACCCAGACTGGCGAATGTAGCAACCATCTCGGATGTCATGTAAATTTCGGTGCCTTGCCTATAATCACTCGCAACAGAGTAGCACGAATCTCCTAATATCAAGGATAAGATCTTTGCATAAGGTATTCAATCAGAAAAACATGATGCTCTCTGGCAATGAACTTAAAAGAACTCTGTGTCAGCACATAAAATTCAATCAATTGTCCTGACTAACTTGCAGAAGTTAGGGTTTTGCGCCTCGCGCAGTATACCATACCTTGCTTGTCAAAATTAAGTTTACGCAAACTAGGTAATTAATCCGCCATGGATTAGCAGGTGCAAAAACCTCGCCCAGAATCAGAAAAACAGGGAGCCGTAGCAGGAAAGGGAGGCGTGGCCATGTGTTTAGGCCAGCTGGAACCACTTTCTATTGGCCACGCCCCATCCTAATCCGGCCCTATTTCTCTCGACCAATCAGGTCGCTTTAAACTAGCCACGCGCACATAAGTTGTGGATGTGCCCATGCTTGTCGGCCCCACTTCCCATCGATCAATCGAGTCGCTCTAGAGCCCCCACACTCTCTCTAGAAGTGTAGCCGCGCCTTATGTTCGGCCGACCCCATTTTCGTGGCCAATCAAGTTGCTCTAAACTTGCCACCATACATTAAAGGCCAAACGCACCCTGCCGCGCCACCATACTAACTGGCAAGCCAAACGCGCCTTTCCACGACAACATATTGATTGTCATGCCAACATGCCACTCTACCGCGATAACATGCAAACATGCCACTCTACCGCGGTAACATGCCAACACGCCACTCTGCCGCAGTAACATGCCACTTCGTGGCAACCTGCCATAAATAGCCACCACACGGTAATCCCTACTCCTGTGGCCGTTTCCACTCTACGGCCTTGCCATAGTTCCTTTGGCATAGCCATGGCGCTATTCGCACAAAAGTATCGCCATGCCACGGCTATTAGCATGTCGCCATGCCACGGCTACTGGCACGCCGCCATGCCACGGCTACGCCATTGGCATGCTGCTATGCCACGACTACGCCACTGGCATACCACTAGCATGCCGTTATGCCAATGACGCCACTCCGCTACACAACAAGATGCGGCCATAATCAATGGTCATCCTTCCTCATGAGATGCAATCTCAGACATTCAAGTTCGCCACCGAACTGACAGACTTGTGGAAACTTTTAGGCGACCAGCCGCCTAAATCTAGTGTCCATGGCTACGCCATGCGCCACTTGCACCACCGTGCCACTGGCATGCTCGATCCATGCCATCCATGATGCAACGCCGCTGGCATGCACCAAAGGTGCCATTGCGCCATTATCAGGTGCCAACATAAGGTAGACATAATCAACGGCTACCCTTCCTCCTGAGATGCAATCTCAGCCATCCAAGTTCGCCACCGAGATGGCAGTCTCGTGGCAAGTTTCAACGACTATCCAAGACAAGCCTAATAGCATCACATGCTATTTTCCTACGACAGGACTCTCGATTTTAACTTGCCACACGTAGCAAAATGCTACATGTTTCCCACGAAAACACTCGAGACATCAAACATGTCACAAACTGGGATATGCTCATCAGGGTATTGGTCTGGAAGTTTACAGCGTGCGGCGTGCAATACGCCTGTTACAAGAAAGTGTCGTAAAGTGGGGCGGTTAGTAATGGAAAGGAGTAATGGCGTGAGCGTATCCACCTTCCTCATTATGGAAACATAAATCCCAACGTGACACGTTACTCTTCCACCGCTCAATCGTTTCCACTTCCTATGAGACCATGGTGCGTTTTATTGCGACTTGTATAAATAGGTCTCACCTATTTCCACCAGACAAAAAGGTTTTGGTCAGGAGAACAATACAACATCCAGAAATCATCTGATAGCTTTTCATTCAGCTAGCCAGTTCAACTTTATGATACAAGTCACGAAACACCCACTCTTCCGAAATCAACTATTCTGATCTCAACACTTTCTTCGCTTCCCTCCCTAAGACCAACCCTTCTCCTTTACTTTGTGACCGAAGCAAGCCTGGAACGACCATTTCTTGGTTTAGGCCAGGATTGTATAGATTGATCTCTCGAATAAAAATTACTCCCGTGCAGTACATTGTTTTGGGTTTAGATTTATATCTCATCCACACACCCAAAATTACCAAAATCAGCAGAAACAGTTTTCACGCACAAACACTAAGTGATCCATTTGAAGAAAAAAATAGTTCTTAAACAATAATTGTTTCGAACTAAGGTCGCTAAGGACCTATGAATATCCATTGCTTGAATTACATTCGAGATGTTTAAGAAGACAAGCTTGACTCGAGACTTCTTATTTGTCATATTATATCTATTAGAAGTCATACGACATAGTCTCATATCGATACAACGGTAATATTGTGAGTGAATAGAATGGTTCAGTCTTCACATACCTTTTTGTCAATAAACTTCTCCAAATGTTTTCATTTGATCATCAATTTTCAATCTTAGAGGGTTATTTAGTGATGTCTGATACTCAACTACCAAACTCTAATCCTAGTCCGAGACTTGACTTAAGTATACTAGAAATCAATATATAGTTTTGTAAATCTAACATTGACAACAAGCTTGAGATGGAAAAACTTGCGAGTTCGACCGAGCAGTGCTCTAATATATATTACTAACTAACACAAATTTGGGGTCTATTTTAGTATAAAAGTCCATACTAAACAGTGTAAATAGATGGCTGAAATGCTCAAGGTTAAGAGGATTTCCAAGGATGACAAGTATTTGGAAAAAAACATTCCCCTAATGGAGTTGAATCTCTTAATGTTCATCCTTTATTGGAAAAAGCTTATAAGTCTTTACATGAATGAGAAATTAAACTCTTAACTCAAGATGGTGGGACAATCATGATTAAACCGTTGCTTACCCTAATCATCAAATGCAATGCTTTGCATAACCTAAAAAAACCCTTTATGGATTTGACAAAATCCAAATAGACTTTATGTGGAATAAGGATAACAACAAAAAAGCTACTTATACCTATCTGGAGAATGTACTCCAAAGTGTAGTGGTGGAGTTAGACATTAGAAACCCCACAAAATAAATCTCTCTCTATTAGCTAAACTGCCTGGAGAATGTTGTAAAAATCGATTGATCTTTGGGTTCTTATCCTCGTATGGAAATACTTCCACATGAAACATCATTTTCATAAGCATCGAATATATTATTCATCTTGGATTTTTTCTAGTATTAGGAAGGAGCAGGAAATAGTGAAGAAAATTTGTATCTGGAAAATGGGTTATGATGTGAATGCTAATTTAGCTTTGGATAATTGGATTCTTGGTTTTGGTATTCAATGTAATTGACATTACAATGACATTGTTAATTATGAACGAGTTTGGAAATAGGCGTTATATTAAAATAGATAGTAGTTTTGATCCTGTGATTGCTAATAGGATCAAATAGTAACAGGCTGAACAGATTGAGATGGTATGGAACTAAAATGAAAATTTTACTAAAAAGTTTAGGAAAATTTGTTGGTAAGTTTAAATAGATAATAACTTTTATCATGTCCCAAAAAATTTAGGGCCGGCAGTTCTGATGTGGACGAGGACATGATTAACTTCTCAAAAACTAGGACGCTAACACGTTAATAATTAGTGACATGTCCATTGAAATGTGTATGCTACGAATATAATTTCTCTACCAATGCTAATAGGTAACAAATTTGTGTAAAAATAAGCATATACCAATGAATGATACATTCACAAAAACTGAGACGTTATTAACTTCATCACACACTAAATGCATTTTATGGTGCTGGGCCAGTGTCTGTCAAATATTTATAGGGAACGCCTATGAGCATGACAGGCCGACTTAGCTCAGTGGTAGAGCGCGTGACTTTTAATCCCGTGGTCAAGGGTTCATCCCCTTAGTCGGCGTAATTTTTTTTTGTTTTCTTCTAATCTGAAACATTTCAGTTTCGGCAAGATAGAGTTTGTTCTTATGAGTCAGTAAAATCATCGACCAATTCAAACCAAATTCACAATTTTATTGATGCAATTAAAAAGAACCAATACAAATCCCACAAAATGCAGAGACCATTACAATCCCTCAGATATCTATAAACCGAGAATCATAAATCTCGCATTCATCAACATCCACAAACAAAACAATCAACCTTAGTGGAAAAAAAAAACATATACACATTAAATAAAAGTGTATAATTTCTGTTTTTGATGTACTGAAACTGAGGAAGGAAATCTTCACTGGGGTGCTGTACAGCACAGAAAGCTGCTTATGAAAGACTTATTCCGTTTGAGATTCTCTTTCCCCACTATTTCTTTCCTTGGTGATTCTGGAACATCATCCTTCATGACGGCTAACAACGGAGCATTTACCGTGTCTGTACTAACTCGTTCCAATTCATTTACCTGTTTCTCTGTCAATTTTTTCTGTGGCTCTACAGTTTCCTCCTGATTTAGCAATGGGGTTCGACCGGATTGCCCGATGGTTGAGTCAACTGTTCGACTGGATTCTCCGATTCGTTGGCTGGTGTTGCCTTCCAAATCTAAGAGAACTGGTTTCTCCAGGTCCTTCGATGTGTCTTCAGTTTTTGCAATTGGTTTGTCAGCAACAACACTTGGTTCTGTTTTTGCGATTGGTTTCTCGACAACAATGTTTGTTTCTGCTTTTGCAACAGGTTTCTCAATAGCAACGCTTGGTTCTGTTTTTGCGATTGGTTTGTCGACCGCAATGCTTGGTTCTGTTTTTGCGATTGGTTTCTCGACCGCAACGCTTGGTTCTGTTTTTGGGATTGGTTTCTCGACAGCAGGACTTGATTCTGGTATCACATCATTTGTTGTGGCAGCAGGCTCTTCTTGTTTACATTCATAAAAAAAGGTTTCGGCTTTTGTGAGCTCTGCTGGCTTCGGTTGTTCAGCTTTATGTTCGTGGGTACCAGTTTTTGTATCCACGGGTATTTCTGAAGCAATAATTCGACGAATCAATTTACAGTACTACCAAAATGGAAATTCTGATACAATTTCTTTGTTAGCACAAAGTTACCTTTTTCGACAGGCATTTCAACCGGAACTTGGTGGTTGCTAGCTACTGTTTCCGCAGTGCTTATCTCGGAGCTTGTATCAGTTGGAACCTGTAAAACGCTTGCCAATCCAACGGATGCTTCAGCCGCAGTAGCATCTGGCTCTGGAATTACCAAGGACCAATATCAAGTTATAGATAATCATGCACAACAATATACCATGTAATCTGTAAAGTCATTTGTAAAACCGATATTCCCTTGGATGCAAAATCATTCTGCTTGTATGATAAACGTTTTTACTAACCTTTAGTATCTAATTCTGGTTTCACAACATCACTTACTCCTGATGTTTCCTCGGGTTTCACTTCTTTGTTCTTGTCGTGCTTTTTCAGTTTTTCAGCTCCATCCTTATGATGTCCTGCACAATGTCAAACCTTATTTACAACACAAAACCAAAGATACTTTTGTACAAATCTAGCTATGAAACACAACTATTGAGCTTGAAAATTTTAACCAAAAAAGATAAAATCTCTGAACATGTATAAATTTCAACAGCACAAACCTGATTGCTCGTTACCCATGGCGTCGTTACGATTGAATCAGTTGTTAAAAACCCTGGGCTATCAGTGAAGGAAACAGAAGAAACAATTATAACAATGAAAGCTAAGAAGATTGATCAAGATATGAGCACCAATATATCTGGAATGGACCCTTAGAAAGAATATGTTCTGACAAACAAAAAAAAATCTTGTCCAGTTTAAGAAGTTATTTGAACCTGAAAATGATAATTGGTGGACAACCAACCAACCTGAGTTTGTTAATTCCAGCAGAGTTTGAATAATTTATTGGTTGAAATCGAAACAACTAATAACACACACCTGTTGCTTAAATCATACGACTAGGTATTCTCATTTTATCAGCATTTCAAAATTCATTCGTCGATTATTAGTCGCTAACACGCCTTCGATGTGCCCAATTGAATATTGCAAAAAAGGACTTCTTCAAGTGTCAATGGTGAGCCAGCCTATTACGTTACCATTTAAGTAGTAGATATTGAACTGGACTTGGTTGTGACGGAGGATTCGATAGGATACTTGACTTTTGGTCATTCTTATTGATTTTAGCTAAAAACAAGGGAAACACGACAAAAACAGTTTTTTTTTTTTTTGGCTCGGGTGGCAAATATATGCTTATCTCACCAGTGCGGATAAGTCAGTTCCGAATTCCCAACATGACAGAGATCCGCTGCTGATGTATTTGCGCAAGATACCATGTCCACGAGTCCTTGAACATTTTCCATCCGTCTGTTGCAAATCTGGAGGGCTAACAATACATGTATTTGAAGGTAGAAATGTAAAACTGACCAAGCAACTACGCCGACTTAGCTCAGTGGTAGAGCGCGTGACTTTTAATCCCGTGGTCAAGGGTTCGATCCCCTTAGTCGGCGTATTTTTCTTTTTCCTTTCTTTTAACCCCGTGGGTATCGGTCGCCGCAATAAATTTTTTTCATCGTCCCTCTGTCTACTGCAGAGAACTGTCTGGAATCAACAACTCAGAAAAAATTTTGTTTGGTTTGTTTCATTGAAAACCCTAGTTTAATCAGATAAGAATTTGCAGAAACAAAAATGGGGATAATTAGGAGTGGATTTCAGTTCATACTTGCTACGGGATTTGGGATTTATATTGCTCAGAATTACAATGTTCCAAACATTAGAAAGCTTGTAAATACTGGGATGGTAATGGCTAAACATATCGAAGAGAATTATCGGAAGCCGAAGAAGAGGGAAGAGGAAGATGTATGGTAGTTCAAGAGAGAAAGTAAGCGAGATGGTTATAGAGGTTCAACAACTCAGGTTCTTCTTAGTTTGATTCTTATTTTTTTTTTCCCTTGGTTATGGTGAATAATAGTAGATTCAACTGAAATATTATTGTTCAACAGTATATAGTTGAAGCTTGATTGAATTACTACTGTCTCGACTCTGATTTTAATGG
Organism: Papaver somniferum; assembly: GCF_003573695.1. Classification (NCBI taxonomy): domain Eukaryota; kingdom Viridiplantae; phylum Streptophyta; class Magnoliopsida; order Ranunculales; family Papaveraceae; genus Papaver; species Papaver somniferum. Next base: position 25,855,307 of record NC_039359.1, on the reverse strand, counting down.
GAAATATGCTTTGTTCTTTCTTTTATTGATTAATGAATTCTGCTGTTTTTGAGGTTTTTTTATATTGTGTGTGTGATTGTTTTGTTGGTAGCGTTTTGGGAAGTATATTGAGACCAAGGTTTTGATTAGCAAAATCACTCATATCTTTGATTATGCAACTGCTTTTAGTGATTATGCTCTGTGATGTTAACAAATCAAATTGATTACTGAAGCTTTTGCTTGTACTGCAAAAGAATCGTAAAGGTAATTATATCAAACTGAAATCAACTCTTACAGTAAAAAAACAATACATTGAAATGAAACCTCACAAATTCAGAGTATAATACAATCTCTCATGTATTTTTTTCTCTCAAAAATCTTCAAACCCATTATCACAATCACAAATTCTCGCTCCCTCTCCCTCTCTCCAACAAATCAAATAAATATCTGAAATTTCATTTGGTACTGAAATTTAGAAAGAAAACCTTTTACTTACTGGGAAACTGGTTACTGGTGTACAACACATGCAGTTGCCGAAGAAGGAATACTTAGGTTTATTTTTCTCTTGTTTCTTTGGTGATTCAATTACATGAATTTCTTCTTTCATGTAGTTTAGCAATGGAGCTTTTAACGTCTCCGTAATTGTTCTTTCCAATGCAATGACTTGTTTCTCTACTGATTTTTCTTGTATTTCAACTTCTTCAACTTCTTTCTCTGTAGATGGGTGTCTTACATTAGTATTAGTTTTTTGAGTTATCTCCTGATTTAGCAGTGGTATTCCATCGGAATCTCCGTTTTCTGAATCACTTCGGAGCAATTTGCAGCTGGAAACTTTAGTAACTTCAGTATTGATTTTTACATCATCTGAAGTTGACTCACTAATGTAGCGCTCAATATTTTTGCTTGCTTCAGTGCTCTCTATCTGATGCAGGAATGCGCCGTGTTTGGAATCTTGTTTGCTTGAAGCCACTAAAAGATCTTCTGTGTTTGCAATTGGATTCTCAGCACGAAAGCTTGATTCTGCTGTTACATCAGTGCTGGTGGTGAGCGCTTCTTGGTATGATTCAGTAGTGGGTTTTAGAAATTCTGTTTCACCAATTTTGGAATCTGTTAGGTTGTTTGTTAATTGATTTACCTGAGAGGTGAGCATAGGAAGAACACAGAAATCCTCGAGCTGCTTTGTAGTTTCTATGCTTAAGAACTCTGGGCCAACATAGTTGTCTACCTTAGTCTCTGATATTGGAACCTTCTCTCCTTCTTGATCAACGTTGGCATCTATAACTGCAGCTGGGAGAGTATAGAAATCGAAAAACTTCTCGTTATCATTCTCTAGTTCAATAGTACTGTTTTCCTTGGTGACATTCTCAATATGGTGACCATTCTCGGTCACATTAGAACGATCAATTTGCAATTCTCCTTTGATCCCATGACTTAATGATTCCTCATCTTCAATTCCTTCAGCTTCTTTATGACCAGTGCTTGTTTTTGTTAACTCATATTTATCCATTCTTTCCACCTTTGACTCTTGAGCCGAACTCTCCCTACTTTGAAGTGTCTTACCGACGATTTCACTCCCCTCGATCTTTATTCCATTCTCAATCATCTTTGTCTCTTCAGCTTCCATTTCGCGATTGGGTTCTGAAGCTTTTACATGAAACAATTTGACTGATCCAGATTTTGTTTGCGTCTCCTCGGATTCCTTTCCAAATGGGTTCAGTCCCATGGGTTGGTGTTCTCCGTTGCTTTCTTCAACGGCATTCAGTATAATAACTGTTTCTTCGACCTCAGATCCTTTCATGTTCGCTTCATCATTTCCTTTTTGCAGTTCCATGTCTTCCTTTATTAGTGATTGGTCTTGACTTTTTTCTACTTCAGAATTTCTACTGAGCACCCCATGTAGTATTTGTTGGTTCATTGTTATGACATGAGATTCTGTGGCTCGCTCATTGCTTCCAAGTTCCAGCTTGTTACCATCCTCCGTAGTTGGTTTAACAGGACTAAATTCTGATTCGGTAGATTCTGCTTCTTGACTACTAGTTTCTGTATCTGCAGGTGATTCAATCCACTCTTCTGCCTCTGTTACAAAATTTTAAGAAATCAATCTGATGCTCGAAAAACTTCTTCTCTGTCTCTGTAGGTGCAATTCTACCTCTTACCAATGAATATAGTTTTGCAGCTAAGTGAAATAAAACCATCTAAAAGATATCCTAATACTTCTAGAAAGCATGATACCAATTATATGCCTGAAGGTAAACTCTGTAAATAGTGAAAACAAAATATCACCTTCTTGGATTGATGTTTCATTCCGAGTAGAGTTGTCAGTTCTTGCTGCTGATGGATAGATCTCCAGCCCTGGATCTGTATCTGTTGAAACCAATGGAACATTCGCCGATCTGGTGGAATCTTCTATTTTCGCTTCATTTGGCTCTGGAAATGCATAATAACCAAACAAAGATCAATTGAGAGATAAAAAGGGTATTTTATTATACTGGTCATGTTGCATGTCTGTGTCAGACAAGTATAATAAAAATTTAGAGGCAGTCCCTTAGATATTGAGATTAGTAGTTATGATTATATATGACTAGCAAAAACATTCTGTTTGATATGATAGGGATTTACGCTTAACAATATTCCTATGTAGAGACAGTACTAACCTCTAAGATCTGATTCTTGTTTCTTAATATCACTTTCACCTAAATTTTCCTTTGAATTAAATCCTGGATACTTTTCCTGAACATCTTGTGACTTGTTCGGTTCTACAACATCATTCTTTTCTTGCTCTGCATTGAATCAAGTGTTAATAACAGGAAACTAGAAACATTACTTGTTTAAAAATGTATATATAATGACCAGCAGTTGAGCATAAAATTCACTATGACAAACCTTGCAAACCGGATACATTGTTGTTACCCATTGCACATTACTCATATCAGTTATGAAATCCCTGCGAAATCAATAGTTAGGAAAATGAAGAAACTTATAAGAATCGGGTTTGGATTATTCAAATAGAATCAACTAAAACGCATGGAACTTTTAAGAATAAGTATAAAAAAAAACACTAGTCTAACTAGGAAGCTATGAATTTCTTACCATGATAAGCATAATATGTAAACAACTCTGTATGTGAAACTTCCAGAGTGTTGGTACTTAATTCAAATTTTAAAACCAGTATTATGGTATGCTAGATTGCTTAAAGCACAAGATTTATGTAGTGCCATTAATCAACATTTCCATTAAGAATGAAAACGATAATTAGCGGCTGGCGCCTTTTTTCTTTTCTTTGAATATTGAAACATTTTCCAGTATCAATGGGAAGACCGCAGACCACTTGCTAATTAACAATGGGTATCATGTGGCTCTTTTTTGTATCTACGAATCTAAATAGGATTCTAGGATTGGAGTTGAAAGTTAATCAAGTTGTAAAAATACAAAGTATCAAGGCCAGATTAGGTATGTAATTATTGATTACTGTACTTAGATTATGCAGTGTTGGAATTGTATGCCTAGTTTACTACTCAACTAAGTAAGCTTGTGAAGACAATTATATCAGTCAATTTGGACAGTTTTGATTGACTCTATACACATGGTAATTGATCCAGACAGCAGTTAGGTTTGGTAAACCCTAGAATTGGGTCTGGAGTTTGAAGTCTAAACAGAAAATGAAGTGTGTATATCTTCTTTTCATAGTGGGTGGTAGGGGTCTGCATGTATTTCAGTTCTTTTTTTGAACATATCTTGCTGTCAAAGCAATGACTTGATACATTAAGGGCTAAAAACAGGCCGAGTTTATTGAAGATTAATTCGAGTATCATCATTTTCTTTGGTACTGGTCCAATTATTCAATGGGCTAATGGACCCTAATTGTCTTCTTTTCTCTTTCCCAATACATTTAGATTGGGAAAGAAAGTGAGCAAATCATGGAGCATATTTGCTAGTAAGCAAACAATAAGCCGTTTGAATGATTATAGAACACTTTGCATCTCTTTTAGCGAGCTTTATATATTTAACAAAGCCTTGAACACTTTTTCAAATTCAGAAAGGCTAAAAGAGGGTAAAGGTAACTCTCACCAAACCCACTTGCTTTGCATAGCTGCCCTGGTTCAAACCTCTAGGCTCTATGTCCTAGACTACCCGACAGGCGATAGGCAGTCAATAGGTACTACTGTCAGGTTGGTTGGTTGAGTCGTGTTCAAGTTGAACATGAGATGGTGGGTCTTTTTTCTCTATTCGTTGGACCTTGGCTCCTCAAGAGTAAAACTGCTTCAGCTATGGAATTCTACGGTTGTACCAGTTGGCTGAGAAGTTGGCCCATTATCGGCGGATTTGCCCCGCATCACCTGTATTTTTGTGGATGGATGCTCGGACCATTCGCTGATGGATTAGATATAGATGAGATGTTTTTGAAAGGACGCATTAATTAAATGCTTAGTAGAGGCCCAACACAAATACCCTCCACCAAAATAAATATACCCTCCCCTAAAATTTCCGGATTGTTAGATTACGAATTTACCCCTCAATATATTCCAACATTTTAACGTTGGATACTCATTAACTGCTGTAGCCGTTACGCACACGATCTCTCTCATTCTTCTTCTCTTCTCTCTCGTTCTGTAACTGCAGAAGAAAAAAAAATTGAATCAAAAATCAAAACCGAAAACCGTGATCAAAACTGAAAAAATAAACCGTCAATCTATATAAATCTCAGTAAAAGATCTCATTAGAACCATTTTTAGTTTGAACAATCAAAAAATCTGAGAAGAAATGATAGATTTAAACACAGGATTTAAACAGGTAAACACGATTTTCATCTTCTAGTTACTGTTATTGGGGAAGATTTTGGTTTTGATGGTGATTTTTTAAAGTTTTGATTTCGATTTTGATTTTTAGTTTCTGGAGAAAAAAAATGCATGTATGATTTGATGTCGATTACTGCTACTAGATTCTATGATTTAGTTTGGGATATAATTAGTTTTGTATTAATTGTTTTTGTTTGATTTTCATTTTGATTTTAGGTTAATCTGATTTCAAAGTTGCAGATGAAGTTGACAGAGGTAAGGAACTGATTTCAGATTATTCTACTATTTATGTGTGTGTTAATCAGTATTTGCATGATGATTATATAGTTGTTGCTTACAATTGATGATTCTGTAAAACAATAGAAGTTACAGTTGATATTGATGTTGATGTTAAACAATAGAATAGGGTCAACAATGGGAGTTGATGCCATATTATACCAGTAACATGGTTTAACAATAGTAATTGATGCAATTTATGGGATCAACAACAGAAGTTGATGCCATATTATAGCGGTAAAAAGGTTCAACAACAGAAGTTGATCTATTAATGTTATTGTTCTCTGAGTTCTTCATGCTAATGCTAATGTTGTGATTAGGTTGGTTCTCTTTCACATGCAAGGCTAGATAGGTTCTTTCACTATGACAAATGAAATTTCAGTTTAGGTTCTCTCACTATGACAAATGAACACTATAACAAATGAACTTCTATTGTTGAACCATGTGATCTTATTACTTGTTGAATGCTTGAAACTAGAGATATAATGCTAGTTCAGCTTAGGTTTTGGTTTTAGTGCTAATGTTATATAGATTAATAACAACAGTTGATCACATAAAATGGAATCAACAATATGAGTTGATACCATTTGATGGTATCAACAACAGTAGTTGATCACATAAAATGGAATCAACAATAGGAGTTGATACCATTTGATGGTATCAACAACAGGAGTTATACAAGTAAATTGTTTTCAACAACAGGAGTTGATCCCATTAAATAGGATCAACAACATATGCTGATCCCTTTTTATTAACTGTTCAACTGTTATTGTTGTGATTATAAGAAGGCTAACTAGATTAATACTGTTTGAAATAGATGAAAGGAACGAGAAGATCACCAAGGATAAATCCGAAGAGTACACAACCGATTGATGAAAATGTAAGCCCCAAAAGGAAGAGGGTGAACAAGAAGTTATTGGTTGAGGAACAACAACAGATTTGATGTAGGACATCTCGGCCTTAGTCTACAAGTTATCTTATTTCCTTTTTAGTATTTTTCTTTATTTAGATCTCTAATTATTTTAGTTAACGAGTAGCCTATATAAACAGGCATACGTTTGTCTTAGGAAAATAATATTATTATCAATCTTATTATTCGTTTATACGAATTCTCTTTTATCTTTTCTTAATCTCTTTATCAATTTCATCTTATTTGTATCTCTTTCGTCTCTTCGTATCACCTGCAATCCCCGTATTGCCTTCTTCTTAACAGGTTCTACATTAGTTGGTACCACAACCAACGTTTCTAGATTCTTATCTAGAAACCGATCCATAATCGCTTCCGTAACTCAAAACCGCAAACTCAAACCCTAAATAATTACAATAAAAGGCTTTGAGGATTTATTCGACAGAGTACTCAAGAGAGTATTCAAAAAATTGAATTTTGGAGATACATCAGTTGGAGAGGAGAATACAAAAGAAACTTCGCAGACGGATGGAGAAAATCAAGATAAACAAGTTTCGTTATTTCTTGAAAACATTCATCATCTTCTATTGATACTGTAGCTATATCGGCTACGTTACAAAGAAGAGATGAAAGTTCATGTTCCAGAGGATGAAGATAATCATGTTCTTATACAAGAAGAAAATCAGGTAAAGCAAGTCTCGTCTTTAACTCAAGAAGTTTTGTTGTCATCTAAAGGTGCTGGAGATATTTCGGCTACATCAGCTGGTGAGGAAGAGACGAAGATTACTTCTCAAGAGAATGTTGATGTGATGTTGGTTCCAGTTTCGGAGGAGACTGTTGAAGGTCGGCAACCTATGAAAGTTAATTATCAAAAAGAAGAAGAGATAGATCATTTGAGGAAGCTGTCGCACAATTCTTTGGAGTTTATTGGTGAGTCATCTAACTTTAATAAACCTTTGGATGTACTAGTTCCTGATAATGAAATATGTGCTTTGCCTACTGTTGAGGATTATCAAGTTCTTATTCATGAGAAAGCACGTATGGTTTTTTATGTAAACCCTAACAGGTTTCAATTTGTTGAGTTTACCCCTGAGAATCTTTTCCTGGTATACCGGTCTAGTACCAGGAATGTCCAAAAACTACGATTGGGACCGCAATGTCCAAAAACTTGTATTGGGACCGAAACGTCCTTAAACTACGAAGAGGACCGAGATGTCCGTAAACTACGATTGGGACCGAAATTGTCCCTAAACTACGAAGATGGGACCGAAATGTCCTTAAAACACGAAGGGGGCCGTAACGTCCTTAAACTACAAAGATGGGACCGAAACGTCCATAAACTACGAAGAGGGGGCCGAGACGTCCTTAAACTACGAAGATGGGACCGAGACGTCCTTAAACTACGAAGGGGGACGAGACGTCCTTAAACTACGATTGGAAGATATTTTTGAAAAAACGTAGGGAAAACTCAGTTTAATTTTTTTTTGTCCAAGATGGGCATTCGTGATCTTCATGCTCCATCTTGAGCGAGGGTATTAGGAAATAATATATGAGAGTCTATATTTAGGAGATATGCACTTTAAGTTGTGAGAGTTATATTAGGAATTGTCTTGAGAATCAAGTCTTGTGATTGTATAAATATCTTGAAGATTTAATGAGAAAGACACACCAAGATTTATTATCAATGTAATCTTTTATGCTTCCGCGTTTATGCTTTCCTCTCTCTTGCTCGATCCTTATCAACAATGAATTATAAACCATTATTTTCTATTTCTACCGATGAGTTTGTATGTCGATCTCAAGATGATATTACTTTGGAAAATTACACCGGAAGAGTCCGTGGTAGAATATTGTCGAACTCGGAAAGGATAACAAGAGCAGAAGTTTCAGAAGTCAGTCCGATATGCTTCTGTGGAATTAATTCTATAAAAGGCTATGAAGTTGCATTGATTACGGTTAACAAACCAGGCGCTACGGTTCAAGATGAGCTGAACTGGCCCTGTACGGAAAACCAGAATGATGCGCCGTGGATGGAAAACAATAATTTTCTACATCCGGGACATGAAGATGATCATATGGTCGTGCTTCACGTTAAAACAAATTCTTTAACTAAAGAGTTTCAGTGCATGGGGCATAAAATTGTTACCTTTGATATTCAAATTGGTGGAGACATGAAAGATTCGTTTTTCAAGTTTTTGGAGCTATTGTTTCATGTTCTAATTCCGTTGCAAGGTAAATTTAATCTCTTGCCTAAATACATGTTTAGTGGATATTTTAAGGAAAGAATTAACATGGAGTCGTCCTTTATGGAATTCATGGTAGACGACTATGGTTGTTTTTATGATGTTGCTGCACACCGATTAGATAAGTCAACAAGTTTTGATATCGACAAGCCTGCCATCAACGAACTTTTGTGGTCCTGTGTAAAGACTGTGATTTTTTTCATTGGAATTCAAGGAAATCTTCCAGATCATGTACACACTAATACTTGGTGTCTGCAATTCATAAAAGATGAAGTAAGTGATTTCCAAAAATCTCTAGATCCTTCATTATCCAAACGTACTACTTTGTCTAGGCGACCGGAGTACTACCGAAACACCCATTCTGAAATCGGGATATATACAAGTTATAGAAGACATCTTGTTTGTCGAGCCTGTGGCATACTCGCTGAAATATGGTTCAGGTTTACAAAGTCATATTTTGCCTCATATACGTTGGAAGAATTAGGATTTTATCCTAACAATAAACTGGGTGATTTTCTGTTCTTGAAGATCGGAAACAATCAAGCAGTTCTGTTCATTTTAGCTTTGCCAGTTTACATCATTAATTACTGTGAGAAGGGCAAGTTACATTTGTTTTTCTTTCGTTGCGAGAACTATGGTCTTTTTTGGGAGAATGTACGGATTCCTGGAGTTCTTATATACCTACAAGGCTTGTTAGAAAATGAAAAGATTAACATCTTTTTTACTGGAAGGGAGTCACTTATTGTGGACGTACAAAAATTGTTTGGTAAGCATACAAGGGTTGATAATCCAAGTGTATCTAGTTTTGATTTATTGGGCTCCTTTGTCCAGTCCATTAATGAAATTAGTTCACTATATACCCAAGGGTTTGAGGTTAGTGCTTTAAGAAGTGACAAAATTTTAATGATTTCTGATGACAACAAGCTGGTTTTGGAGAATCACTGTGTTGATCAAGGGAGTGTGCATATTTGAACTGGTGGTAGCATGAAGGAATATTTTCTAATATTTTTCAAGTTCTTCGAGCTCTCTTCGTCAATACTAGTCCACGCTGTGAAAATTGTACTCTTCTTCGTGATTGGAATATGGTACAACTTCTTGGAGTTGTTGTGTACATATCAACCTTGGAAGAAAAGGTCGAGGAGGACATCTTACTTTGTGACGGTGGAAGTACACAAACTGCTAAGGAGGCATGCAGAGGTTATTAAGTCAGCTGTATGTGGTTCCCAACATCAAGAGTTCTCGAACGTTAATTCTGGGACTAATGGAGTTGAAGTACTTTTTGGAGAAATATCTGATGCTCAAAACAAAATGGTGAGAAATATTAATTTCCTACCTGACTTTACTTTAAGTTACATTCTTCCAGATAGGCAATTCATGTTGGTTACGGGACCAAATGATGAACTTTGGTTTGAAATTGGAGATGCTAGTTTTTCTGAAGACACTGATTTGTTTACAAGCCATCAAATAGTTCTACTCGATTTCATATTTCGGGTTAACTTTCGAAATTACTTCGAAAGAGGTAAAGCAATCTCAAGGACTTTGGAGATCAACGAGCAGCGCAATAATATAGTTCTACCGTTTACAGACCATATATACATTAACCGGCGGTTTGGATTATTATTATCTGCTCTCTTGGAAATTATGGCTAGTCATGGGACAAATGTTATGGGTGCAACAGTAAGGAATTCTTCGTTGGTGGATATTTTCCTAAAGGTGATAAATAGGAAAGAATTGTCAATGACTGCCACAACTCGCAGGCTAAGTCAATTATTTGGTTTGAAAGAAACCAACTACAAGAGTAACTGGAAGTCCAACACCATTCACAGATTTACGGAACAGCAAGAAGTTCAAATGATGGTCTTGATCTTTGATCGTGGAAAGTCAACACCAACAACATACGATTATAAGCTGGATAGACTTCTTGACAGATGCGTGTTTTGGGTCAATCGAGTATTAAGAGGAGAAAAGAAATTAGTGATCACTACTAACGTGGTTGACATGAATTTCACATTCTTTTCGCTTGCTACTGCTGCATCGTTGTTGGTTGGGACACTACTTGATAACACAGTTGATGCTAGACATTATGTCGAAGATAGAAGACTCAGTTGGTCGATTGCTTGCCAAAACAGAAATGTAGATAATGCACTAAAGGAGCTATTTCAAGGTGTTGCTCAAAATTTTGGCGAAACATTTTTGGTACTCGTAGTCGCTATTGGCATGTCTTACATTTCCACCACTAATGAAAGGAGTTTTGTTTTTGATCGTGGTAAACCGTGGAATCTGCGCTTTCAATGGAGGAAACGAACTCCTGTTCTATGATGACAACCCGAGGTCGAGTTTTTCTCAAGAAGGATGGACTGATGTAGAACATCTCGGCCTTAGTCTAAAAGTTATCTTATTTCCTTTTTAGTATTTTTCTTTATTTAGATCTCTAATTATTTTAGTTAACGAGTAGCCTATATAAACAGACATACGTTTGTCTTAGGAAAATAATCTTTTATCAAACAATATTATTATTATCAATCTTATTATTCGTTTATACGAATTCTATTTTATCTTTTCTTAATCTCTTTATCAATTTCATCTTATTCGTATCTCTTTCGTCTCTTTGTATCACCTGCAATCTCCGTGTTGCCTTCTTCTTAACAGGTTCTACATCAAGATTGAAAGAAGAAGAAAGCACAAAAATGAAGAACCAGAAGGAGATTCAGAAGAAGAAGAAGAATCGCAACATAATCAAAAAGTTGGGGCAGCAAAAATAAAAAGGGAGAACAAGAAGAATAATGAACAAGATTAGGAGGCAAGGGCGAAGAAGAAGAAGAAAAATAAACAAGAACCACTACGTAAAGGAAAGAAAAGGGTAGTAATAGAAGAAGAAGACGAAGAAGATTCAGAGGATGAAGAAGTAGAATCAGAGCAAGAATCAGAAGAAGATGAAAAGGATCCAGAGGAAGAAGAAAAAGTAGCCGCAGATGGCAAACCAGAGCAAGAACTAAAAGGTAAAAAAAATACATTGAGTTGATTTGTATGCTGCAATATAATTAAATTCATTCTATATTACATGTATGCAGGTAGGTTAAGGAAGAACGAAACCAAGTTCAAATCATGTCTGATGTCGTTGGTTGAAATGTGTAAATTTCTATACAAACTGTTTGAAGTAGGAGATTCCGAAAATGAGAAGAAGACAATCAATGGGAAAGCACTAAAGGAATGTCCGTTCTATGACTTCATCAGTCCATTCTACACAACAGACATGATTGATATAAAGACTGATAAGTGGTTAGCCAAAATCAACCTTGAAATCCAGCTACTTACTGGAGCATTCGATAAGAATACAAACAAGTTCAAGTTTGGAAAAAAGGAAGCTGCTTGTGAGTGCTCACTAAAAGCAAGAGATTTTGCAATAATCTTTAAATTAAGAAGGCTCACCGAGAGTGAAGAGTTGAAGAAGTTGTTGAATAAAAAGAATGATGCTCAAGTGATTACATGGTTAAAGAACAAGTTCAGACCAGGGGAAGATGAAGATATCAACGCTAAAATAATGAAGGCTGAAATTGAGTTCAAACTAAAAGATGCAGCTAACGGTGAGTCCGACCCACAACATTTTGTGAGACTTTTTGCTATGTGGTTGTGCACGGTTTTTTTCTTCACGGATGTTGGTGCAACAGGATTAGCAAAGCAATGGCTTCCTCATATTTTAAACATGGACAAAGTAACATGGCCAGATCACATAGTAAAGTATCTTCTTAAATACATGGGAAAGCAGAAGGGAAAGAATGGAAGTGTTCCTGGTTGCACAACTCTACTGCCGGTAATGTTTATTTTTTGAAGATAGTAAAATGCATATTGTATGTCAAACTAACCTCATTGATTCTCTGTATGCAGTATTGGTTCTGCGAACATACACAAAAATACATCACAAAGAGGTCAAGTTTTTAAAGCTCAACTCTAAGATTCCTGAGATAGAGCCAACATGCAATGTGCAAAACACTGATAAAAGAATTTCAAGAGAAAGTTAACAAGGGAATAGACATGACTTGGTTTAATCATCAGGTAAAAAATTCATTTACTCAATTTATATTTCAAATAGATTTCAATTTTTATCATGTCAACAAAAGGAAGTTGATACCAGTTTAGGGAGTTTACAAACAAAGTTTGTGTATCAACAATAGAAGTTGATCCATTTTGTATGTATACTGATTAGTTTCCTAGTATAGAATAACTGAAATCTAATAGAGAAGAGATTGATTATGCACGTTTATTGTATCTAAGTATTTAAATTAGAGCTGGTTCATATTAGGATTAGGAATGAAAACTGAGTTGCCATCTGAAATGTATTACATATTTTGTGTATCAACAATGAAAGTTGATCCCAAATGAATGGGATCAACAACCAAAGTTGGCAAAATATCTGAAATGTTTTATATATTTTGTGTATCAACAATAGAAGTTAATGAAATTTCATATACGTCGCACCTCACTCGGGGGATACGCCCCCTCGTGAAAGATATATTATGGGTAGAATGTGAGAAAAAAAAGATTATTGTCAAAAAAATAAATAATTGCTCACTGATATTTGCAGGTTCATGAAGATTTTGTTGATCCGGTTACAAATGAAGAGATGTATTTGATTGACCTGTTAGCACCAACACGAGAGTTGGAAGTAGAGAGGCAAAGGAATGAGGATCTGGCAGAACAAAACATGTATCTTCACTTGGACAAGGAGGAAATAACTTATCATAGGAGGGGCCAAGAAAAGACAATGATGAGCAGCATAATATTCATGAAGAAAATTATTGACAGCAACAAGGACAAGATTCAGTTGCAGCCTGAAGATGAAGAGAGACTCAAAGATATTTCTAAAGAAGTAAAGGAATGGAATGAAAAGCAGCATCATGTACATAGAGCAAGATCAGAGAGTACTCAACAAGAATTAAATAGAGCAATCAAAGATTTTTTAGAGAATGATTTAACTCCAGTGGAGAATACAAGTGAAGAACCATCTGGAAAGGAAAATGAATTTGAGTTGGAAGTTGTTACAAATGAAGAACCATCTGGAAAAGAGGATGAAGATGACTTGAACGTAGAAGAAGAACAAGAATCAAGTAAACGACATTGTCACTTTCAGATGCAGGTCAAAGTGATTTGGAAAAAATCTTTCAGAAGGGTTTTCAAAGTGGACTAAAGTTCCAGGTACATCCTTTGGTGTCAGATGCTTTGAAGACAAACTGGTAAAAGGGCTTCCATGCAGGAAGAGAATAAAAAAAAGATAAGAAGAAGCAGATCTTCAAATAACTAATGTGATTGCAGAGATTGGTAACTCAGTTCAACAGTTAGAAGAGGACAAAGATCTTGAAATAACTAATGTGATTGCAGATACTGGTAACTCAGCTCAACAGTTAGAAGATGAGAATGAAGTAAGGAAGGAGAAAAGAGTACAAACATGCAGGAAAAGGAGATGGTGGGAGATGTACTTGTTTATTCAAATCCTCTACTTAAATCTATACTTCCAGAGAGATCAGGTTATGTCCCTACAAGTACTATTCACTAACTCAGTTGGAGAAGTACTCAATTTATGTTCTGCACAATTTGAAATGGATGCAAGTATGATTATGCTCTGCAAAATGCAGTGAATGTTAGTATAATTAGTATTACTTTGGTTTACTTATTTCTGTACATCAAACGGAGTGAAATTTAGTAGTGGGAATTAAAATATAGCAGATATGTTCAGCAAAAATGGAGTTAACTTGTGCATACAGATAAAACCATGCTTTTTCCATTTTTATTAATTTGTTATTAACTGTCAACAATCAAAATTGATCTATGCAAGCAATGGATCAACAAAAAATAATGAATGATTGATTTGTTATCAAGAAGAGAATGAGTGTTAGCATTGCAGGGTATTTACAGATAATGGAATTGACTTTGTGCATACAGATAAAACCATGCATACTTTTTTAATTTTGTAAGTGTCAACATTAGAAGTTGATCCAATAATGTGGGGTAAACAATGAAAGTTGATCCCATAGAAGAACCAACAACAATTGTTGATCCCAAAAAACAATGGGTCAACAATGATATGTTGATACTGTTTACGTAAGACTAATTTCCTGTTAATATAATCGTATTATTTCCCTGCAGGTACTACCCCAAGCTTCGGTGCGATCACTGCCAGAATATTTACTCCTACTCCTCCAAAAAAGATGAAAGATGGTCCGATACAACAAACGGAATATACTCCTACACAGAAAACAAAAAAGGGTGATTCTGAAACTCCAGATGATAATAATGTGTTGGAAGGGCTTAAAGTGATATACAAATTAGATGAAATTGGTGGGCCAACTGAATATGAAGACACCACCCAAGACGATGATGATTCTGAAGCGACGCAGAGCCAAAGGAATCAGTCTGAGGCTACTGGCAGAGCAGGTAGGTATAACACAAGGTCGTCAAGGAATCCGCCAAATAAATTCACACCTGGTGATAAAGTGAAGAAGAGGAAGAAAGGAGGAAAGAGGAAGAAGAAGAAGAAGAAGAATAAGAAGAGGGGAAATGTTGAATAACCGGAAATAATCAACTTTGATGATTACATTGATGTGACGCCACCTGAGCCATAAATCTGAAGAAGCTAGAAAAACTCAAACTCTGGAAATCCTCCACTGAGGAACAAAAAGAGGTCCTTCGTCCATTCTTTGAGAAAGCGACATAAAGGTATGTCACTCTGTAAAAAATTGTTTTTTATGCAACCAAAGTTGATGCTGGAACATCTGCGAAAAATGATTGTAAATCCAAGTTACAGTTAGAATTTTCTAATATGTTATGTCAAGATAATAATGCTTCAACGATAATATGTTATGTTATGTTATGTCAGGGAGTTAACCTAATATTTGCAAATGCAGTACCAAAGCATGTAGCTTTTATTTCAACAATGTAGTGGAAGAGATCGTCTATGGAAGGCATATCCAACAACGAGATTGTTGACTACTACATCAACATGCTGCAATCAAAGATGCAAAATCCATCTAAGCCGGCATACTATGGTAAGAATCACTTAATTTTGTCTACAAATGCTTATATAAGTAACGAAAACTCTTAATATTTCTTTTCAATAACTTGTTACATAAACTTATTTAGTTTTATATTATCGTAGTTGAAACCTTATTTAGGTGAGATGAAACAATCTAGTGTACTAGGGATGGTTCAAGTATACATAATAAATAAATGAATGAATTATTGTTGTTATTTGTCAAAAAAAAACTAAATGCCAAGAAAATGATGCAACAAATAATGAGGGGCACAGTAGCTAGCAAAGATGCAAGGAAAGTGGATGAATATGGGATTCCAAATATCTTAAAGAAGAATTACCCAGTGGATGACGATGACACAATACTTCTGATACCAATGTGTCTACAAGACAAGGCTCAGAAACCATTCCATTGGGTGCTTCTTACGTTGATACGTGGAAGATGGTTGATTTTCAACACCATACATCACAAAAAAGGATACAACAAGCAGTACAATGTCATGGTACAAATATTGACTCCTCTCCTCAACCAAATGGGTAAAAAAGATGTTGAGACAGGTGGACCAATAACTACAGATTTAGACCATTACCATGTACCACAAAAACAGGGTTTGGACTGCGCAATGCACATCTGCATGTACATGAAATGTTTGGTGAAGCGTGGAGACTGCTGTGATCTAAATGATAAAAGAATTGAATACCATGAAAAGATAAACAAGAAGAGAGTGAAGATGGATGCCAAGATGTTAGCTGAATTTGATGCATGGAAACCAACTTTGGAAGAAGGTAAGCAAGTACAAGAAATTACAGACTCAGTCGAAGAGGTACTCAACATACAAGATTTTGTTGAACCATTATATTAGTGCAAACACACTTAGGTGTAGTTTAACATATGCTGGTAAGTAATTTAGTTAATCTGTATAGGTCTGCTAATTTATTTAAACTGTTAGTTTGAAAAGACATTTTATAGTTACTGTAAATTTATGTGTGAAGGTCTGTTTATGTTCAGAAACAATTTGGAGGATATGTTTAGTACTAGTTTGTTATGAATTAATATTACTATTAGTTATCAAGTATTATCAAGTGAATGAATGGTTTTGTTATCAAGTTGATGAATGTTGGTAGTAAAGATTGCAGGTATGCACAACTAATGGAGTTAACTGAAATTTTTTTCTTCTTTTTATTGAGCATCAAAAATGGAAGTTGATCCATTTTTTGGATCAGCAATGGGAGTTGATCCCAAAAATCAATGGGTTAAAAAAATAATTGATGAATAAGTGATTGGTTTCTCATCAAGTGAATGAATGTTGGTTGTAAGGATTGCAGGTATGCACGGCTGATGGAGTTAACTTGTATATACAGATAAAACCATGCAATTTTTTTTCTTTTCATTAAGCATCAACAATGGAAGTTGGTCCAGTAATGGGGATCAACATTGGAAGTTGATGCAGTGACTTGGATCAACATTAATATGTTGATATTGTTTACATAGTACTTTTTCTTTTCAGTAAGGATCAACAATGGAAGTTGATCACATGACTTGGATCAACATTGATATGTTGATACTGTTTACATAGTATTTTTTCCTGTAAAATAACCAGTAAACCTGGAACCTGCAAACTGACATAAACTGACAAGAATGTATGCAATTAAAAACATAACAAATCCAATAAGAATATATAGGAAAAGCATAAAAATAAATAACATCCATGTTGATCATTCAAGAACTAGTATAAAAAGGTAAAAAAGAAGTTCATAAAAATAGTAAATCATTCACTAAAACTTCAGAACAACATCCTCCTCAAAAAGTTGATCATCCTGGAATTAGACTCCCTGCGAAACACTGGTGCAGGAGGAGCCAAAAGAGCTCTACGACATATACGACGATTGTGGAAGCCAAGTCTCCCATACTGACCACACTTCCTTTTCTTGCGAACTTTCTCTCGAGAACCCCTGTACCTTGAAGTAGTTGGCCTTCTAGCTGACTCTCGACCACCAATGGGAGGCAAAACATAACCCTCCTCATTAATTTTAGGCGGCCTCTCACAATCGGGGATAGGATAGATAGGACGAGCATACATACCTCTATAGTACTCGGTGGTATAATACAGAATGATATGCTTGTAAGGTTCGTCTGGTCAATTTGCAACATCGCTTTCATCGAATGGGTGCAAGGGAAACTATGCTTCTTCCACCAATTACAAGTGTATGTCTTAGCGTCCAAGTTGACTGTGTGCTTTCCAGTAGGAGAAATGATCTCAAAAACTCTATCACTTGATCTACGGAACTTGTAAAAACGGTAGTCGGTCACCCTCTTGTTGAGCCTAGCCTAAATCAAGGGAGTAATATTTGAAGTCCACTTGCTAGACTCCACCAACCTCTTGTAGTTCTGCTCCATTACCTTAGCACGAATACAGTCGATAAGCTCAAGTGATGGAAGCCGCTTATCATGCTTGATCACACTGTTAAAACTCTCTGCAATGCTAGATGTGTTCTCACCATACCTTTCTCCTAGAAACGCATGAGCAGCCCAGTTCTGGAATGGAATCTTCACCATCCAATCAATCACTGAATTCAGCTTCAGATTGCTCATACTCTTGGAAGCATCATAGAATTTCTCCTTCGTTTAAGCAGTGTAGCACTCTTCAAGTAACTTCACAGCAGTTTGCCTGCTTTTTCCCTTTGGAACCGGAATATTCCATTTCATGTGGTACAAACAGTACGAATGGCAAGCCTTTGGGAAGATAATAGGGACATGCTTCAAAAGGCCAGCTCCACGGTCTGATATGATGGTCAATGGACGGTCTTCACTGATAATACCCTTCAAATTGGTTCATAACCATTCCCAACTCTCACAATTCTCGCAAGGTACGATTCCAAATGCAACTGGATAAATCTCTACAAAATACAATAAGAACCAAAGATCCAAAGAGTGACCTATGAACAAGTTATGGGTGCGAGCAAAAAAAATTATGGGATCAACAATAAGAATTATGGGATCAACAACAAAAAATTATGTAATCAAACAACTGGAATTATGGGATCAACAACAGAAGTTATGGAAACAACAATTGAAATTATGGGATCAACAACAGAAGTTACGGGATCAACAATTGAAATATATGGACCAACAACAAAAGTTGATACAAAAAAATGGGATCAACAACTGGAATTATGGGATCAACAACTGGAATTATGGGATCAACAAAAGTAATTATGGGTCAACAAAAAGTTATGTGATCCATATAATTGAAATCCATGGACATATCAGACTATATTGTGTGATTCAAGAACCAAAGTTGAAACACTTAATAATTTAAAAAGAGAAAAAACATTAAAAATCATACCTGGTTACCAGTTTTCCCGCAAGCAACCATAAGACCTCCCTTATACTTCCCAGTGAGAAAAGTACAATCAATAAATAACATTGGACGATAGTACTTATTGAAACCAGTAATGGAAGCTTCGAAGGGAACAAAAAACCTCTAGAACTGCTTCGTTACACCATCATACTCAAACTTGACGACGCTTCCAGGATTATAACGCTCAAGATTCCTTATACCAAACAAAGTCTGAATAGAACTTGATGTCATCACCCCAAAGAGACTCTTTAGTGAAATGTAAACCATGGTATGCCTGACTATACGAGAGATCAATACCGTATTCCATATGGAGAAAATCTTTGACATCAGATGCAGTCTTCTTCTTCTTTGATGCTCGAAATTCATCTATTAAGATATCCTTCAGAAAAGACTTCGCCATCCTGACCTTTGCCGGATCAGAAGAAGCTAAAGCACCTGAATGATCTATGTGAAACTTCTTGCACTGAAACACACCATTAGTTTTGGCAGCGAGAGAAGCATGAAACCTCCACTTACAGTTTTCACTCGTATAGTTCTTACACCGCACAGTGTAACGTTTCTTGTCACTCTTACGAAGTTCAGTTTTGTAACCACTATGAAATTCATACTTCTTAAAAGTATCACGACAATCGATTTTATTTTTAAAAACCTTCCCTACTCCAGTTAATATGTTGGCCCAAGAATCTGACTTCTTGGGGACCCTTTTGATCAAAGATTAATCATCCGTCAAATCTTTTACAATAACCACTTCATTATTTGAAACACAACTCGATGATGACGAAGAAGCACCAACGGAAAAAGAAGGAGGAACAGAATCAACACAAATCTTAAACTGGATGTTAAACTTCAACACATCAATCCCTTTCGAGATGTAGTAGTGAATGAAAAACCTCAACTCCAAATCATGATTAATCACATGTGAAATTTCATCTACAATGTAACCAAAAAGTACAAGGTCTTCAGGGATATAAGGCCCGTATTTTTTGACCACACTAATCATCTCGCTGAGAGTAGTAGATTCCGAAATAGCATGCGATACGGTCAAATTGGATAAAGTGAACTCTGCAATAGCCATCTTTGGCCTGCAACAATCATAACAAAACAACAAAACTAATCAAACATAAAAAAAAAAAAAAAAAAAATTGAGATCGACAAACCAATGTTGACACCATAATTTGTCAACAACCAATGTTGATCCAATAAAAAAAAATATCTATCAAAAACCATGATCAGAAAATTGACAAGGTTATTGCATCAACAATGAAAGTTGATTCAAATAAACCTACATCAACAACCATAATAAGAAAATTGACCAGGTTATTGCATCAACAACGAAAGTTAATCCAATAAACCTGCATCAACAACCAATGTTGATCCAATAAAACAGCTATCAACAACCATAATCAGAAATTTATCCAGGTTATTTGCATCAACAAATGAAAGTTGATCCAACAAACCTGCATCAACAACCAATGTTGATACAAATAATCTGTATATTGTGCAAATTTTAAGTGTCAACAATGAAAAATCTATGTCCAACAACAAGGATTTTGCTACCAAAAAACAGCATAAACAACATCATATATGTTACTTCGCATCGCATTAGTATGCAATCGATGCAAATGTGAACCTGCAACATGAAATACTACATAAACATACATGCTCCATATTAAAGAATTCACTGCAAACCATAAGAAAAAGCCTAAACCTAACCTAAGCTACAAATTCAAATTACGTCGCACATCACTCGGGGGCTGCGCCCCCTCGTGAAAGATTTATTCAATATCAAACGTTAGATATGTAAACTGATATTATCAACACTAACTTGTAACTTCTTATTCATTACACTAACTTCTAATTATACCAAAACTGGTTGATCAATATTCAGCGTACTCAAAAATAATTCTTCAACAATCAATATTATCCAAATAATTCTCCTACTAATTCATCAACACTATGAAATTCTCCAAAATAATTCAAAACGAGAATTGTTTTATGCAAAGTACATTGAAGCTAAAACTCATGAATTATAAACCTAATATTGAATCATGAGCCGATCTAAATAAAACAACAGAAATTCAAAAATCAAAAAACCGAAGATTGGAGATTGAAGAATATATGTTTAAGAGATGAATAACATATGTAAATGAACCAATCAATCGAGTAGAATCAAACACACAGAATCAAGCTTCAAAAATCTCGATCTCTGCAACAGAAAATACAAAAAAAACTGAAAATTAAGATACTATAAATCGAACATGCAAATATAAAATAAACTTCTACTCATCTTCAATCACGAATCACCATTACCAATTTGTTGCAGAAAAACAGATCGAGAATTTTCGGTTGATTCTGTTGTTGATGAACAAATTATTTTCAGATCTGAGATTAATAGATACAAACGATGTTGATGAAAAGAGATTCAGTAGAAGAAGAAGAAGATAATTTTCTGGTGATTGAATCTATAGATTCAACATAAAAAAATTCGATTTTTTTTCTCCTGAATTCAGCTGACGGAAGAACAGTTCTCTCTCTCTCTCTCTCATTTTTCTTTCCGTTGATCAACTGTTTTTTGGTTTTAGAATAAGAAATATATATAAAGGGTAATTATGTAATCTCGCAAAATTCTTAATGGACCCATGATGGGCTTTGGATGGAGAGAGGTATATTTGTTGCTTCACAAGGGTAATTGTGAAGCCCATGAAAAGGAGGGTCATTTATATAATTCCCACTTTTTGAATCCAACAGATTACAGATTGGGCCTCATTATAATTTTGAGATTCCGTTAGACATTCATACTCATTAGATTATTTTCAGATAATATATGGATAGTTTAGGAATTCTTAAGGTATTTACTTGGGTTGTTGTCCACGACATTTTTTGTATTTATATACACTTTTCGAGTTTTATAAGTAGCCAATTATATTAACTTTATTTATTTATTATAAAGTTCAAATAAAACAAATCAATTGGATTATTTGTATCCAATAAGTTCATCTGTACATCCGTCATATGTAAATTCTTTGGATGTTGGATTGGATGCAGATGCCAAATTTGAAATCCGTAATGAATTGGATTGGATGCCAATGAGGTGAAAATCGACCCACGTTCACCACCTGGTAATAACAACCACACCCAATAATTCATTTGGCAATCTGTATGGACTAACTCCAACATACTTTCAAGAGAATCAACTAGACAGTCAGACTCAATCTTAAGAAAAGTATATCCAAGAGTTATATCTCTATTTCTCAATTTAATCCACAATCAAACAGAATTTGCAAGACCGATTGAATATAAGAAATAACTTGGACTGTATCAAGAACCAATATCCAAGTGTCAATCAATTTAATCAACAACCAAAGGTTGGATTCCCAATTGATTGAACTTACGCACAACCTGTGATATTTCGATTATAAAGATAAACAATATAATGCGGAAAAGAAATAACACAAATACCAGAAATTTTGTTAACGAGGAAACCGCAAATAAAGAAAAACCCCGGGACCTAGTCCAGAATAAACACACACTGATTATAAGCTGTTACACCAATTTCCTACTACCTATTCGGACTAGATGTAATACCTGCTTCAGCACTTATAGAACTCCTAGCAGAACACCGATTCTCTTTAGGAATTCTTCTCGTATAACTTATAGCAGAACAAAAATTCTCTTTAGAAGTTATTCCCGAAAATCTTCTGGCAGAACAAAGTTCTCTTCAAAAGATACAACAACACGGTTGATATTTTTCGATCTTTTGTTTTCACAAAAACACTGATTTGATTTCCCTTTATATGGAAATCAAGGTTTTGAAAATCTTGTGTTTGTTTCGAACAACTACCAGATAAAAGTAAAGACACCGAAAAAAACTTGTAGATTAGGGTTTTAACTTACAATCAGTATGCGTACACACATGGAGTCCGTGAACCTGATTTTCGTAAGTGAACTTGAGCGATTCCAAAGATCAATTTCAAATTTAAGAAAACCCTAATAATTCTACAACAAGAACAACTAGAATAAATCTAGAGATATCATGTTTAAAACTTCTTAAGGATTTTTACGAGATACCTTAATCGAAGTTTTCTTTCTAGCTTCCGATTTCGAATAGTAAGAATTACTGTTTAGCCCAATTTTTCATGACCCAGTTAATGGCTAGTCCACCCGTGAAAAACATTTACTCCCTAGTCCAAAAACTTCGTGGAGATTATAAAGTGTATTTTCTAAATGCCTAAAACACCCTTCCAGGTCTAATTAGTATCAACACATGTAAATATTACTAGTAGTATGTTGCTACATACTAGTAATATCAATACGGTGGTACTACATATTAATATGTACTATACTAGTAGTAACAAAAATATCTTACTAATTTGTCACTAGTAAATTAAGTAACTACTTTACTAGTACTAGTAGTATACTATATATTAGTATACTAGTATATTAGTATACTAGTAACTAGTACTAGTAGTAACATGTAGTATCAATACATAACAATTTTTTGATATGTAGTATCAATACATAAGATACTACATATCAATATATAACATACTACATATCAATATGTAGTATCAATACATAAGATACTACATATCAATATATAACATACTACATATCAATATGTAGTATCAATATATAACATATTACATATTAATATGTAGTATCAATATATAACATATTACTACTAGTATACTACATATTACTACTAGTGTACTACATATTACTACTAGTATACTAGTTACTACATATTACTACACTAGGATATGACCAGTGCCATGACGACACGGGATTTAATTTATTCTCGGTGTTGCCGAATGATTGTTTCTTATCGTATTTCGACATATGTCCTGTTAAATCTAACTCCAACGTCATTACATTGTGTCATTTTTTCCTAGACACGTTGCTCAAGACGTTGCTCAAGACGTTGACACGCTTCTCAAGACGTTGTTTTAATGATGATCTCTAATAAACAATCACCTATTTTGACTTAAATTTGTTCTTTTTTTAGTTGGTTGAAGCATACTTAAAATTTTTTTTTGGATGCATAATTTGAGACTAATAATTAACCAAAAACATATAAAGCTAATACATAGCGAAATTGTGGAATTTTACTTAAATATTTGTAAAATATGGAAACATCAAAATTGAACGACAACAACTTTTACATGATTGCTGCCCCATACTATTCCAATACCTTTACAAAGTTATTTGAAACTTTGGAATATAAGTTCTAAAAATTGTATGCATAGAGAAAAAGAATATAAGAGATGATGCATATGCTGGTGTTCATGTTCCCAAAATCCAACATGTCGCGGTTCCATACACACTTTTTCAGTTTTTCCTATGCGTACAAAAATATAGGATTAACATCCAACTTACTTCAGAAATCAAAGAGAATACATGTATGCACACCATTTTGTACATAACCTTGAAAGGAACATTAATGCTTGATGACTACAGGAGGCCAAATTTAACCTATGTCTAACCAACTATTTAAGATAACCCATTCCATACCGAGAATGATTGCCGATATCTGTATAAGTGGATTGTTGTAGGAAAATCTTTCATCGAGATCAACATGCCAACGATCAAACGGAAAAAATTATTTACAAAAGCATGAGTTCCAATAGTTCACCTGTATAATTTGAGGAAAAATATCGGTTCCACATTATATTAAAAAGACATGAAATTTAATAGCTTATTCAAAAGATTAGTTTGAAGTGAGACTGCTGGAACGATCAAATGCAAGAGAAAGTAATTTTTTAATATAAGATGGTAGTGTTGTTGGTGTTCCAAACTTTCTCCGGTTGCATATCTATATTCATTATGAGATAGTGTTACCAATTAACTTTTATAAGGAAATATTGTGCCTAAGGAAATTCTTCATGACTATCGTACATGCTTTCTAATTTGTTACAATATTAAAATAAATTACTCAACGTAATTGATCTCAAACGACTAAACTATACGAAAGTGACACACTAACTCAACATGATCTTATCCCGATTGAATCATAGGCACTTGAGAATAAAAAAAGGGTAGGGAACTAAGTACGATATTGGAAAGAGATGTAAGATGTAGTTTTAGTCTCATTAAATAACACGACACATGCCACCATCATTTTACCGTGAACATAAATCATCAAGCAACTGATTACTGATTTTATTCCCTGAAAAAAATTGAATTTTTATTGAACCAACCGACGTTCGGCATGCACCACAATCCCAATTCATAATCTATGTTGCTATTGGACACTACCAACATATTTTTCATAAAATATTTTCTAGCTTTTCCTTGTTCAGCGAATTCCCAACAAACAGATTCCACAGACCGATATCGGTATAATTATAAGGTAACACACTAATAACACAAACTCTGACTTTCAGTTATCTTGTAAAAACTGAAATATAAAGACTGTTGATAATTGATAATATCTTATTTCTAAGTACATGGATAAAGTGTTAAAACAGCCAAATGATATGAGAAAACTTACAATTCTACAACCTCCTTGTTCATGTCAACATCTGTAGACCTTCTGTCAAAACATTCACATAATTGATAATTTTCATTTCTCCTACCTATATGGTGTTATACCGAAGATGCTACACTTCCCTCACTCCCTTCCCCTATTAGGTGTCATGGTTCTTAGCTCTTGATCCCTGGATTGAGATTAACAGGGGGTCTCAATATTATTGGATTTAACCAATAATGCTTGATACATAGGTGGGGAAAAGAAGTGGGGGAAGGGAGCAGGGTATTATATCATTTTCGGTGTTATACAAAAGTGAGCTTAAAACTTATTGAGAATTGTACGAACTGAACATGTAGTAGGTCCCTCGGAAAAAATACCTAACTTTTATACTTTATCCGAGCTCAATTGGTATTAAGGGTCTAAAAGTAGCTTGCAGTGAGACCAACAGTACATAAACGCGAATAAACCTTTCACCCGACCTTATATATATCGGGCAAACAAATCTGACCTTGCGCAAACCCCCTAAATAACATGTTAATAATAACGATATCCTATATTATACTTCGTGAACATTGCTACAATGGACTCAAGCAGTGCTAAATTCATCCGGAATACGTAACGAAAAGATTTTTACCAAACCTCAATGTATGAATCAAATACTGGTATTTACCTCGACAGAGAAAACCAACCTGTGTCCCTTCTCCCTTGCTTTAAGTGGTATTTCATTTCCGAAAAAGTTTCGATGAACCTGCAAATTTAAAAAATTGAAATGATAATACAGCTAAATGCAAAGGCAAGATTTTAAAATATTTTATAAACTAACTTAAAATTCAGAAATTAATTAGACTGCTAACAGATCTAACTCAAGTAAGAAAAGCACTAAAATCATCACATACACACCAGAACAACAAATACAATAAATGAAAAAAAAACCAAAAAACTCCAACTTATCAATACAACAAAAATGGACCAAAGATTGTAAAACCAAGAGTGCCAAAGTAAGACTAATTTATAAATGTTTGAAACTTCATTTTTGTTAAATCAAATTAAGAAAATCAAAGAACCTAATCGACGAATGGATCTCCTCTATAATTATTCACATTACAATATAATACCTTAAAATAATTTGTGCAGTTGAATACAGAAAAAGTCTATTTTTCGGTATTTGGTTCGTAGAATCAACTTCCATTTGCCCATATTCGAGGTCTGCAGAAGGTGAAAATTTTTAGGTTAGCTAAAGCCGACAAGATTTCTATAAACACAAAAAGAAGTACGATGAACTAAAAGTTAATTCAACTGGTAGTGCTCACGTATTAACACTTCAAGTGAGACTTGGAAATCATACCAAAAAGTCAATTTATAGGATTAAGTGTAACATATAGAACTTGAAAAATAATCAACCTTTATAATTCTTGTGAAGAGGAAGTGGGATGCACAAAATCAAATTCAAACAGAACTTAATAATCTAAAATAAAATTAATTGGGGAAAAATAAAAATATTCACCATACAAATTTAAAAATGAAATTATAATTCAAAGAGCAAAGAGAAATACAAACATTAAGTTGAAAATGCTGCAGCTACTGCGCTTTAATACCATTTGATGAATCCAATGAGCGCTAATCTAATCTTTACACAAATTAACCCTAAAACCACAAAATAAAAATAAAAAATCTGAAACATTTCTCAATAACCCAGATTTAAAAACACCAATTGGATGAAAAGAAATTTTGATGAAAATTAATAAACTGTAAAAAAGTATAAACTATAAGAGAACAAATATAATAACTAACCGTCTTTTCAATATGCAGTGGATGATAAAGAGATCTTCTTTGGTAGAAATATATTACACATTGGAGAAATTGAAATATCACGGGCATAAGAAGATCTTTTAATTTTTTTATTTTTTTTTATGAAAAAAAAGACGATGAAGAAGATGAAACAACATAATCATTTTTTTTTTGAAGCATGAATTAAGAGGGAGTTTAATTTATAATAAAAGAAACGGTTTCACATTGAATGTGAAGAATAATTCCAAATAAATGACACTGGGAAGGTGAAGTGGAGATTGAAATGTGGCTCGATCTGGACCCTTGGAAATGTAGATTGAAAATATTAAAAACAGTGTCTCAATCTCAACCCTTCTTTATATGCTAAAAATGTAAAATATATGACTCGATCTGAACCATCCTTTATATGTCTGAAATGTAGATAACCGTACATATGGAAAAACACCATTGTCAGATTGAAATGTGGCTCGATCTGGACCCTTGGAAATATAGATTGAAAATCTTAAAAGCATTGTCTCAATCTCAACCCTTCTTTATATGCTAAAAATGTAAAATATATGACTCGATCTGAACCGTCCTTTATATGTCCGAAATGTAGATAACCGTCCATATGGAAAAACACCATTGTCCCTTATAATATAGATATTACTACTAGTATACTAGTATACTAGTTACTACATATCAATATATAACATATTACTACTAGTACTAGTTGCTACTAATATACTACATATTACTACTAGTATACTACATATTACTACTAGTATACTACATACTACATATGTTATTACTACATACTACATATGTAGTAACATATGTATCAATATACATGATATTGTATGTTAGGGTTAGTAGAGTAATTTTACTCTTTTCAGAACTTTTTTGGACTAGCGAGTAAATATGTTTTCTCACTAGACTAGCCATTAATCCGGGTCGGGTTTACTGGACTAAACAAGAAAGTTCTCTTTCGAATAACAAGTATTGGTATACGATCGGAAACTGAAATCCATCAAAACCTAGGGTTTATAATCAACAACTCTTGAATGGTTTTATATCAGAAGAGAAAACCTTATAATAGACAAGAGGTGAAAAACCTAGATTACAAGTTGTATAATTAATCACGAAGATTAAATCCAACTCGGCTTTGTGATCCCCAATACAAAGACTTTTATCTCACTCTTGTTCATGAAGAACAAAAGACATGGAAAACAACCTTATGAAGCTTACCCCAATTTTCCAAAGGGGATGAAAAACGTGCAACACTCACGAACCTTTTATTTATAGTGAAAGATAGCTTGAAATCTAAGCAAAACTATTTTCCCTTTTCAAGACTCTCCTAATTTTGGGAGTCTTTCCTAAGTTACAACTCTTTCCAAAATAATTAATTAATTAATTAATTTAGCAAATATTGTATTTATGTGAATAAATCACAATTTATCTTACGAAGGATCACAAAGACTTTAATATGGTAATCAAATATGTTTGGAATAATAGCTATCTTGCCTTGATAAGGAAACATCAAAAACTTGACCAAAATGGCTTCTAGTCACGTAATTGTGCTTAAGCCCGTGAACCGTTAAAAACGGCTCGTGGATTGCCTCATACTAACGAACTGTAACAATTACATCAACACTTATAATTGTTATTTTAATAAATCACTCATAACTTCATCGTTATAAATCGGAATTGAGTGATTCTTGGCTTGTTGAATTCGTAAGATCATTCACTACAACATGAGAACCTTTCCAGGGATAAAGGTTATTGTCACAAAAGTCGTGGCTCAAATAACCTCGAGTATATATACATGAATGTACATTTACCTTCATAGGAATTGTTCCATAGAGTGAGCATTTGTTTCAATAGATTAGAAAGGTAGAACTGAACAAGAATCCAAATGAAATAAACTACCACTTACCTTTGTTAATGAAGTCCTTGTTGATGTCTTCTTGTAGTCTTTAAACTTCATCCGTAAAGGATATCTTCGATTCTACTTCTTAGACTTAATATAGTCCGAAACTATCTTTAGTATACTAAATCAAGAATGCATTTTGGCAACTAAAATTGACAACTAACTTGACATACCAAAACTAGTGGCTTCAACCGAGCATTGCTCTAACAATCTCCCCCTTTGTCAATTTTAATGACAAAACCATTTTACATATCAATTGTACTTGTTAAAAGCATTACAGCTCCAAAATACGACATGCTTGATTTCCTTGGTTCTTCAACTATGCGTTTGTTCATCCTGTGCTTGTTGAAGATCCATCATAGTATTATTACACAACATCAAAGTTCAAGTGTATCACAACTTTGACAATAATACTACGGTGATATGTATCACTCCCCCTTAGTCAATACTTCATCTCATAATGAAAACCACTCCCCCTTACATAATGATCCGTAAACCATATGTATTTTTAGTGTGAACTACACATTAATTCTCCCCTTTTTGTAAATATAAATTGGAAAAGGTACGAAAACTAGTGGAATCCTCATGAAATTTTCATAAAGGTACTTCATGACCAAAAGAGAAGATATAAACTTTACTTTAGATGATATCACAGAGTCGAAACTTAGTGACTTCATCAAGGAGTTTACTAAGATACAAGTTAACCCCTACATGTTCCAGAACTGCTTCTCCCCTTAAAGATATAGCAATTAAGCACAAGTTCATTTAAGAACTCTTCCCCATAAAATGTCATTCCCGAAAGAACAACAAGAGTGACCTTTCTCTAGGGAGAAGGATTTATAAATTGGATTTTCGAAACCCCACAAGGAGATAAGAGCTAAGGACCAATCATTGAAAGTCTCTCATGGGATCGTGTTACCAAAGAAATAAAACTATCTCATGGTAACGATACATAATAAGTAATCATGAAGATCAAGTATTGTGATCATCTTTTTTAAGATAAAAACTTGTATAAACAAGAATTGATATGCTTAGAAGGAATAATAACCTTTTCCATAAGGATTTACACCAAGAATGGTTACCATAAGAGTATGAAAAAGTTTCTTTGACAATAAAAACAAACATCAAATAGCTTTGATTATTTCTTCTAACCTGTTATACTTAAGAATTTCAATCAAAAATCAAGTTAGGTAATTAAGAATCATACATGTGGTATTTAGCCATATTTATCTTAACCATAACTAGTTCAAATGACTCAAATGAAACTAGTTAGAGAGTTTTTAAATTGCTTAGATCTCATATAAGTATACAAGACACAATCAAATCAAAATCGATTTTGATTCACTCGAATCAATTCATGAACATTATAGCCACGGTTTGCAAAGATTGCATTTCTTATTATATAAATGTTTTAGTTCATGAACAAACCAATTTTAGAAAGTAACCTGCTTAAGTATGCAAACAGGTACGCATACTTAAGTAGCCGGATTGAGTTTGTTTTTTACTTCCAAACTCCAGCAGAAATTCACGGACGTGAAACTTCCGCCAGTATGCGTACGGGTACGCATACTTACCCTGATTTCCAACAACCGACAGTACGCGTACGGGTACGCATAGTTCCTGGTTTTGGACTTTTACACAAATGTGAGAACACACTATGTTTATATCCAAACATGGTTACTTGTTCTAAACTCTCATTTCAATCATTGAAACTTTCTTAGAGGATGTTAAAATAGTTGTTATCCATAAATTGTTAGCATCAAAGCGATTTTCAAGTTATTGAAATAATCAACATGACTTCCGTCATGAGTAAAGATGAACTTGGATAAAGCGAAATCTTACCAACACATATTTTCAGAAATATGTAAGCGAGTTAAACTCAGCTCGAAAGAATAAATTATTCCACATATTCAAAAATTACTCAACATAATATGTGCGCCTAATTCTTTTGCAATCCTCATCACATTTAATATGGATTCTTGGTGAGGATGCACTTCCAACACAATCAGGACGTGTTGAGGCGAACACAATCTTGCTCACCACAGGTATTTGAAACAAAATCATGCATGGACTCTAGGAATTTAAAAACTTCCTTGAAACTTTCAATAACTGTTTCTGATGCGTGTCGTAACCACAACAAATTAATTAATATTTTTCTCACTAATTAACAAGTAATATAGCGATAGTAAGGATCGTTCCCACGAGGAGCAAGAGGTTTTAGTTGTCTTATAATGTCACAAAGGAGGGTTTTGGTTTTAGATTTTATAAAGAAAAATAAATAAACAAAGCAATGGGGGAAGGAAAATCTATAAATTTAATAAGCCATGGGGGAAGGAAAATCTATAATTTTTTTTTTATTGATTTGCTCGAGGACTAGCAAAGTCTAAGTGTGGGGAATTTGATAGCGTGTAGAATACATCCTATTTATTATCTATTGTTTATGCTTTCTCTGCTATTTTTCTTGTAAATTATGTATTTTACGCGTGTTTTGAGTTTTATAGCTACTTTGGAGTCATGCGGAAGAAAAGAAGAAGAAATCATCCAAACTGAGCGACAAGGGAAAATTAGTCATTTCAGAGTCGAACACAATTCAGAGCCAGTAAGATTGAGCTGACTCGGCTAACTCCCTTCCTTGACCCAGCTGACTAACAGAAGATCGTTAGATTGACAGTTAAATATAACGGTGCCGGACGGAATATTCTGTCAGCGGCGATGAAGATTCCAGCGACCGGCAAGGAGCTTTCCGGTGTCGTATTCCGGTGGTACCTTTGAAGTTCCGGCGAATCAATCAATGAAGAATTTTCTAAACTCATCTACTCATGGGTTTGAAGAATTGGGCTTGGATTTGGAAAGAGAAAATGGAAGATTTGAGAAAGACTTAAAATTGGAATTAGGATCAAATTGGGAAAGTGGTGTTATTATGGAATGAGAATTCTATTCATAAGAGGATTGCTAGGAAATTGAAGCCTATAAATAGAGAAGTTCTCTACACAATTTTTACATACCTTTTACACACACAACACTTCTCTTTTCTTTATTCTTTGTGTGAACTCCTTAGCATGAGTAGCTAATTTTATTGAGGATGAATTCCTAGTTCTTTATATGTTTTGAGTTTTGTTTTAAATCTACTTTGAAGTTTTCACATGATTATCGTTTGTTTTTACTAATAGGAATGTTTATACATTCATGGTTGATTGATAGGTCGTTTAGGATGCATACTAAATTGATTTGTTAATTGATCTAAAGCTAGTGAAAGTTAGGGGATAAGTAATCATTTCTTGAATCTTTACACAAGTGGCAAACACGAGACCTTGCGGAGGGATTACGTTGAGAAATTGTGTGTGAAAACAACGTTAGCAAGTAGACCTTGAGCTAAGAGTCTAACTACTAATATAAACCTAATAAATTCATAAATCTTAATGCATTTAACTAAATTACATCTTGAGTGAGCTACTACTAGGTGGTTTGGTGAATAGAATCCGGTAGTCGAGAACTTCCGTATCCGGTGATACTAGGGATTTAGGGGTTTATCACTGAGCTAGATGCTTTACCTACGGTTGGTGATAATCTGTGATTAATAAAAAGTGGAAAAGAACATAACTTGAATCATTGTTTTGCAACGAAGAAGGATTCCTTGATCTAATCTCTCTTATTGATTTCAACTTTATTTTTTTAATTGCTTTGTTTATTCTTTTACTTTATAAAATCTAAACCCCCCTTTTTTGTGACATTATAAGACAACTAAAACCTCTTGCTCCTCGTGGGAATGATCCTTACTATCGCTATATTACTTGTTAATTAGTGAGAAAAATATTAATTAATTTGTTGTGGTTACGACACGCATCAATTTTATTGATTGAGGATGAATTCCAAGTTCTTGACATGTTTTGAGTTTTGTCTTAAATCTACTTTGAAGTTTTCACATGATTATCGTTTGTTTTTACTAATAGGAATGTTTATACATTCATGGTTGATTGATAGGTTGTTTAGGATGCATACTAAATTGATTTGTTAATTGATCTATATCTAGTCAAAGTTAGGGGATAAGTAATCGTTTCTTGACTCTTTACATAAGTAGCAAACACGAGACCTTGCAGAGGGATTCCGTGGAGCAATTGTGTGTGGAAACAACGTTAGCAAGTAGACCTTGAGCTAAGAGTCTAACTACTAATATCAACCTAATAAATTCATAAATCTTAATGCATTTAACTAAATTACATCTTGAGTGAGCTACTACTAGGTAGTTTGGTGAATAGAATCCGGTAGTCGAGAACTTCCGTATCCGGTGATACTAGGGATTTAGGGGTTTAGCACTAAGCTAGCTGCTTTACCTACGGTTGGTGATAATCTGTGATTAATAAAAAGTGGAAAAGAAAATAACTTGAATCATTGTTTTGCAACGAAGAAGGATTCCTTGATCTAATCTCTCTTATTGATTTCAACTTTATTTTTTTAATTTCTTTGTTTATTCTTTTACTTTATAAAATATAAAACCCCCCTTTTTGGTGACATTATAAGACAACTAAAACCTCTTGCTCCTCGTGAGAACGATCCTTACTATCACTATATTACTTGTTAATTAGTGAGAAAAATATTAATTAATTTGTTGTGGTTACGACACGCATCAAACGATAATCAATTTAGTATGCATCCTAAACGACCTATCAATCAACCATGAATGTATAAACATTCCTATTAGTAAAAACAAACGATAATCATGTGAAAACTTCAAAGTACATTTAAAACAAAACTCAAAACATATCAAGAACTAGGAATTCATCCTCAATAAAATTAGCTACTCATGCTAAGGAGTTCACACAAAGAATAAAGAAAAGAGAAGTGTTGTGTGCGTAAAAGGTATGTAAAAATTGTGTAGAGAACTTATCTATTTATAGGCTTCAATTTCCTAGCAATCCTCTAAGGAATAGAATCCTCATTCCATAATAACACCACTTTCCCAATTTGAGTCTAATTCCAATTTTAAGTCTTTCTCAAATCTTCCATTTTCTCTTTCCAAATCCAAGCCCAATTCTTCAAACCCATGAGTAGATGAGTCTAGAAAATTCTTCATTAATTGAGTCGCCGGAAATTCACAGGTACCACCGAAATACGGCACCGTAAAGCTCCTTGACGGTCGTTGGAATCTTCATCGCCGCTAACAGAATATTCCGTCCGGTACCTTTATATTTAACTGTCAATCTAACGGTCTTTTGTTAGTCAGCTGGGTCAAGAAAGGGAGTTAGCCGAGTCAGCTCAATCTTACTGGCTCTGAATTGTGTTCGCCTCTGAAATGACTAGTTTGCCCTTGTCGCTCAATTTGGATGATTTCTTCTTCTTTTCTTCCGCATGACTCCAAAGTAGCTATAAAACTAAAAACACGCGTAAAATACATAATTTACAAGAAAAATAGCAGAGAAAGCATAAACAATAGATAATAAATAGGATGTATTCTACACGCTATCAGTTCCATACCTTTTTAAGATGTTATCCCTTGTCGAACTCTTGTCTAGGAAATCCTTCTTATCTAGGAGATCCTTCTTAATAACACTCGTTTCTTTATTGATCTTCTTTGGTACCCATTTCTGAGCAGCTTTTTGAGCAACGTATTTCTTTTTTTCCCCAATATAATTATGAAGCTTCTTGGGGGGGGGGAATACTGGAAGAATTGATATTATGAGACTTATTTTTTCTCCTGTTTGGAACATCAGATCTTGTCATCTTAACAGAATCAGATCTGGTTTTATCTCGTTTAAGAAATCTTCAATTCCTTTGCAAGTGACCTGGTTTTCCACAATAAGAAATGTTTAATAGAATTGAAAAATTTATGTTTAGTGTTATTGAATATGTATGTGCTTTCTTTGGAGCTTGATAGAATTTCCTCTTTTCGTCATCGGCAGTTGGTTTACAAGAATCTTTAGTTCTGACAAATTTTACCTCTTTGCAAATACCAGGAGCGTCTATTCCTCCATAGCCCAATCCTCATGTATCACGATGAATTCTACATGCTCCCAATATCGAGGTTAATTTTTTTGTGATGCTATTTCTAGACAAACTCTCTTTTAAGCTCGAGTTTTCTTCTTCCAACCTTTTGACCTTTTCGAGCGCAGTAACTAGATCATTCTTGGATGATTCACATTGAACTTTGAGATTTTGTCGTTTCGAATCAAATAACAAGTTCATCTCAATGTTCTCCAAGTTATCTAGCTTTGCTTGAAGAGTAATTTCCCGATCTCGACCTCCGGCAATTTCTTCGTTAAGCTTTCGTATTTCGTTGAGATAATCTCTTGAACTAATAAAATCAAGTTGGTCTTGCAAGTCTTTAATTATTCCGAATACGAAGTCTGTCATTTTTAACTTTCTCACTGAAAATGGTGCTTTCAGCTTCCGAAAGTTTCTGATGATATTCTTTAAGAATTGATCTACATGGAACACTTCTTCGTCAGAATCAGAATTAGTATCCGAAAGAATTTTTCCAGAAGCTAATGCAACCTCGCCTACGTACTCTTGGTGATCATAATTTTCAGGTCCATCATCAAGAGTATGCAAAGATGCTGCATATGCCGATTGTCTACGGCTTCATCTAGGACATGCTGAAGAAAAGTGCCCGAAACCACGACGGTTAAATCATTGTACATCATCATTAGGAGATGTTGCACTTTTAGAAAAACTCTTTTTCCTGTCTCTCAAGATTTTTCTAAATTGTCGCGGAGTAACATCCTTAACATCTGGCGAACCAGATTTATCCCTAGAGAATTCAGAATTATTTGCAGCTTTAAGAGAAGTCACCTCTTTCCAGACCGGTTTTCATTATCAAAGATCTTTAACTTTCCAACAAGTGTATTTCTGGAGAGTGTTGAAAGATCGTTTTCTTCTTCAATGACATGTTTCCTAGACTCGTATCTTGATGGTAGAGACCTGAGAATTTTGCACACAGTAACTTTCTCTGGAATAGTCTTCCTAATGAATATGAGGCGTTAACTATTTGAGAAATTTTTTAGTTAAACTCATCAAAGGTTTCATCATCAAACATGCGAAGGTTTTCCCAGTCAGATGCTAGGTTTTGAAGCCTTGCTTCTTTCTATGCGACATTCCCTTCAAATACGGTTTCTAAGACATACCAAACATCTTTAGACTTATTACACGTAGTTACATGGTGATGAATATCTGGGGTAATGACATGGATGATAGCATTGAATCCGTCAGAATTTTGCCTTGCAACATTAATCTCGATATCACTATAACTACCAATATCCTTTGCAACAGTTACACCGTCTACTATAACTGGTGGAGGATCATATCCATTAACAATACGAACCCATGATTGAAAATCTCACGCTTGTAGAAAAGCACGCATAGCAATTTTCCACCATAAATAGTTCGTGGCATCGAAGGTTGGCGGTACGTTTACAGAGATAACACTTCTGTCCATAATAATCAGATTGCTTCAAATACAGACTTATAAGTTCTTATCATGTTTGCCTGCTCTGATACCAATTAAAAAGTGGGGGTTTAACAACCACACCCAATAATTCGTTTGGCAATCTGTATGGACTAACTCCAATATACTTTCAAGAGAATCAACTAGACAGACAGACTCAATCTTAAGAAAAGTATATCAAAGAGTTATATCTCTATTTCTCAATTCAATCCACAATCAAACAGAATTGCGATCCCGATTGAATATAATAAATAACTTGGACAATATCAAAAACCAATATCCAAGTATCAATCAATTTAATCAACAACCAAAGGTTGGATTTCCAATTGATTGAACT
Source organism: Papaver somniferum (assembly GCF_003573695.1). NCBI lineage: Eukaryota > Viridiplantae > Streptophyta > Magnoliopsida > Ranunculales > Papaveraceae > Papaver > Papaver somniferum. The sequence goes on along the minus strand of NC_039359.1, from coordinate 25,818,779 downwards.
TACGCACAACCTGTGATATTTCAATTTTAAAGATGAACAATATAATACGGAAAAGAAATAACACAGACACCAAAAATTTTGTTAACGAGGAAACCGCAAATGCAGAAAAACCCCGGGACCTAGTCCAGAATAAACACACTGATTATAAGCCGTTACACCAATTTCCTACTACCTATTCGGAGATGTAATACCTGCTTCGGCACTTATAGAACTCCAACAAGAACACCGATTCTCTTTAGGAATTCTTCTCGTATAGCTTATAGCAGAACACAAATTCTCTTTAGAAGTTATTCCTGAAAAACGTTTTAGCAAAACAAAGTTCTCTTCAAAAGATACAACAACACGGTTGATATTTTTCGATCTTTTGTTTTCACAAAAACACCGATTTGATTTCCATTTAGATGTAAACCAAGGTTTTGGAAATCTTGTGTTTGTTTCGAACAACTACCAGATAAAAGTAGAGATACCGAAACAAACTTGTAGATTAGGGTTTTAACTTACAATCAGTAAGCTTATACACACGGAGTCCGTGTACCTGATTTTCGTAAGTGAACTTGGGAGATTCCAAAGATCAATTTCAAATTTAAGAAAACCCTAATAATTCTACAACAAGAACAACTAGAATAAATCTAGAGATATCTTGTTTAAAACTTCTTAAGGATTTTTACGAGATACCTTAATCGAAGTTTTCTTTCTAGCTTCCAATTTCAAATAACAAGTATTGATATACGATCGGAAACTGAAATATATCAAAACCTAGGGTTTATAATCAACAATTCTTGAATGGTTTTATATCAGAAGAGAAAACCTTAGAATAGACAAGAGGTGAAAAACCTAGATTACAAGTTGTATAATCAATCACGAAGATTAAATCCAACTCGGCTTTGTGATCCCCGATACAAAGACTTTTATCTCACTGTAGATGGTGGATTTTCGAAAAAGGCTAAAATCGTAAAACCATAATCTTACATATTCCTGATCCAGCAATCAGATGAGTATTGAGGCTCATGTCTCTCATTGAAGCATGAAAGCTCATGCCACAAGAATCTCTGACTGAGTATATTGTCTCTCAGAGTATACGTGGATATGTAGTCTCTCAACTGAGGCAACGACATATCTCACGAATACTGAGCAATTTCAGTAATCACTTCTATATAGAATCCAACGATTGGACGGCTCCTAGACAGCTTTCCTGCTAGTATAGAGCGATAACGTCTTCAGGATGTAACAATGTTTTCCCTGACTATATAAAAGAAATATGACGCTTCAACAAGCTCATATCGCTCAATTCTTGAATAGTTAATGCTCCTAGACGACATGCTAGTATAGAGCCATCAATTAATTATTTATAATCACTAGATTCATTAACTGAATCCCTAGAAAATATTCTACGTTCTTCATAATATTTCATTACTTCAATTCATGGCTCTTCCCAGCAGAATTTTATGCGTTAGCGATAAATATTCAACGTACGGGAATCTGAGCCGCTATCGAGTAAGCCCCGACCAAAATGGTGCAAGTGTACTCAGCAATAATGCACTAACGAGCACTTGAATGCACGAACGAGCATTCAAAAATACGAAGGAACGATGAACCTATGCAAAATAGGAAGAAAAATAATAATAGAAAAATATTAGCTAAGGCGCTAGGGAACTAGGCCCACCGGCCGGCCAGTCATGTCGTGGCCGGTCCCACGCCTAGTTCTTTATTTTATCATATTTTATTATTTTTCTTTGATCTCATGAAAATTCCTTCATTTGAACAAAACTCCTTCGTTTTAAGGAAACTCCTCAGTTTCATGACGTTTCCTTTGTATCGGGGAAATAATATAAAATTAGGAAAAGTGTCACGGGACTGGGTTCACTAGCCGGCCGGTCATTCCCTAGTTGTGGCCGGTCCCACACCTTGCGTTACTTATTATTTTATTATTATTATTTCCTTCATCCCATGAAATTCCTCAGTTTCATGATATTTCCTTCACACCAAGGAAAAGATATAAAATTAGGGAAAGTTCACGGGACCGGGCCACTAACCGGCCGACCATGCCCTATCCATGGCCGGTCCGCACGCCTCTTATTTTATTATAATAATAATAATTATTATTATTATTAGTTTTTCCTGCATCTCATGGAAACTCCTTCACTTTAAGGAAACTCCTTTATTTCAACAAACTCCTTTATTTCATGATATTTTCTTCATGAAAACATTATAAAATCAGAAAAAGTGCTATGGGACCGGGATTATTGGCCGGGCGGCCATGCCTTAGCCGTAGCCAGTTCCACACTTCATGATTCCTTATTTTATTATTATTATTATTATTATTATTATTATTTCCTTCATCTTGTGAAGTTTCCTCAATTTGAGCAAAAACCCTGATTTCTTCATATTTTCTCAAATGTTACTCAAACGCGCATCAGAAAATATCAAAATTCTCAAGACTGAAACACCAACACTTTGGTGACATGGGCATATTACCTTGACCGACCAGGGTTGGCCCTTTGGCTTGCAAGAAGCCGGTCCCACATATTTTCATAATTTGACCTAATTTGTTCACATTAGGTTGAAACTCTTCCAAACAACTTGGAATTTCATAAAACGATCGTCAGTCGGTCCCATGACCAACCAAGGCCGGTTCCATGACCCCCTGGTCGGTCCCTAATCTCTTCATAATTAGGTTTTATTGCCTAACGCTCAGACCAGCATTATTTTACTAAAATGATTAAACCAACATTTAATCATCTTTTCACCAACTGGTATTCAAGAGACTTTGGTATTTTCTCACTTGAGCACCTGGGCGCTACATGGTCGACCCATCATCCCATGTAGCCGGTCCCTCCTTCACTGCGTGGTTGATTTTCAATAAATCATCAATTGATCAGCAGTTGATCAAAATTAGGGTTTCGAATCCAAGGTTCATAGTTCCAGATTCAAACACTAATAATTTTATGTTGATCCCGTAATCAACACTTTAATTATCATACTCGGTTCTGCCAGTATTTTAAATTAATATTTTTATTTAGTTGCTACCAATAATTCATCAAACGAGCAATATTTTCTCAGATGAGCAATATTTGCTCAGACTAAGGAATATTGGTTCAACTATCAATATTCAATAATTCATCAAATGAACAATATTTGTTCACCTTAACTATCAACATTTATTCGACAATGATACTTTTGTCTCAACAGACAGTTCAATTCATGAGTTCTAGAACATTTGTTCGACTCAGCAATATAAAGACTCATCGTCTCATCAAGTCAGCAACCGACTAACTAAAATCACGAGACATCAATCGTGTCACATGGGGGATATCAACTAGGGTTTTGGTCTAGCGGTCTACAACACGTGTTCATACACGATGAGAATGTGAGCAAGTCGTGCAAACAGTTAGAGGAGTTAGCAAAGTAGTGGGTGGACAATCAACCAAGTCTCCGCACGATGAGAAACTGGTTTTAACACGATTTTCACTTCCCCACTCTTTGACTCCAGTAACTGTCACACTTCATGGGATCAAGGTGTCTACAATTATTGCAATATAAATAAGTCTCTGAATCATGATTGAAACAACAGACAATCTTTTGTCAAACAGACAACAAGAGAACAAAAAACTCGACGTCTGAACAATTACTCTCAACAGAGCAAATTCAATCAATTAGAACTTATCTTATTTATTCACGCAGAATACACAACACACCTACAATTTCGATCACCATTGATCTCACACATTTCTCAGCTTCCCTCCTACAGACCGACCCATCCTCTCTTGTGACCGAATTGACTCTGGAACGGCCATTGTCTTGGTTTAGGACGGAGTCCTACAGATTGATCTCTCGAATCCAAAGCACTCCCTCTTTGCAGTGCATCTTTGTGAGTTTAGACAGTTCTCTTGGTTCAAGGAGTTTCCTCCGCACGGTCGTCTCCCCAATTCCTTAAAAAACAGCAAATCGTTGTGCCCCATCTACACTCAGTCATGTTCATGAATAACAGAAGACATGGAAAACAACCTTATGAAGCTTACACCAATTTTCCAAAGGGGATGAAAAACGTGTAGCACTCACGAACTCTTTATTTATAGTAAAAAATAGCTTGAAAGCTAAGCAAAACTATTTTCCTTTTTCAAGACTCTCCTAATTTTGGGAGCCTTCCTAAGTTACAACTCTTGCCAAAATAATTAAATAAATAATTAATTTAGCAAATATTGCATGTGAATAAATCACAATTTATCTTAGGAAGGAATCACAAACACTTTAATATGGTAATCAAACATGTTTGGAGTAATAGCTATCTTGCCTAGATAAGGAAACATCAAAAACTTGACCAAAAATGGCTTATAGTCACGTAATTGGGCTCAAGTCTATGAACCGTTACAAACAGTGCGTGGATTGTTTCCTACTAACGAACTTTAACAATTACAGCAACACCTATAATTGTTACTTTAATAAATCACTCGTAACTTCATCGTTATAACTCGGAATTGAGTGATTCTTGGCTCGTTGAATTCGTAAGATCATTCAATACAACATGATAACATTTCCAAGGATAAAGGTTATTGTCACAAAAGTCGTGGCTCAAATAACCTCGAGTATATATACATGAATGTACATTTACCGTCATAGGAATTGTTCCATAGAGTGAGCATTTGTTTCGATAGATTAGAAAGGTATAACTGAACAAGAATCCAAATGAAATCAATTACCACTTACATTTTTTGATGAAGTCCTTGTTGATGTCTTCTTGTAGTCTTCAAACTTCATCCGTCAAGGATAGCTTCAATTCTACTTATTAGACTTAATCTAGTCCGAAACTATCTTTAGTATACTAAATCAAGAATTCATTTTGGCAACTAAAATTGACAACTAACTTGACATACCAACGCTAGTGGGTTCAACCGAGCAATGCTCTAACAGAAGCTCAACTTATTTTTTCAAGTTTGAATTGTTGCGTCTAACCTCGATTCGTAATTGGGGAGTTGACCATGTTTTTTAAAATGCATTATTTGAAGTAATTTGTTCCCCCAATTAGGCTAGTTTCATCGTTGATCTTTCACTTGAATTTATCATAGAGGATGATTGTTAAGAGCCTTCCAAAGCAATTAATAACATACTTCGTATTACATAATGAGATAAGATGAAAAAGGAGGATTTTTTTTTCTTTTTTTTTTCTCGAAAAAGATAATTATATATAGTAGTAATAAAATTGTTACATACTGAACAAACTTATGGTGAACATAAAAATAAATTGGTAGTAATCGTTAAGTTCTAATGAATATTATTAAGACAGTATATAAATAGTATGAGCACAACTTATAAAAGGACAACTGGCTAAGAAAGACTAAGACTAAGCCAACAGTAAAGTCAAAGAAGACTGGCTATGACTGACTGTTCTTAATACACCCTTGCAAACTGATACATGTAGATTGTAGAAGGAAATAAAATCATACCCCGCAAACTGAAAACATGATAGTTTGAGAAAATAAACAAAAAAACACTCTCTTTGACAAGAACAAACAAACAAACTAAGTAGAAGAATCATAAGTACTAGCTGAAGAAGTAAGTGAATCAAAAGAAGTAGTCCCTAGCAACTGTTGAAGAAGTTCGAGAAGACGTGATAGCATGGCCCCTTTGTGAACAGTCAGCTAACCGGTCCTCGTTCCAAACATGAGTCACCTACAAGAATCCACCCACCTCCAATTCTTTAACATTATGGTAGCTGTCATACGCCAAATTCGCTTCTTTCATTCTCCTTGGCACATGACCTGCAATACTATGTGGTTCAGTGAACCAACTTCACCCACAAGTGCTCAGTCTTGTGCACTTGCATCGAAGGATGCATATGCCTTCACTCTTAAGGTATTACGCAACATAAGTCTTTCTTCTTTTTCCTCTAACTTTGTATGACCCCATAAGCATAATAGGTTTTCACTGCATCAATATAGGTAAACAAACACACAACAACAGTAACATAATAAACACGAAGATATAACGCAACATTCTCTTGTATTGCATTAAGGAAGATTACATGAAACAGTCTATCGCATGGACTAAATAGGCCATTCACCCTCTTTGGTGAAAGCCTGACTCTCTATACAATTAAGTGGTTCTCCTACAATCGAACAACACCAAACTTATTATATTCCAGGCTACTTATATTTCTAAAGATCATACCAAAATCGTATTCAACCGTTTGCACAGCCTATGGATAGCCATTTGTCCATAGGTAGTTTCTCTAAATGCCAATACGCTTTTTAACTGCCAACTTATGTGTTGTCATGTCAATTGATGCCACCCATGTACCTGGTGGTTAGGATTTTCCAAATATGGTTATAGAACCTATTTATCACCTTTCAAATCAAACTCCTTGCTCTGGCATGCGTGTGATGCGCATGCAACTCATAGCTATCAGCCTGAGCCTATGTACCGTCATTATTGCGTTGTAATTGTTTTGGCATGAGATAGTGTACCGTTATCATGTATCTATAATTGTCCTGGCCATGTACTAAACTTATTTTGATGCCATCATATGAGTAAAGTCATGTCATTCATGCCTTGGCATGCTGCTTGGCTCAGATCCTTATGGTAAGTGCATCACTTGCATTCTTTTTTGTCGGGCAATAGTCAAATATAGCGTTTGGCGATTCCTCTATTATGCATTGCCCAAGCCTTATGCCAATGCCTAAATCACTCAATGACTATCACTGCATCCTTACCCTTCCTTAAGCTGGGCTAACTTTGGATCAAGGATATGCAACACTATCACATAATGTTGCGCATGTCAAATAGTCGTTCTCGTCTTAGCCATCATGTCGCTTCCTCGTTGGACAATGTAACTTAGTTTGCTAGGTCACTAATTGCAGTGTTGTCCCATCATGGCGCGTAAGTGATTAGGCCGGTAATAGTAGTCCACTTCTATGTGCATTGTCCTTGCATGAAACACATTAGCAGTCAAATAGATGGTATCAATACTTGTAGTAGGGTAAAAATTGATTCTGGAGAAAAGAGTAAAAGTGGGTGGTTGATGAGAAACGAGTCTAGAACCTAAATAAATGTACTGCACCGGAGTACTTTAGATTCGAGAGATCAATGTGTACAATTCTGGCCTAAACTAAGAAATGGCCATTCCAGTCTTGCTTCGGTCACAAAATAAAGGAGAAGGGTTGATCTTAGGTAGGGAAGCAGAGAAGGTGTTGAGATCAGAGAGACAGGCTCTGTAAGATGTGACTGTTTATGACTTGTCTCAGAAAATGGAACTTGCTTGTAAAAAGTGGAAGTTGTAAGTTCTCTGTGTTTTTCTGGATACTTTCGTTATCCCCTTCATGAAATAGATTGAAAATCTATTTTATAGCAAGTCTTAGTCGAGTACCCTGATCTCGTAGGAAGTGGAGGCATTTGAGTAGTGAAGAGGTGGAGACCATGTAAAAGTGACGAGAACCATGTACTTATTGTGAAGAGAAGACTGGTCGGTTTTACATCCACTACTCCTCTACTTTTGTCAACTGTCCGCCTTTCCTGACACTTTCTCATAATGGGCGTGTTGCTCGCCGCAATGTTGTAAACCGCCAGATCATTACCCTGATGAACATCCCCCAGTTTGTGACATGTTTGATATCTCGAGTATTTTTGGTAGAGAGTGGCTCTTAGTCATGCATGACTAAGGCGTGCCTATTTGTATGGTGAAGTCCATATGATATGGAGCAAGTCGTGTTACGAATAATAATGGGAGGCGTGGTAGTTGCTGAATGGGCCCACCACCACGACATGTGAGAAGTTGTCATGAATATTGGAAGAATGAGTACGTGATTATTCAGCAAGTAACATATGCCGTGAGCCTTGTACGTAACATCTACAAGTAGAGAAATATTTCGACCAATCATGTGCAAGCTAGGAAGCAGGTGGTCGTAAGTGACAAGTCAAGCATTGCTTTTCATGACATCAACGAGAGGTGATGGGCATTCATGAAAAGGTAGAGAAAAATATATATGAGTATGGAAGTAGTCACGGATATGTATCATAACATATGGTCTCATAATCACATTAATCCACCTATTGAATGAAATAGTGAATGGAAGTTTATGTTAGTACATGAAGGAATTCGTGAAATTTCGTAGTCATAAAATTCAGATATAAGACCCTTCACTAAAACTGTTGTAGAATCTTCATACGAACTCAGATTTTGATGGTTGACCCCACCATTCTTATCAGAAAATAATTTCCTATCTTTATACGAGGGAATATTTAGGTTTTGAGCTTGTTTAGGAGGTGAAAAAAAACCAACAGTAAAAACTCAGGAAGAATTCAGGAGGAATTCTGTCAGTTTTCAGCCATGACCTAGCTCGCTTTTTAAGTTGTATCTCTTAGCTCGTTACTCCGATTGATGTGAGTTTTAATATGTTATACTAGACATTCATACAATTTTTTTGACATATAGCTGACGTCCAGATTTACGAGTTTCTCCCAGCTGTTGGGCCAACCTTAGGTGACCTTTCAATGATTTGGGATGGAGCAGGTAGAGTAGGAGAGATACGGTTGGCTGAAATAATAGAAGGGCCGCAGGTAACTATTATGGATCTTGCTCGGTCATTCCAGGAGAGGGCCAAGCTTGTTAAATTGACCGACCAAGTCGTGTGGTCGTGATTAATTTGCGACTGACTTGGGCGGCCAAGATCTATCCCTTAAGAAATATAAGCATTTCGACCAGCCTACTTCCACTAACATTTTAAAGCGGAGCTTGCAGCTTATAAGCAATGTGATTAGACGATAGGAAAGAGGAGTGTGTGGGGGAAAACATGGAGCAAGGCCGATCGGCCATAAGAGGCGTGGGCTAAGGCAAACCGACCAGCCAAGTGGCGCGGTCATGCCCCATCTGTGATTGACCTAATCAGTCACGGCTTCCATTTTTGTTTATTCTTCCTACTTCTATTAGGATTTTATTCCTTTTAGATCCATGATAGGCCAATCTCCTAGCTTGACTAGGTTTATAGTCTCGACCAATAGGGATCAAGATATCGTGCATGCTCCATTTTAGGGCACCAAACCTAATATTTTGTGAATTGACACAAAATTAGGTTAAAATTAAATTTGTTGAATTGACACAAAATCAATCGATTAAGGTGAATTTCGTATGTTCGCACAAGATTACAAATTTTTACTCTTACGAGCAGCGCAACTCTGATCTTATTAGCACAACTTGCGCTTCTGATCGGCTATCCTTCATGCATATCTCAAGACACTTCGAGAGATTAATGTTACTCAGCTAAGAATGAGCATTAATCGTCATGTCATGTCAGAATTGAGAGTTCATCTAAGAACGAAACATAGAATAGATACTCAATTGGCTCCGCATTGGTGAATAATACAGCTAGGAGCTTATTATGCAGCAGGCTCCGCATTAGTGAATAATGCATCTAGGATCGTATTATGCAGCAGGCTCCGCATTAGTGAATAATGCAGCTAGGAGATTATTAAGCGCAGCAGGCTACGCATTAGTGAATAATGCAACCAGGAGCTTAAATAAAATTCATAGAATATATGTCTTAGAGTATTGCTCGGTCGAACCCACTAGCATTGGTATGTCAATTTAGTTGTCAAATTTAGTTTCCAAAATTCATTCTTGATTTAGTATACTAAAGATAGTTTCGGACTATATTAAGACTAAGAAGTAGAATCGAAGCTATCCTTGAAGGATGAAGTTTGAAGACTACAAGAAGACATCGACAAGGACTTCATCAACAAAGGTATGATTTTTAATTGTTTTGATTTGGATTCTTGTTCAATTCTACCTTTCTAATATATCCAATCAAATGCTCACTTTATGGAACAATTCCTATGACGGTAAAAGTACATTTATGTATATATACTCGAGGTTATTTGAGCAAAGACTTTTTTGATAATATCCTTTATCCCTAGAAAGTTTCTCATGTTATAGTGAATGAGCTTACAAATTCAACGAGCCAAGAATCACTCAATTCCGAGTTATAACGATGAAGTTATGAGTGATTTATTAAAGTAACAATTATAAGTATTGTTGTAATTGTTACAGTTCGTTAGTAGGAAGCAATCCACGAACTGTTTGTAACGGTTCACGGACTTGAGCTCAATTACGTGACTAGAAGCCATTTTTGGTCATGTTCTTGATGTTTCCTTATCTAGGCAAGATAGCTATTACTCCGAATATATTTTATTACCATATTAAAGTGTTTGTGATTCCTTCCTAAGTTAAAATGTGATTTATTCACATAAATACAATATTTTCTAATTAATTATTTATTTAATTATTTTGGAAAGAGTTGTAACTTAGGAAAGACTTCCAAAATTAGGCGAGTCTTGAAAAAGGAAAATAGCTTTGCTTAGATTTCAAGCTACCTTTCACTATAAAGGGTTCGTGAGTGCTACACATTTTTCATCCCCTTTGGAAAATTGGTGTAAGCTCATAAGGTTGTTTTCCATTTCTTCTGTTCTTCGTGAACAAGAGTAAGATAAAAGTCTTTGTATTGGGGATCACAAAGCCAAGTTTGGTATAATCTTCGTGATTGATTATACAACTTGTAATCTAGGTTTTTCACCCCTTGCCTATTCTAAGGTTTTCTCTTCTGATATAAAACCATGCAAGAGTTGTTGATCATAAACCCTAGGTTTTGATAGATTTCAGTTTCCGATTGTATACCAACACTTGTTAGTCGAAATCGGAAGCTAGAAAGAAAACTTCGATTAAGGTATCTCGTAAATATCCTTAAGAAGTTTTAAACAAGATATCTCTAGATTTATTCTAGTTGTTCTTGTTGTAGAATTATTAGGGTTTTCTTAACTTGGAAATTGATCTTTAAAACCGCCCAAGTTCACTTACAAAAATCTGGTTCACGGACTCCTTGTGTGTACGCATACTGATTGTAAGTTAAAACCCTAATCTACAAGTTTGTTTCGGTATCTCTACTTTTATTTGGTAGTTGTTCGAAACAAACACAGGATCTCCAAAACCTTGATTTACATCTAAAGGAAAATTAAATCGTTGTTTTTGTGAAAATAAAAGATCGAAAAGTATCAATCGTGTTGTTGTATCTTTTAAAGAGAGCCTTGGGTTCTTCTAGAATATTTACGAGAAGAATTCCTAAAGACAATCAGTGTTGTGCTAGGAGTTTTATAAGTGCTGAAGCAGGTATTACATCTAGTCTGAATAGGTAGTAGGAATTTGGTGTAACAGCTTATAATCAGTGTGTGTTTATTCTGGACTAGGTCCCGGGGTTTTTCTGCATTTTCAGTTTCCTCGTTAGCAAAATTTCTGGTGTCTGTGTTATTTCTTTTCCGCATTATAATTGAAATATCACAGGTTGTGCGTAAGTTCAATCAATTGGGAATCCAACTTTTGGTTGTTGATTAAATTCATTGAAACTTGGATATTGGTTTTTGATACCGTCCAAGTTATTTCTTATATTCAATCGGGCTAGCAAATTCCTATTTGTTTGATTGCGGATTGAATTGACAAATAGGGATATAACTCTTTGATATACTTTACTCTAGATTGAGTCTGACTGTCTAGTTGATTCTCTATAAAGTTTATTGGAGTAAGTCCTCTCAGATTGCCAAACGAATTGTTGGGTGTGGTTGTTAGACCCCCTCATTTTCAATATGGTATTATTGCAAACATGCACAAATATTATTCTAATAAATTTCGTACATGTAGATACTGAATTACACATTACATATGTAAGCAGAGAGGTGTAGACACTCATCAGCTTTTAGTGGCTCTACTTCCTTGTAGAATGCAGGCACACAATTATAGAGTTTACAATTTTAGCCATGAACTAAAAATAACCATCAACATTAAGCCCCCTGCTTAGCACCTAACAGTGACATTGTTGCGGGATAAGCAGTAGATGGTGACAGACGAAAATAAAATTCATAAGAGATGAGACTTGATAAAGATTACTAGGGAAGTATCAATTGGTGACGAGGATGACCATCACGATGAGCCAGCAACAAGGGGCGCGGTCGACTAAGCCTCTCACCGGGCAAGCAGCTCCAGATCTCCGTGGGTGCACGAGATAGGGAAATCCTTTCCCTTTTTGGACTTGGGATGTATGTTTGGTATAAAAGGGAATTTATCCCCCACCCTTTTTTCTTAAAGACGGGTATAAACCCCAACTTGGCTTTGACTATGGGTGTGATACCCATGGCAATCGTTGTTTCATTATCCTGATACTCTCAACAACTCCAATAGTTCACGAGTTTGATATCAGAGGTGGCATTGGTGAAGTGAACGTTGATCAAGAGCCGATTATCAAGATTATTAGCAGTAATATCGTTCAGGTAGGTATCTACTCTCCCTCTTTGCCCTTTTTTTTAGCATAAACATGTTTTGGACTTCGATCATAACAGTGATACGGGCGACGAAGAAGGCACATTCACTTTGCCGTTAGTAGCAACAGGGAGATATCAACAACAAGGGAAACATCGAAAAAAAGAGTTCGAGGTAAGCTTCTCTCCTTTAAGGTGCCAGCAGCTTTAGTACTAGTAATCAGTCAACATCATTGTGAGGAACATGCAACAGGTAATTGTAGACAACAGATGAAACCAGTGACTATGAGATGATTGCTCAATTTTTAGATGATAGAGGGAAGGCGGAAGACATAATCAGGAGAAGATGGTGGTGGACTTCGATAGTTTTATTGACGTAGACGGAGATGTCGTGGTTAGATTGATCCTTCTTGGTAGTCAAACTGGTGAAGCAGGTATCGACCCTCAATGCGTAAGAGAAAGTCAGTATCAACTAGGAGAGTATGGTATTGAGTAACCTCATTAGCTAGGGATTTTAGGACGCATGCTCGTTGCAGGTATCTATTTCTTGCATTTGGCTGGTAACAAGCATAGTTTGAGAACGTCGACGTCAAATGTTGAAAACGGAAGCAACCGGTTGTGGACAAACTTGCAAGGAGAGGTGTGCTCAATCAAACAAAGACTCTCAACAAGCTTGAATTTCTTGTCTTTATCGAGAAGCAGTAGTACTCCTCTTTTCTTCGAAAATCATGCACCACATACGATCCATGTCTTAGGTGACTTTAACTGGCCAAACATCATCGAAGGAAAAAACATCGACACCGATAATATCAAATAATTGCAGGAGGAATTGTAACGACTTCAGCTCCCCTATCATGACTACACCAGAAGCAAGGACAACATTAGCTAGGAGAAGAGACAATCCCATCAACAGCAAGGAGTTGAAGCTTCGGCTAGCAATAGTTGGACACAACAAAATTCTTCTTCTCGGCTCCAGTAGTCGACAACGGGTATAGTGAGGGGGAAGTATTGTTAATGCGAAAACATTCTTGATTGCATCTACAATTAATTGGTTCCTTATAGTGGTCTCATCAGGCAAAGCGAAGCAGAGATTGAGAAGCTGACTCAAGAACTGGAGTTGAAGGAAGGTGTTCTTCAATAGATGAAGGATGTGTTTTCGAGATTCTACTAGATGATTTCTCTTGAATGTCTTTATTCTCTACTTAGAACATTTTCTTCTTAAGTGTTTTGAAAGACAAGAGATGTTCTTTTGTGGTTTGATTTTCTGATTTTGAACAAGTAGGTAATTATTTTTCAAATATTTTGGGTTTATCGAGATCTTGATTTGAAATAGTTTGTAAGCATTTGATAAAATATTGAAAGGGACCAGCCTTCCATTCACGTAGCCTAGTCACAGTTGGATTGATATACAGACCAAGTCCCCAAGTCTTGATGGGATGAATAATATCTAATTGTAAAGAGAGTTGTTCAACAAAACTTACTTGTGTGTAGAACCTTCAGATGTACGATCTTGCATCCTCTCCAAGAAGTTTCTTCACATATGCCAAGTGACGATATTGTGAAAGTAGGTAGTCTTACTTGTTTGCGTTGCAGTAATAGGCATGAACATGACAGTTCTCACATGGTGGTAGAGCTCGTCTCATTCCTTAGAGCTAGCAGCGGTAATATGGACAGACCTATCGAGCGAGAACAATAGCATGAGATGATGACTAACACCAATGTAGGGAATAAGAGACGCGCGGAGAAACTGATGATGGCGTCAATAGATTTCTTGATGTTGAGCATGGACTCTCATTGTCTTCCTTAATCTCAATGATGGTCACAAAATGGTAGGGCAGGCATCATCAATAGGATCAGTCATCCTGGTAGAAGAGCTACGATAAATTTATGGAAGGAATTGAGAAGAGGGAGGCAGTCCCTTGCCCACGAGTACCCACAGATATTTCAACTTGGCAGACGTTTTTGCTAGCGGAGAAGATAAACAGAAGGGATCCAAGTAATACTTCATTGGTATGATGAGTAGTGAAGCAAGCATCTGATACGAAGGTTTAGGCGCTCAAAAAAGAAGAGCATGGACACCAGTCCCCAGTCATAAGACAAGATGTACAGTTTGAGGTTGTCCTAATTTCATGAGGTGGTAAGAGGAACGCTAATGAAGGAGGTCTCGAGGTTGGAATCATCATAAGTATTGAGGCTGGAGATGGTTGTTGCTGCCTTGTTATCAGTGATAATCAGAACTTCAAATTTGGTAAAGTATGTCCTTGGAAGTAGATTACCGTTGCCTGAGTGGAGTAGGTAGCATGGGTGTGATCCCCACTCTTGACGTGATCAACGAGATGAATGAGAAGCTCTAGAGAAGTTGAACACATGTAGGTAGTCAAGACCTTCTAGTTGAAATTGAAGACTGCATCAGGTAGGCATCAGTCCCCAAAAAGACCATCACTGGACCTGGATGCTATGTTTTGGTTGGTATTCACGCGTGTGGTCTGAAGAATTAATTTGGATGGGAGTGAAGTTGAATCCGATTTTGACGAGAATCATATGAGTTGTCGACCATGGGGCCTTCCCTACGTCTTCATTGCGCTTCATAGATGGTCAGGCACATCACTGGGGTTTGACAACACATCTGCTCACTTGAGTATGTCTACGCCTATGGGAATCTTGGAATGACAATGATAGCATGCATGCACTGACTAGTGTATCTCTAGATTCATCATATTTCAGTTGAGTAGTGTTGAACAACCCCCGACCACACTCTCTTTGCCTTTATAATTTGAGCATGTTCAAGGTGTATTCTATTTCCATTTGGAAAGATAATTGTCCTTATGACACAGTTAAGAAATATGAGGATACCTTTGCATCGTTCCTTTGAGAAGTAGGGAAATTCTTATATGCAAACGATTTAGTTGATGGGTTGTGCAAATATGATGAAGCTCCTGACATGGAACGAGTCCCTGTGCACCCCTTTAGTCCCCAGGTGCAATCTCCTCCAACAATTCAACTATTTCTTCTATGGGAGAGGAAACTATGAAAGCGTCTCTCTTGTTGACATTGTTGTCGTCGATCCAGATATGGTGTACCTTGGACGTGGTTTTCTCATTGCGAAAGTCTCGCCTGTGATACCGGAGTTGGAGCTGGTGGGTTTGGACGCGCATGATGTTGCATCTCTGAGACGATGGCTTTCCTTTTGTTCTTTCAGTGAAACTGCTTACATAAGGTCGAAGGTTGTATTGCTTGGTTATCCTCCTTGATTCTAAACAAGGGTCACCTACGTCTGCATTAGATCAGCTATGGTAGTATGAACTCGATTATTTCAGGCTTCTTCATTATCATGTCCACAGATAGGAAAGTTGATAGCATCGACGTTGATTCCATTATTGACGCCAGTGTTGGTGAATAAGGTATCACCACCGTTGTTGGTTTGAGATTAGGGTTGGAAGTTAAACCCAACCTAAGACCTACCATTTTTTGAAATTGGGAAGAATTGAAAATTTTGGGAATTGTAACCGAGAGATTTATCTCCCATTGTGGTCGCAAATTTGTAGTAGGGTAAAAACTTATTCTAGAGAAAAGAGTAAAAGTGGGTAGGTTGATGAGAAACGAGTCTATAACCTAAACAAATGTACTACACGGAAGCATTTTAGATTTGAGAGATCAATATGTATAATTCTGACCTAAACCAAGAAATGGTCGTTCCATCCTTGCTTCAGTCACAAAATGAAGGAGAAGGATTGATCTTAGGGAGGGAAGCAAAGAAGGTGTTGAGATTAGAGAGACGGGCTCCGTAAGATGTGGCGGTTTATGACTTGTCTCAGAAATGGAACTTGCTTGTAAAAAGTGGAATCTGTAAGTTCTCTGTATTTTATCTGGACACTTTTGCTAGCCCCTTCATGAAATAGATTGAAAATCTATTTATAGCAAGTCGTAGTCGAGCACCCTGATCTCGTAGGAGGTGGAGGTAGTTGAGTAGTGAATAGGTGGAGATCGTATAAAAGTGATGAGAACCATGTCCCTATTGTGAAGGGAAGACTGGTCGGTTTTACATCCACCACTCCTCTACTTTTGTCAACTGTCCGCCTTTCCTGATACTTTCTCATAATGGGCGTGTTGCACGCTGCATGTTGTAAACCGCTGGACCAATACCCTGATGAACATCCCATAGTTTGTTACATGTTTGATGTCTCAAGTATTTTTGGTAAAGAGTGGCTCTTAGTCGTGATTTTCATGATGGTACCAAAGACCAATGCCCAAGTGCCAATCAAGTTCAATCCAACAATCAAGGTCGGATTTATCAACTAATTGAACTGTGCACAACTTGTGATATTTCTGTTAGAGCACTGCTCGGTCGATCTCGCAAGCGTTGCTATCTCAAGCTTGTTTGTCAAGTTTAGTTTCCAAAACTATAAGTCTTGATTTCTGGTCTACTTATAGCTAAGTCTCGGATTAGGATAGAAAGTGTAATTGAGCATTATACTTCACGATGTTCATCGATTGAAGACGAAGAACTACTAAGGGGATCTTGTGGAATCTCATCAACAAAAGAACTACTAAGTTCTCTTAGGTGAGCATTTTCGATTGAATTAATCATGGGTTCTCTTGTGGTTAATTTAATTGAGATTTTTGGATACAAATTCATATTCTTATTGGATTTGTTAATGTCCAAAGAAATCCTTCTTTTATTCTTGTGAAAGTAAGGTCTCTCTTGTTGTTCTCTCGGGAATGACATTTTATGGGGGAGAGTTCTTAATTGAACTCGTGCTTAATTGCCAAATCTTTGTGGGGAGTTCGGTTGTGGAACATTATAGGGATTATCTTGTATCTTTATAAACTCCTGGATGAATGCATTTAGTTTCGACTATATGGTTGCATTTAAAAAGTTGATATGTACTTTATTTTGGTCATGAAGTGTTTCTATGAAAATTTCATTAGGATCCCAATAGTTTTCGTACCTTTACCAATTTTATTGACAAAAAAGGGGAGAATTATTATGTAGTTCACATTACAAATACACATGGTTTTCGGATCATTATGTAAGAGGGAGTGGTTTTCATATGAGATGAAGTATTGACTAAGGGGGAGTGATACATATCACCATAATATTGTTGTCGAAGTTGTGATACAATTAAACTTTGATGCTGTGTAATAATACTATGACACTATGTAACAATGATTGAGAGCTTTTGTTTTCTCATTGTTATGGCTACGGATCTTCAACAACGATGATGTTGCATTGAATATCTTTAGAATCATTGGAGTACTTGGAAGTGACGAAGATTTCGAGTAATGTTGAAGAACCAAGGAGATCAAGCATGTGGATGAGAAGCTGCAAAGTTTATTTGTTTTGTATTCCATATGTATTGATAGTTTTGTCACTAAAATTGACAAAGGGGGAGATTGTTAGAGCACTGCTCGGTCGAACAATCAAGCGTCGTTATCTCAAGCTTGTTTGTCAAGTTTAGTTGCCAAAACTATAAGTCTTTATTTCTAGTCTACTTATAGCTAAGCCTCGTACTAGGATAAAAAGTGTAGTTGAGCTCTAGAGTCCACGGTGTTCATCATGCGAAGACGAAGAACTACTCAAGGAACTGGTGGAACTTCATCGACAAAAAGGTATGTGCAGACTTGAACTTATCTATCACTCAAAAGTATATCTACTCTATCTCCTATCTTGAGACAAAAGTCGTATTGCTATAAAGACTTCGATTATACACATTTGCTATTTCGAGCCGAGTTTATCTCGCTTATCTATTTCTCGAAATATGTGTTGGTAAGCTTTCGCTTTGGCCAAGTTCATCTTTACTAGTGAAGAAAGTCATGTTGATTATTTCAATTGCTTGAAAATCTCTTTTATGAAAATAGTTTGTGAATAACAACTATATAACATCCTCTAAGAAAGTTTCAATGATTGGAATGTGAGTTTAGAATATATAACCATGTTTGGATATAAACATTGTTTGTGAATTCATACTTGTGTAAGTCCAAAATCCTTGAACCAAAGTATGCGTACTTTGTTGTTCAGGATAACCGGAGCTAAGTCCACGTACCTGTACGCGTACTATCGGAAGTTTACATCCCGTGAATTTCTGTTGGAGTTCATGAACTGAAAACAAGCTCAGTCCGGGTACTTAAGTATGCATACTTAAGTGGGTTATTTTATAAAAACGGTTTAATTCATGAACTAAGACATTTATAAATTAAGGAATGCAATCTTTGCAAACCGTGGCTATAATGTTCATGAATCGATTCGAGTGAATCAAAACTTTTTTTTCTTCGATTGTGTCTTGTATACTTCTATGAGATCTAAGCAACTGAACAACTCTCTAACTAGTTCCTTTGAGTCATTTGAACTAGTTATGGTGAAGAAGAATAAGGTTGATATGAAAGTGCTCATATGGCTAACCATTGGTTAACTACAGTTGAACCAACAACTTGTACACGTTTAGGTATGGCTACTCAAACCTAAATGAAGTTACATTTCATGTGTGTATAACAAGCTAAGTTCGATATAACGGTTGAAAGATATTAGCTTGAATCTAATCAGGTTTTCATCTAACGGTAAATATTGAATGCATGTTACCAAGGTAGTATTGATTGTAAACCCTTATTTGGAAACTATATAAAGAAGAACTCTAGCAACTGGGAAACCTAATCCCCACACCTCCTGTGTGATACTAGATGTATAAGCTAGAGTCGATTCTCCTTTAACCTTAGGTTTCTATCGAGACCCTGTAGGTTAACGGCTTGAAGACTTCATTGGGATTGTGAAGCCAGACCCAACTATTTTTTATGTGGTTGCGTGATCGGATCTTGCTGTTTCTCTCGTGATTGAGTGCAATCGTAAGATTGACTTGAGATTAATTTCTCTGATATGCAAGATAGAAAAGTAGTCACAAACATCTTCGTCTCATCGTTTGTGATTCCATAATATCTTATTTCGCTCGTCGATTAAGATTATTGTGAGGTGATTAATATTTCTAAGTTGTTCTTCGGGAATATAAGTCTGGTATATCAATTGGTTCTTGTTCACCTTGATTTATCAAAAGACGAAATAAAACTCGTAGGTATTTCTGTGGGAGAAAGATTTATCTATTCCTGTAGACTTTTCTGTGTGATACAGATTTGTTTATTAAAGTCTTCGACTTTGGGTCGTAGCAACTCTTAGTTGTGGGTGAGATCAGCTAAGGGAATCAAGTGCGTAGTATCCTGCTGGGATTAGAGACTTAAGGAGCACAGCTGTACCTTGGATCAATGTGAGATTGATTGGGGTTCAACTACAGTCCAGACCGAATTTAGTTTGTAGTAGGCTAGTGTCTGCAGCGGCTTAATACAGTGTGTGTTCAATCTGGACTAAGTCCCGGGGTTTTTTTGCATTTGTAGTTACCCGTTAAAAAAACTTCTGGTGTCTGTGTTATTTTTTTTCCGCATTATATTTTGTTATATGATTGAAATATCACAGGTTGTGCGTTGAATCGATCAATTGGTAAATCCAACCTTTGGTTGTTGATTGAAATTGATTGATCCTTGAACATTGGTCTTTGGTACTGTTCAAGTTATTTCTCTTATATTCAATCAGGATCGCAGATTTCTATTCGTTTGAGTAAGGATTGAATCGAGAAATTGAGATATAACTCTTTGATATACTTTTTATTAAGATTGAGTCTAACCGTCTAGTTGATTCTCTTAAAAGTATATTGGAGCTAGTCCATACAGATTGCTAAGCGAAATATTGGGTGAGGTTGTTGTACCCCCACTTTTTCAATTTCAATTATATAAACAAAGATAATGCGGAAAAGAAATAACACAAACACCAGAAATTTTGTTAATATACATAAAAATAATGCGGAAAAGAAATAACACAGACACCAGAAATTTTGTTAACGAGGAAACTGCAAATGCAAAAACACCTCGGGACCTAGTCGATATTTGAAAACCACACTATATTAAGCCGTTATAGACTCTAGTCTATTACAAGTTAACTTCGGACTGGAATGTAGTTGAGCCCTAACCAAGTCTCACACCAATTAAGGTACAGTCGCGTTATTTACGCCTTTAGAACCACGGTGGATTCTGCGCACTTGATTCCCTTAGCTGATCTCACCCACAACTAAGAGTTGCTACGACCCAAAGTTGAAGACTTATAAACAAATCTGTCTCCTACAGATATGTGTATCTTTTATTCTTTTGTGTTCCGTCTTTTGATACAAAGATCAAGGTGAACAGGATCAACTAATAATCTGGTCATATACTCTCGAAGAGCAACCTAAAAATATTAGTCACCTCATAATAACCTAACTGATTAACATAAGAAGTTATTTGGGAATCACAAGAGTCTGATACGAAGAACTGTTGTGATTACTTTTTATATCTTACCTATCGGAGATAAATCTCGAATAAATCTTAGAGAAGATAAAACACAATGCAATAGAACAAGTAAGATCAGAATACGCAACTACAAAGAAAATAGTTTGGTCTGTCTTCACGAAATCCAAACGAAGTCTTCAAGTCGTTAACCTAATAATGGTTTTGGAAAACTTAGGTTAAAGGAGAATCGACTCTAGTTTGCAACTAGGACACACGAAAGTGTCGGGATTAGGTTTTCCAGTTTCTAGAGTTGTCCCTTACATAGTCTTTCAAATCAGGGTTGCTTACAATCAAAGCTAAGATAACTTAGTAACAAAGCATTCAATTTTCTCCGTTAGATGAACTCCTGATTTAAGATTCAAGCTAAGTCTGCTTAGAAATTTAAGCAATTAATCTCCACCGTTAGATGGTTTTAGATTGTTACACACAAATGAAATATACTTATATTTAGATATGGGTAACCGTACCTAAACGTGTATATTGGGTTGGCTCATTAGCAGTTAACCGAAGTTAGCCATATGAGCACTTTTAACTTATCCATATTCATCTAACACTTCTATATCAAATATGATGATCAATCAATCATGATAGATAATCAAATGAATCTAATTGTGTTTCAAATAGAGTTGTTCAATTATTCACTATCTCATAGAAATATTCATGAACAAATCGAAACAAAATCGGTTTGATTCGTGATTGTACAAAGTACTTATACAAGCAACCAAGTTATTTTGCATTACTAACTACAAGAATGTGATGCGATAAGAAGTGTATAAAAATAATCTCTAAAAAAATTGCATACAAAGAGCTTGATTGTATACATACCACAATTGAAGCAGGGGTGGATTGATCGACATCCATAGCTACATCTGAATCCAAAGTTACAACTGAAGGAAACATTAAACATCACTATTAGTTCCCCACTAAACTGTCAAAAAAGCATAAAAAATACACAAATATATACACAAGACAAGGCATTCAATGCAATTCATATAGTGAATGGAACTACCAACAACAAAATACTCAACTATTTACGCAACTAAAAGTGACATTTTCAGGCTCAAACAAACTTGTTCATTCCTTACAGTTACAGACTTACACCATAACACCAAAAAATGCATCATTTAAATATTCAACAGTGACATGCATGTAAACAATCAAATGATCAATTCCTCCTCTATGTATCACCATCAACAGTAAGTCATTAACATGATCTCATATACTATACAGAGTAAAATCTACATCTTTTTTGTTGATGTATAAAACAAAATAAACAAAGCAGTGAAAGAAAAATCCTACTACAAATGATAATCAAAACAAAAAATCAAACAAAAAACAATCAAATAGTCCAAGCAAAACGAACCTCATTAATAAGAGTATCTCAAATAATTAAAACACCAGTCAAAAAATCAAAATCAAACTAAACCCCATTAAATAGCAGCACAACAGTACCTTAAATAAATAGAATCAATTAACAAATCGAAATCAAACAAACCCTACTAATAAAAATCAATCACCAAACTTTTCAATTATCTATAGGCTCCATTTGATTATCAACAGAAATCAGCAAAAGCTGGAGATGCATCAGAAGATGGTGGTGATGTAGCTAGGTGAGGGTTTGTAGTTTGTAAAGAAGGTTGAAGATGAGACGAGTCAGACGACAATGGAGTCGCCTCTTCGATAACCCTAGTTTTTTCCTCGAGAGAGAAATGGGAAGAAGAAAGGAAGAATAAATGAGATGGTAGGTGGTTGGACGGGAGTAGCTAAGAGAAGTATTTATATGAAGGTATTAGGGTTTTCTTAGCCCTTGATTACTTTGATCGGTCGGTCGGTAGCTATCTCCAACCGAGTAGCATCGTAGAAAGGTCGGGTTTAAACAGCACTTGCCGTTCACCGTTCAGGGCCGTTCACCGTTGTATACTTCGGGTTCACCGTTGAAATGGAAAAACAAGTTTTAAAGAGAACTTTATTAGAGGCACCTGGAAAAATATCTTTGACATCAGATTTGTGGTTGTCGTGTCAGAAGTTAAGTTACATGTCTATCACTGCTCACTTTTTAGACAAAAATTGGGTCTTGCATAAAAGGATAATTTCTTATACTTTACTTTACAAGTCCCACACTGGAGAACATATTGCTGAGTTACTTATTCAGAAACTTGTCAATGATTGGGGGATTTCTAAGAATATTTTCTCATTATCCTTGGATAACGCTAGTGCAAATACTGTTACGGTTGAACGGTTAAAAGTGATGCTACCTGACTTGCCATCGAAAGGAGACTTATTTCACGTAAGATGTTGTTGTCATATCTTGCATTTATTCATAGATGATAGCAGGAAGAAAGTTAAGGATTTTCAAGAAATGATTTCTCATGTTAAATCTAGTATAGAATTCATTTTTGCTTCATCTGTAAGATATGACCAGTTTCGAGATTTGTGCAAATCAATGGGTTTGAAACCAAAAAAGCTTCAGCTAGATGTCAAGCACAGGTGGAACACTACTTATTTCATGCTAAAAGATGCACTTCCTTATCGTGCTGCAATTTCAATCTTTCTCGCTGATAGGACATGTTCTGATTTAACTGATTATGATTGGGATATTGCTGAATTATTATGCAAGTTCTTGAAGCCTTTCTATGATGCAACCAAACATTTTTCTGGTGTCGATTATGTGACAAGTAACTCTGTTCTTAATTACTTATTTAGAATTGGGAGGGTCTTACAGAAACACAGGCATATGAATCAGCTCAAGGACATTATTGTTGTTATGGAAAATAAGTTTGTCAAATATTGGGGTGAGACTCCTATTTTATTCGGCATTGGATGCATTCTTGATCCCCGTCTTAATCTCAGAGGATTGGAAACTACATTAGCTGATATAGAGAGTTGTTTTAGTACTTCTGCACATGTCATTCGTTGTCATGCCGAGCAAAAATCTTTGATAGTAGCTAAACTTAAAAGTTTATTTGAAGAGTATATTATTATGTTAAATGAGCAAATGCAGAATGGTTCTAGTATTAACTCAATTTCTACTAGTGATCAACCACCTTTACAGAGTGTTCTACAGATGCAAGAAGACACAATCTCTGACGACGAAGATGACTCCTTTTGGCAATCCCGAAGTCAGAATAGGAGGGATCCCCTTTCTACAGCATCAGAAGAACTGACGAGATACTTCGCAGAGCCAGAACCAACTTTTGAAGATATGAAGAATTTTGACATATTGGGTTGGTGGAAAGCTAATGAAAAACGATATCCAGTCCTTTCTTGCATTGCACGAGATGTACTAGCAGTCCCTGTCTCCACAGTTGCTTCTGAATCTGCGTTTTCTCTCGGCAAGCGTGTGTTGAGTGATTATCGCAGTAGGTTAACACCGCAAATGTTGGAATGCTGTGTGATTCTAAAAGATTGGTGGAAAGCTGAACTGAAAAATCATATGATGACACTAGATCCACTAAACGACGATATTACTCCAGTTGATGATGAGAATGATGTCTCTGAATCATCATGTGTCTCTTCAAGGTAAAATTTATGCAATTTTTTCATTTTATTTTCATGTCTATGTCTGACTGTTCTATTTTCTTATCAACTCTTTAGATACAAGCAGGCTATAACTTGATGCGCACTGAATTTACTTCTTCTCATCTCTTTAAATACAAGCATGCTATAACTTGATGCGCACTATTACAATTTGTTCATCGATATTATTTTTTGTGTTAATTTATGTTATTTGAATTGTTGATTAAATTTTTACTTTTCTTGATCTGTGTAGGTATACGGTAGAGAATCTGAAGTCATGTGGTGTCAGTGGTGAAGAGCTAGACAAAGAGGAATAAAGTTTTTAACCATTTCATTGTTTTTTTAGTAAGATGAAATAAAGTTTTGGAGTAGTAGTGTTATGAATTTGTTTGCTAGTTGCCTAGTAGTGGTGTTATGAATTTTTGTTGAAGTTTGATTTGAACAATCTACAATTTTATGCAATTTACTGATTTGAAGTTTGCTAGTTATTATCTTCTCATTTACTGTTGTCACTTGTCAAGGCCTGATACCCGCCCGGCCTGGCCTGGCCCGTCTTGTTTCACAGGCTTGGACAGGCCATGGGCAGTAAATTTCTGCTGCTGCCCGGCCCGGCCTGGCCTGTGAAACTTGATGGGTAGTTAGGTTGCTAAGCCCGTCCAGCCCGGCCTGTGATATATTCGGACTAGGGCCGGCCTGCCCGGCCCGATATACACCCCTAGGCCGTTGTATACTTCGGGTTCGGTGGGCTTCCGTCATTTTTGTTCGGGTCGAACGGTTTTGGCGGTTTTATCGGGTCCGTGTGCACCCCTAATTAAATGTTAATTTCTACCTCAGTGCTATCGGTGAGTTTTACCTACGCCCGATCACCTATAGGTTAACAAATACCATGGCTTTTCTGATTTTACTTTTGGATGACGTGTCAATTTTAAAGGTGCCCGACTGTTTCGTACACTCACATTTCTTGGCGCGTCTTCATTTTCTCAGTTTTTTCTTAAATGCGTAAAAAACAAAATCGGAAAAAGAAAATTTCCTATATAAAAATCACTCTTCAGTCTTCACAGTTCACTCTTGTACAGGTTCCCCTTTCTGCACACAACAATCTCTACTCCAGAAACCCTAAAATGGAGATTAATCGAAGTTCGTTTTCTTTCTCTGTAAAACCCCAGTTTCTGTAGTTCTGATTTTGAATCTTCTTCTGGATTTTACATTTTCGTTTTCCGATTTTGCAGCTCCACGAAAACAACGACTTCTCGGTGTCATCGTAGATAAAGATGAGATCAATATCGTTTATTCTCCATGTATGTATTCTTCTTCTTCAAAACCCTTGAATTATTTATGTATTTTGTTTTATTTATTTATTATTATTATTTTGTTTTGATTTTGACTCTTTTTGCGGGCCCTGCATCATCTTATTTTGATCTTCTGAATTCTGCTTACACAGGGAAACTAGATCGTTTCAAGAGTAAGCTCCAATATGGTTTTATTTATTTATGATTTTCCTTTTTTTTGTTTTTCTCAAAAAAAAACTATGTTTCTGAAGTTATCTGCATGTTACTTTGGGGTGATTATCAGTGAAAGCTTCATTTTACGATAGTAGAAAGGAAGGATTAGCAATAGCGATCCCACGTCTTGTGGATGGAGATGGAAGAGGATCTCTTGCTTTTGCTGCTGCTGGAGGAAGAGTGGATGTGTTAGATACTTGCTTGAAGAGTTGAATCTTGACGTTGATGTGGAAGACTATCATGGTAACATCATTCCCTTTGATGTCTAGTTCTTATTTTGATTTTTTTTTATCAGATTCGGTGTCTATGTAACTTTGATCTTGTTTTCATAGAGAATAAACTCTCAGATAGCAGATTTCACTGTTAAATATTGTTCAATTATCGCTTCATTCCCATGGATTTAGCTGTTGTTCGTTATTGATTAGGAAAAATTGTTAGGAATTCTATCGACTATGCTACAGGTTGGCAGCAAGATGTGGTGGATCTTTCTGAAGTTGTTTGCTTGAAAATACAAATTCAAGCACTTCGTTAAAGATTTTAAGTCCCTTATTGTAAATTTTCTATGTGTTAATTTTGTCTTTTATGGGCTTTATGGTCTCACGCTTGAGCTATTATTCACTTTTTGGTTCACAGTGGCCTTCTTCAGAACCATATTATGCCCGAACAGACATAGTTTAGACTTTAGGGGACTAAAGTGGAACCTAATTGTTTGGTCAGTAAGGTTTAATATATTCTCAACTATCCGCGTGAAACATAAAGGGAAATCTCTGCAGCTGAAATAAAATTTTATCTTATTGCTGTTTTTGTGTTTCAGGTGTAACTCCCTTATGTTACGGAGCTGTTAAAGGGCATCTTAACACTGTAGAGTATCTTCTTGAGAAGGGTGCCAATCCTGATGGATCAAACGATCCAAATAGTACAACTAATACTCCTTTGCATCATGCTGTATTGGGAGGTACTTCCCCATTACTTTAACCTTAGAACAGGACTTGTACATTCTTATAAATCTACATGTTATGTACAAATCTATGCATGTCTGTGTGTTCAGTTGTTAATATTTCCACTTAATCTTTAGTAAGTGAAAGCAATTTGACTCGGTATATTTAAAACTCGATGGTAGTTTACTTATCCAGACACGGTGGCATTAAATGTTGATATGTACCCTTAGTGAGATTTCCCATCTTATTGACATAGCGATGGCAGACATGCAAAGATTAGTTTACTCGTTAACTTTATTTATACAACATTCTATTCGTATGCAACCTATATGTATTCAGCAATACCATTGACCAATTCCTTTCTTGCATCTTTGCCTAAGTAATGCTATGCTTTCAAGAGTTTCATCTGTTGTATTTTTAGGAACATGTAATACTTGAACTGTCTAACTTACTGGCAACTTCAAGCAAATCATTCTTGTATATAATCCCTTTTGACTGGTTTATGGTTGGCATACAAGTAAAATATCAGACTAATTTTTTGCCTGGTAGGAAAAAAATTCCATTCTTATCTTTGACCTTTTAAGCAAAATTTTATGTTAGGACTGTTCGACGTCCTAATATAGCTTTCTTAGCAAAATTTTTCTTGTTGTGAGACTTTATTCTGCATTAGATGAACATGCTTGGGTAAAGCTTAGATGAACTTTCTCATAAACTTTTTATTCTCCATAAGTTTGTTTGTTATAATTTTTTTTATGTTGTTTGGAGTTCTCTGGAGCGTTGGAAGATTGAAGCGTACAGCTTACCTCTTGCTACATAAGAGGGAAACACTCAGTGCATGCATATTTACTTTAGAAGACTTAGATTTATAATTGAATGTGAATCGGTTGTGAGTCTGTTATAGTGAACTTTGGGATATAACAAAATACTTCACCTTGGTGCTCGGTTTAACTAGAGCATTGTAGAATTCTTCCATGTTGCTACTTCTTTATTCCAAAAATAGCATAAAGATGTAGCCCATCTCTTCTATAGTATCTTTTTTTCCCCTTTCGGCATACAATGAGGCGTGTATATCATGTGCCGCTTTATCTGCAGGAGATAGAAAGATACAGACATTGCTACTTTCAAAAGGTATTCACATCAATGCTGCTACTACATCTGGCACAGCCCTATCATATGCTGTTGTTCTTGGCCAGTTTGATGCTGTTAAAGTGTTGTTTGATCACCATGCAGATGTAAGTTGACCACCCTCAACAAAACAAAGGGCTATTTTTTTTTTCAAGTAGTCGATCAACAAAGAAAAATAGAACAGGGCACTGTTACAATCTTTATAAATAGGAAGATATACCTTTCTTGCGTTTTAGAAACTTTATGCAACATCTTAACTTACCTTTGTAAAGAATGACTAGATTATTATCTACTTGAAAACAGTTAAGAGTATCGTCTAGTGCGCAAATGATTTTTATCTACTATTTATTTTCCAACTTGGCCAGGCTATTCACTAAATCTATGTTCCTTCCTGTGCAGCCTAATGTAGTGATGTCGGGTGCAGTTACACCGCTAGCGTCAGCTATTCTTAACAATTCCCTGCAAATCATGGACCTTTTACTACAGGTACAAATTTGGCTCAACCTTCTGGTGGCACAATGTCCTATTATCTTCTCAGAGGGTTGCCTAAGAAATGTTTTGGGATTACTAAATATATATTTATCCACTCACATTGATCTTTGAGGGAATTTACACAGTATCCACATTTAGTGAATGTGGATTACAATTCCTGCTTATATCAAAAGGCTCATCCCTTTATTTATCTGTTTGATCATTTCTGAGTAAAACCACTGGTCGTAAATTTTTTAAGCTGTATTTGAGTTTGATCCCAAACTTCTTTTTCTTAGTTTGTGCCATGCGCTAGCTCATTTTCTAGGTCCAAAGGTAATTGTTAACTCAACTTATGAGGACCGTTACACAAGTTGATGCTGCAACACTCCCAGATTTGGGTACCTTTAAGTATCACATACCCTGGTTGATCAACCCCAAGTTGTATTAATAAGATTCACATGGATGCACCGCCCATAAACCATTTTACCTTATTGAAAATTACGATGTAAAAAGATATTGTTTAGCTTGCTGGTCATAAGTTTACATAACTTGTATATGCTTAAAATTAATGTCTCTGGTTCATTAAAATTGAAATCCTGAACAAAAAATAAATAAAAGCATAATAATGTGAAAGATAATTGTGGATGTCTGGAAAACTCTCAAAGCATAATACTCTCTGCCACATGCTAGTGTAATTCTTATGTCATAATCTTCTCGAAGATGTCATGCATGTCTTCCTAGACTTTTATGGAATTTTCCGCATATCCTGATAACTAATAAAGTCTTACCATTCTTTTTTTGCATCTATCTAGGCAGGTGCTGATCCAAATGCCGAATCAAGTGGAATTGCCCCTCTGCTATATGCAGTAGATCATGGGCGAACACAATGTATCGTGCGCTTACTAGAGGCTGGTGCTGATCCAAATGTTACAGATAATGTATGGATACCTAATACTTAGCCTCTTAATTGATT
This sequence comes from Papaver somniferum, assembly GCF_003573695.1. Lineage (NCBI taxonomy): Eukaryota > Viridiplantae > Streptophyta > Magnoliopsida > Ranunculales > Papaveraceae > Papaver > Papaver somniferum. The sequence goes on along the minus strand of NC_039359.1, from coordinate 25,789,605 downwards.
TCTCTCCAGTTCAAACTTCTTCTGAAACCTATCTGGTCGCCAAAATCATCTTTTATTTCCATATAGATGACTTTGTGGCCCCCATCATGACCCCCAATCGTGGGTTCAGCTAACCCCTATGGCCACTCTAAGGATGTTCATCTGATAGTCATAGTCTCAATTGCGATTGTACACCACCCTAGGATTCGATACTCTTAAGAGACCAACACCTTGGTTTACAAGAACAGGTGAAAGGTAATACATGTATAAGACTATTAAAACAATATTCTTCGTGCATTCGACTCTGTCATACTTGGAGTTATTTGACCCATTTCTATTAAAAAGAACACCATCATAATCTTAGTGTGCTACACGCTTACACCTCCTTTTACAGTTAAAAGGTTGCCAAGATGCCATACTTTCATGACGACCTATTTCTTGAGAACATAAGTTGCAGGCTGGTTGGATGTGACAGATTTCTCCACCAGAAGTCAAGAGAATTGGCAATACCATTACAGAGACCTGGGTTGACTAGAAGTCGGGTTATCCTATGATCCAGCTTATTGAATCAAACTTTCTTTTATTTTTAAAACACAGGAAGGGATGACTGCAGTAGAAATTGCTGCAAAAGAGGGTAATAGCGAAATTGTTGAGATTCTATTTCCTGTGACTTCTTGCATTCCAACATATCCGAATTGGACCATTGGTGGACTTATGGAGCATGTGCATTCTGAAGCTGCCAAAAAGAAGAAGGTACAGAATCTATATCTTACACAGTTGATGAGTTGACTTCTGTCTGTAATTATGTGATAACTTACCGTTGGATTTTTATTGATGAAAATACGACGGAGTACTTCTGTCTGTTTGCGCCTACAGTAATATTTCGCGACCTCGCATTTTTCCTCCATATGTACATCAACCTCTATTGATTGCTCACCAATCTATCGTCCTGCTGCACCCCCCTTATTGGATAATAAATATCTCAACCAATGGTATATACATATTACGCTGGACCTGCTTTATGTAATACCACTAATAAGGCCAGATGGCTCCGCTCAACTTACAAGTCTAGATTGTGTCATTTGCATCAATATCAAACACTGCAGGTACCTGGCAATTATTACCTGTGTAGCAGGCCCTTATGCTCAGAACTAGAGGTACATTTACAACATTATACAACCCTTAGAACTGCATGGGATAGTAGCCACATAAATAAGTAGAGGCCCAAGTTTTCTTAAGAATTCGAGACCCTGTGTCTTTCTCAAATTTAAGATTTAGGCAATGATGCTTGGTGAATTTATAAGGACAAGGGAAGAACTAAAGGCTTTTGAGCTCATCTGCACTTTTTGGCTTAAATCTTTTAGAAAAAAATCAGCAATTCAGAAAGAATATAATAATAGTAAAGGAAGTGAAGGGACAGAGGTATAATAATGAAGTAAAATACCCACATTAAACAATAAAATGTGTCACGTCATGATACCAGTGCTTAACTATGATCTCTCATCTCCTATTCTTTGCCATCACCGTCATTGTACATTTTTTAAATGCCTTGTACTTCTTGTTTGTTTTTGAATTTTCTTTAACAATACAAAAATCCGAACTTTCGAACAGAAGAAACCTGAAGGTTATGAGACATTTCTTCAAGCAAAAATGAAAGGCGCAGAAGCATTTCAGGAAAAGCAGTATTCTTTGGCAGCGACCTGGTACTCAAAGGTACATTTATGCTTAACTTTGAAAGCAAATGATCCCTCAATAACATAGTGGTAACTGAATACTTTCTCATGATATATTAGAATGAGTGTATGCTTCTGGAGTAGACTTACAGCTGAAGGCTACCATAATTATGATATTTAAGAAGTTGACTAGTAGTTATTACGGATTTCTGGGCTCGGTAATGTATGGATCTATGGGAAGTTAAGAAATGGTTTATGTCATGGGATTATCAATCATATTAGTGCTTATCAATTGCAATAATGAATTGCATTATGAAGTTTGTTTAGCCTGATTATTATAATGATCATTGGATTTAGAGGACTCATTTAGGGATACAAAACTGTATAAACATTCGTCAACTCTAATTCTGGTTATGGAGGGAAAAATATATTAAAAGATTAACAAGAGACTGTGTAATCTTTCCAGCCAGTCAATTCTACCCGTGTCATATTTTGTTTTATTATGTTTTCATTCTTATAATCTTAATTTTCCGGGTTTCCTCTTGTGTATTGCGAGTTGTGACTGCTTTAACAATTAAATTTTTGTGATGGAAATATAGGCATTGGAAGTTGCTCCAACAGATGCAAGTCTACTATCCAATAGGAGTGCTTGTTATGCCCGTATGCAAGATGGACCTGAAGCATTAAGGGATGCAACTGAATGCATATCTTTAAGGCCTTGTTGGCCAAAGGCATACTACAGGGAAGGCGCAGCGCTCAACATTCTGAAAGTTTGTGACTTTTCCTCTGCTTAGTTTTTCGTTTTTCTTCGTAGACAAATCACGTTTGAATTTATTTATTGCATTTTTTATCACAGAGGTACAGCGAAGCAGCAGATGCATTTTTTACTGGTTTGACGCTGGATCCTGGAAACAAAGATCTTGCTGATGCATTCAGGTTCAGTTTTATTAACCTTTATTAAGAATTCTACTCCCATGTGTTATAGTCATTAATTTTGTCATCTATTCACCATGAAGACAGTATAATTAAAGTTCCTTGATTCCAATTCAAATTTGGCGACCAATTTGGTTGTCTTAAGGTATTCCTCATGTTTTCCAGATATCAGTGTCCATTTTGCCTATTAGAAACGTCTTATCCCTTTTTCTTAAGAAATTTGTCTAGAATAACCACATTCCCAAGAAATGTGATTTACAGAATCATTAGACTTAAGACCACAAGTTAAAAGGCTCAATTCTGTACCCACAGCTTATATGACCTGTGTTTACTGGTTAAACCCCTTTGAATCGCGTAGTGTAGTCTTAACGACCATATGGAACATCAGCCGTCAATGTTGCACATGGTTTCATTATGATCCGTACTCCATCAAGTGGTTGGAGAAGTGTCATCTCTATTTTGCCAAAACTATAATCTTGTCTGAAGCATTATAAAAAGTACAATGTAAAAACTTAAGTATTTCATTTTCTAAGCCTTTTCATATCTTGTTTTTGTTTTAATTACCCCATTAATTTCTCTTCTAAATTTGAAGCCATCAATTATTAAATTTGAAGAATACGTCTCATTGGTGAAACTGTATCATAATTTTCTCATTTTCTGCTCTGGCATGCTTTCTATTTACTTACTCCCGTTTTTGCTTACAGGGGTGCTAATGAAGCTAGGTTGAAGTCCATCCTACAACCATAGGCAGAAGAAGATGGTAATGATTGTACACGGACAATAGCATCTCGACGGTTCTTTACCTTAATTAGTACTTTCCTGTTCCACTTGGAATTTTTGTTGATGAAGGCAACTCTTTTAACCTCTTATGCCTCAAGTAGCTGTGTAAATAAGTTTCAGTTATCTTACTTCCAACACGTCTCCCCTACTTACCTCCACATTTTTTTTAAAACTTGAGGTTTGGATAATTGATATGGATTTTGTAGCTGAAGGCTTTGATCCTCCTAAGCATTCAACATGTGATTTTTTTGGTACTGCAATGTTATGGGATATTTATCTTTCCCCTTAATGAGAGTGATGCGATCATCACTCATTAGTGTCTCCTTCTCCTTTGATGACATTTTAGGTATAATGCATTAGGGTGTTTTTTGGTACATGTGTGGAGATTTTTAGGTTTAAGAACCTTTTATCATTAGAAACAGCCAACTGGGCATGATGAAACATATATTGATAGGGTACTGTACTAGTGGTAGTTTTGTTCAAGGCCCACTGTTATTTAGCCTCTTGACTCATGAGACTAATCCATTATCTCATCTATGCTAACTAGGTTCTATAATGTTCTGCTGCTTTATGAAACTTCCAATAGGTACTAAAATGAAGACCAAAGCCTTAAGTTGTAGAACGTATAGAGGCACTGTTGCAGATTACATTTGATTGTCAACCAGTGTTAACATAGAAGAGATCCCCCTTCAGTAGATATTGGAGGAGATTTTTTCTAACTAAAATATCTTAGTGATGTTATACCCATTTGGGTTCTCAAGTCAGAAAAGGAAATAGCCAGAAAACTGCTTGCAGCATACAGAGCGATCCAGTGTAACACATATTCAAGGGAAGCGACTCTGCATAAAGTATTTCCTCTCATTGTTGTACCAATATAATCCTTCTCATTTCAAATAGTCCGCAATTATGGCGTGATGTGGTAAACTGTGATCATTCGAAGTATATAACATTACTTTAAAACATGGACAGCTTTTGCAAAAGTTTTGGCTAGTTTTCCGAGTTCATCAGTCATTTTTTAAAATAGTTACGGTTGTGTTGCAAAAGTTCAGGTGTGCCGGTGATTCACCGATCATTGCACTTTTACAAATGACGGCATGTTGTCAAATGCTTGATGAGGTAACAAATTTCAACTAATGCCAATACTTCGACTTGACTTCGATCTTCATCAACTCAATTGGTTTGTCATGCATGTGGCGTGGGGTTTATGACACCATGCACGTAGCGTGGGGTTTGAAACCGTCAGCTTCCACAATTCGAATCAAGTCTAGCTGCATCAGTATTTTTAATGTTTGATTACTTTTTCAAATTTCCAGGAATAGCTATATAACGTCAACTGTAAAATAATGAAGTGGACTTCTGGTTTCAATTAGCCTGTAGTTGCAACTAATACCACTTCATGATCCTAGTTTTTGACTCGGTTGATTAAATCTTATGCGCTTTTATTAGGAAATAATATATGAGAGTCTATATTTAGGAGATATGCATATTAAGTTGTGAGAGTTATATTAGGAAAGTGTCTATGTTTAGAGTTTGATCTTAGTTAGAAAAATACCTTGAGTGGTCGTCAAGTTTGTGAACAATATAAATAGGCTGTTGAGCCATGAAAGTTGACACACCGAATTATTCTCAATGTAGTCTATTGTTTCCGCGCGTTTATGCTCTCCTCTCTCTTGCTCGATCCTTAACAGCTTTTCTGCACGGTGCGACATACAACACATAAATCAGGTGTTTGAAATCGAGGAGCGTAAATACAACCATTTTCTTTATAAGACAAATTCGAACAACTACACCGAAATGATATCTCTCCCAAGGAAATTTCATCCCTGATCACTGCAGATAAAGATAAGATTTGATATATCTTCCCAATTCAGCATCAAAACGAAGTCAATGCGTGCACTTAAATATCCCACACCTTTCTGACGATTAAATTAAGCAAAAGCGTGAAGTACATGGAAGAAAACAGCATACATTCGCCCATAGTAAGCATTTTCGGCAATGTTTCAGTAATTTGTATTCGAAAGGACAGAAATTCCAGTAACGAGTTGCATGGAAACAACTTCTGCTTTTGTAAGAGTAAAGACTGTCCTTCCTTCAGCCTAGAGCTATAGCATTGACTCAATCAAAATTCAAAATCAAAGAATCAGATTTTATCTTCACGTTCCTTTATGCTTCTCATAGGCCTGGAATATTAGTAAAATGTCGGAAAGGTATGCCAAACCAAAAGAGGTATCTGTTCATATTTCTCTGAGGTTGTTTGTGGAACCCTTGAGCTTGAGCAAAAGTCAACGACATAAAAATGAATGCCCCATGGTATATGACCAGCCAAGAAATGGGGTCCAAAACTGCTGGATGCATGCATCCACTTCTGCCTTTTCTTTCCGAAAGGTGACACTGTCGTGCTTCCAAAATACTTGAGTAAGTGGTTCAATGGATAAATATCCGCAGGATATTGGCCATACCGATAAGGTTAAGGGTTATCGGATATCCGATATCCGATAACATCCGGCGGATATCAAAAATCCAATTTGATAAGGTTAAGGTTAACCTATCGGATGTCACATTTTTATCCTCTAATATCCGGTTTTGTGGGACAGAAGCAGAAGCTGAAATTTAACTGACTTTTCAAATGTTTAGTGTAACGGAAAGACAGAAAAACCCACACAAACACTACTCCAGTGTCTCAGTCACATCACACATGAAAAAAGAACTACAAACACCCAACCAAACAGTCTGCAAACTAAAGTACACAACATCAAAAAAGAAAAAACCATGTCTTCTTGTACACAGACTTAACAATAATGTCAAACAACTTGCTAGTGATGATCTTCCTTGGCTGCCTAGTTGCATGTTGCATCATTGCATCAACTTCAGTCGATGACTTCCATATCTACATTCACAAACAATCAACTAGAAAAGAAAAACAAATAGTCTTAAACAGGAGAGACATCTTCTACACTGTAACACCAAAAACTGAATTCAAAGCAGTGTATATTCAGGATAGATGCTGAAGATATACTCCTAACAATATTTGAACTCAATATAGAATGTTGGATGAATACAAGTCTTTAATAAATCATTGATTTCAAAAGCATATATCAGTATGAATAAGTATTCTACTGTGTTTACAAAATTAGAGAACCTAAGTACAGGCTACACAGACATACAACTCCATACTGGCAGGTGTGAAAGAATGTAGCATTATCAAAAGACAAGAAATCATCTTAGTTGCAGTAACAGTGCAGAAACATAAACCATGTTGGTTGTTGCAGAAAATGAAAGATTCAATGGTTGTTCGATCAGCTAATGGTACATGATGCATCACAGAAAAGCAAAGGAAAATAACTAAGCAAAGGAAAAGAAGATTTACCTGCATCAAAGAAGCCTGGCATCCAATCACTTAAGCATAGCAATGCTTGGACCAATTCTAGACTTAGTGAAGCTCTGTGTGTTGTTAGAACCCTTCCACCATCGCTGAACATGGACTCTGATGCTACACTGGCCACGGGAACAACCAACACATCCCTTGCTATCTTTGATATAATTGGGTACTTAGCGGTACTTAGCTTCCACCAACTCAATATATCAAAATTGTATTCATCTTGGGGTAACACAGTTGGAAGAATTGGTTCTTATAAGTACGTCTCTAACTCAGATTTCTGAACATCATATTCATCATTTTCCAACAAAAAAGTAGCATAATCAGGGTTACTTGTACCTAGGCCTCTTACATCCATGCGAGAGACAGGGTTGCTAAAGAAAGCAGGAGCTGAAGTGTTGTTTTGAGATCCATATGCCTTGAAAATTTTGGTCAAGTCTGTTCTGAACTTCTCATACTCAACTGATGCACGTTCATTATTCCCAAAAATTATCTTATATGTGAACCTAACCCATTTTACCTTATATCTTGGATCTAAAACCACTCCAATGCTCATAATCAAGTTACTTTCACTCCAGTATGCATTAAACTTTTCTCTCATTTTCAACCCCATTTCTCTGACATACTCAAAAGTACTATCTTCCCAACTTCTGATGCTTTGGTTAATTTTATATACCCCAATAAAGATTCGCAGTTGGACACTTAATCCCTACAAACTCAGTTGAAATATTATTAAAAGCCTCTAAACAATTACAAATTTCTATTCCTTGTTCCCACTGCTGACTTGATGGAAGAATATCGAAGTCAGAATCGAACTCACTAAGTCTTTCAAAACCTTCTCGCAGTTTAATTGCATTCTCAGAAATTTTTCATACACATATGGATAAACCAAAAATTTGAAAAAAAAGGTTAAACTCTAATTAAGTAAGATTATCACTAACTAATTAAGATTATTATTAATTATGCAAAGACCTTTTAGCCATTTAGAAAAAAACTGATAAGGGGTGGCTCAAATTAGAATGGGGTGATCTTTTTTGTCCTCTAGTGGGAGGCCCCAATTAAAAGTTGTAGGAATTACCAATTTGTACTATTCTTATGGGCCTGATTAGTGGCAGGTCCACCCATTAAGAGTTCAATAACCGGAGGTCCATAATTAAAAGAAAAAAGAAAAATGGACCAAAAATTTTATTCCCAGGTCCTATACACGTGCGGAACCAATACGATGTATTTTAAAAATTCCCAAAACACCCTCCAGTATATAAAAGCACATGAACCTATCTCTTTCATTTCAATTTATTTTCTCAATTTGTGTTTCAGAGAAGAGCTCCGAAGATGAAATCTTTTGAGATTCTCGCCCGATTCGTGAATTCAAACTCATATCTTGTAATTGGTAGGTCGATTTTCTTATTGCTACTCCTCAAGTTAGTGAATTTCATATTTGATTGTGTTTTTAAATCTAAATCATCTTGACCTTTCTGCTACTCATTAATCACTTATATCATCTTGATCTTCCATAGTTGGTGATCTTTTCGATCTTCACATATATATGGTCCTTTTTGATGTTTGATTAAATTTTCAATCTCCATACTGAATTAGTTCATTTTTGTGAAAATAGTTCAGATCTAGATGGAGAATCATGTTTTTTGTTTATTTTGTTACGAGATTTGACTATACTAGTTTGTTTTTGTTAGTTTTAGATTATTTTTTTCCAGTTTTTTTATGTATGAACCATCGGTATGTATATGTCGTACTGATAAAATACCTAATTTTTTTCTTAATATCATGTAAAATTCTTTTGATTATGTTATATACGTAGATTCATTACTAGGTTTTTGAACTCAATATTAAGATGAGATCGAGATTTAGTTATTGAGTTCGGTGATTTAATTGTTAATTTGTATTTCAAGAATTAGGTTTTTAATTAGAAGAAGGAAAGACGGTGGAAAGGGGGGAAGAAGAACAAGAGTATAATAAAAAGATTCAAAGAATTGACGGTTTGTATTTTGTGTTTTTCTTTTATGTTTTTAATCCACTTCCTTATAAACTCACTCATGGTTACTTAGTTTTTTGTGTTTTTTTGTTGTTTGAGATTGTTTGATCCGCTAGTACATATATGGTATACTGAAAAGAAATGCTATGATTTTGTTTTTCATAGATTCATCACTTATTTATATGATCCAGCAGTACATATATGGCGTACTGGGAAAAAAAAAAGTGTTTTGATTTAGTTATATAGATTCATCATTTGTTTTGACATGCAGTTGAATTTTAGGTTGTGAATCAGCACTACATATGTGGAGTACCGGAATAACATGATTTTTTTTGTATTTATGCAATTTTCATGCTTGATTAGATGTATTATGTTGAAATTTTTACTAGATCTGATTATTTTAGCTTCATTTTGTTGGTTTGTGTTTGTTTTCAGTTTATTACACTACATTAGCTATCAGTATATATATGATGTATTGTTTTAGTTAAGGGTAGGTATCTTTAAGATATAGACATGATCTTTTTTGTATATATGTTTGTCATTTGTCTTGAAATCCCTATTAATTTGTTTATTTTTTGGTATCTTTAAGATATAGACCCATATTATGTCTGTTTACAAATGTGTATTTCTTCTAAACTGCGTAATATTTTTTGACTGCGGTTTAGCTATCATGCTTTCATAGTGATTAATTTACTTTGTAGATTACTAAACCTAGTTTTAGCTATCATGATTTCATAGTTATTGTGATCCGGTAAGGAACATGTTGCTAATTATATTCCAATAGGTTGTATCTATGAGTAGTTGTCTATTCGTTTGATGGTATGCTGTCATTTTCGTGTCTGGGTATTACCATTTTTATATAGGAGTCCTCTTGAACAAGCAAAATTGGCTGAGAGAATTGGTAATGCTATTCTCTCTTATTAGTTACAGTACATCATGGTTATAGGATGGTGGTGTGAAAATTTTTTTACGGACTGAGTTGAGTGCATATTCATGTACTGAGAATATATTGAGTACATATTCGGTATACTGAAAAATCAGATGCTAGTAATCCCCACACTACCACCCAACGCAGTATGTTCGAACTAGAATAAAACATACAATACATAGCAGATGTACTGGATTTTCTGAGTAGTGCATAACAACTATATTGGATTTTCGTATTCAAGTAAAAAAAAATTTACTGCATACCCGTCTTCACACTACTACCAATGCAGTATGTTCGAGACTAGAATAGAACATACAGTACATAGCAGTTGTATTGGATTTTTTGAGAAGTGCACAACAATTTTACTTCATTTTTTGAGGTTGAAGATGTTTCTGATATTTCATTTGTTTCTTTCTTTACAGGCATGGAGAGATAGTCCTTGTAGTTCCTGCCTAGATGCTTTCTACATGGATCCGAAAGTGTAGCAACAACATCTCAATGTGTACTAAAGTTGTATTCGGCAAGCCTCCATACACAGGTTCCCCTAGAATTACTATATTTTAGAAATTTGATTAGCAAGGGTAGTAATTTTGTGAAAGAGTAATGTTATGGAGTACTAGATAGGTTTAACCTTCCAATGTTGCCACAATCCTAAATCTCGTTTAGCTTACATTCGATGGTCACAGTGAATATATATGTGTGTGTGTGAGTGAAGCCAATATGTACTGACGATTGTGGAAGGAAGAATAACCATCTTAGCATTACGCATAGGTTTTGGATGGAATTAGTTGTGTTTTTTAATGCAATATATGTTAGGATGCTTAAAATCCACTGAAAATATGAGTGTAGTCAATATGTACTGAAAGTGGAGAACATCCCTCTTAATATTATGAATAGGTTTTGTTTTCATTTCTTTCATAGCTGAAATATTTTGTTTTCTCTTTAATAATGTCCAGGGAACATCACCAATGATTCTAAACAAGTTAAGCTGGGGTTTGGGAAGAGCACTGGGTATTACTACAGGTTCACTTGTGAAATTATGAAGAACGGTTTTAAATACGTGGAGTTAAAAGTGAATGAAAATATTTTATGTTCGTTTTTTTTCCAGATGTACTCATTTTTTGTATACTTTTCTCAGTATATATTAGATGTACTCATTTTTTGTATTTGAAGTTTTTCTCATCGTATATCAGATGTACCCATTTCTTGAATGTGAACTTAATCTGTATTTAGGCAAAAACACTTGATAGCTTTTGCTCAAGTATATAAATTGTTAGTTGATATCGATATATTTTAGTTTTTAGTACAACCAATATATGACATTTGTTAATGTAAAATTTGTATTTTTAAGCACAATTAATATGTAATTTCAGTACAACACATATATACTGTAGGATTATACTATAAAAATCGACATAATTTTTGTTTTTGTTAGCCATAACATACTAATGGAATCGAAATCTATAGAATCGTAGAATAAAATTAGTATTATTCATTGTATTACTTATGTTCTTCTACACAGTTAAACATAAGAGTAAATAAAATTAGCTTACTCCAACATTGCAGCTACATTAACAACCAATATATACATCAAGGGTCCAAGATTATAACAAAAAAGAAGAATAAAAGATAAACAAAGAGGAAAAAAAATTAAACATAAAACTAGATCTTCCACTCCAGTGCTACCAATACCAAGACCACCACCAACACTGCTACTACTAAACTATGTCTCCCGGCACCAATACCTGTCACATTATAAAAGTTAGTTTCATGTCAAAATGAGTATGTAATGCAGTTGGACAAAATCTAAATAACTTCCTACTGGATTTCGTGACAACCTTACCTGCAACCAATGTTACGTATATATACTCTAGGATCATGCTGTAAAATCGACCCTGTTTTTTCCCCGGAATTAGCAGAATCGTAGAAATTAAACTAACTTTATTTTGTTTAATCAACAATTGCCGGTACACTGGCAACCAAAATCCACATCATGATTAAAACAAACAAAGAAAGAATATAGGACATAGAAGAAGAAAAATTATACAAATTTAACACATTTACATATCTTCCATCCCGAATCCTTCACCGCCGCCACCACCATCTCCATTACCTGTTGTCCACCACCATTTTGAAATTAAACAATGTTCCTTAAACACAATCATATATGGAAGCATAAAAACATTCATCAGTATTGGACTTATGTACTGCATACCCAAGATTATTATCTCATAAACCAACTTAATGATTTTAGAGTACAAAGGCACGGTTATACCTCAATACATCATATATGTACTGGTGTGCAGCGAAAAGACGTATGAAAGAAAATACCTCATGTCAGTTTTGATTTTTATTCGATAGTTTTTGAGTTATGTACTGGTAAATCTATGTGCAAGAAACACAAACAATCTTATATAGAAGCATAACCAATGTTACATAATCAGTATTGTCCTTATGTACTGCATACTCATATGCCTAAAACACCCAAAATCACATGTGAAAGCATAATAATGGTTACTATTCAGTATGTGAGTTATGTACTTGATGTTCATAGTGCCTAAATCCAATGAAAGCGTAAAAAAACCTATTTCATAAGTACTAGAGATATGTACTGGCGGATCATTATCTCATCAACCAAAAATAAACAACATAGTGTTTTTTTACCTCAGTATTGTATATATGTATCGTTGGATATATGTTGTCAATACAAATAAAAACACACCGCATGTCTTTGATTGTTATTCAACATTTTTTTGACTTATGTACTCGCAAATCTATGTGCCAGAAACACAAACTACAAACACAAACACAAACCGTACATCACTTATGATGATTTTCATCAGTTTTTAAGTTATGTACTGGTAATTTGAACAGTCAAAAGCTAAAAAAACCATCTTATACACAGTGATGTATCATATTGGTTAAAGATTTTTTCAGTACAACATATATGTACTACTGATTCATACCTTTTTCTGCTATTGATTTCAGTACTCTTATTTTATATTTTGCTCGTTGATTTGGTTTTTGGTGTTGGTGATTCTTCGTAATCATCTTCTTATACGAGAGCGGTACTATCTTCGTAGATCTAGAAAAATATATTTATTTAAGTTGGAAAATCGAAAATCTTTTTGGATTTTTGAGTATTGGTTTCTCTTAGATCGAAATCTACGTTTTTGGTTTGTGATTCTCCGATTGAAACACAAGAATTTCTCTTAGAACAGAGAAGAGAAATGAAAAACGAAAAGAGAGGAAGAACACAAAGATTGGGTTTTCTATGAGAAAGAGAAGAATATCGAATGATATTAGGAGGCGTGTTAGTACACACGTTTGGAAACGATGGATATTCCAATCATTTCCATGTTTTAATTAATTTTGGACCTCCGGATAATAAAAAATTCCGGTTGGATCCTACTATAACTAAGTATATGGGCTTAGGACCAAATAGCAAATTTTCCGTAAAAGTTTTGGTCCCAATCAAGCTAGGTTTTGTAAGTTTTTTTTTTCCGCTTGCTACACTATTTCGGTGACGTAACGAGTCCCATTTTATAATATTTGCGCTTTTCAGTTGAAATAAAAAATCAGCGTACATGATAAAGTTGGAGAAACTGGAGAAAGGGACGGCCAAACTTCAGAGAGGGACATTCTCCAAACAGTCAAATCAACGAATCAAAGCATACCGGGGCCAAAAGACTTTATGAATTTCCAACTTGAATTACCCGAGGACTACACAATTGACAGGTGACTTATGTTCCTCTTCTGCCCGACCCGAGTCCGCTCCATTTAAGATCTCAAGTTATCCTGGGGCCGTCGCTACGTATCAGAAAATAGGCTGCTATGTACGTACCAGACGACACGTAGCCATTACCCAGATGAAAATGACCCTTTGTTCCCTTTACTCGAGTTGGATGTTTTTGGAGAGAGCTAATCCACACCGTTTAGACCGTGAGTGCTGCAGATATTTAATGTCCCGCCCGCGTGGCCAGACCGCATAAGTGTCCTTGTTGCTAAGGAGAACACTCTTCGCTCGACCCTTCTCCATGTCGACAGATCGGTTTTCCGTCTCGTTTTTAATCTCCGTTTTAATCCGCTTCCCCGATTACACCCCTGCCAAGTACATCCCGCCCTACCGGTGCTGTCCAGTCCGGAACAGCCGCCCAGACTAGATCCATCGAGCTGCTGATCCGATCCGGCCACCAACGGTGTCCGATTAGTCGTTTTCTATTTTTTGGGGCTACATGACCTGCCAACAAGGGATTGACGACACTTGTTTGCAGAATCTATCCCCATGACACGAGCCATTGCCATTATCTGCATTTACAAGAGTTGATTTTCGTGCGTCATGGCTGGAGTTAGCAGGTAAAGCACTTTTCTTTTTTTTCGTTTCTTTTACGGACTCCACTTAATCCGTATAATAATACTACAGAACATTTACGTTTACGTGAATCAAAGTTCGGTTACGATCAGCTCTAACTCATACGCTTAAAGCGATATCATGAATGAATAAGTTACAAAATACGGAGTATCATCCAAATCCAACCTAATTAACCACCGATTGACTTAGGCTTAGTTTAATTCGGTATTGCTGCAGCTTTTGTAAAGGTATTTTTGTGCCGTGCGTTGATGTGATGTGTTGTGAGGAAAAAAAAATTAGACGTTTGGTAAAAAATTAATTAAAATTAAAACTGATTAAAAAAACAGCCAAAATGTGTTTGGTAAAATATCAGATTCAACCATTGTTATTGTAGTAAATGACAAAAATAGACATATTTCTAATATAGTTTTATTTAATTTTATTGTGTATACAAATAATTAATTCTTTTTACTATTAAATATAATATATATGGTATTAAATTTACTAATTGTCACTATTATTATGATTGTTAAAAAAATTTGTTTTACTTAACCATTTTCAAAAAAATCAAACTATTTAATATTTGCTTTTATTTTTATGATTGCCAAATTAAATGAAATGGTATATAAAATAGTTTGAAAATAAAATATAATAACATTGAAAGAATAAAATATAAGTAATCAAAAATTGACTGTATATATATTTAAGGATAAGTTTTGTCATTTATAAAATAAAATAAGGACAAAAAGGATAATCAAGTATTTAATTTTGGTGGGACCAAAACTTATGCTTATGTAGTTTTTAAAAGCTCCTCCTCCCCAGCTTTAAAAATTGAGAAATTTGCGAAGTGCTTTGGATAAAAAACACTTTGATTTTTTTTTTTACCAAACACCAGCTTCAAAAATTATTGACATATTACTTTTTTGGATCTACCGTAAAAGTTAGAACCTACTACAAAATATAAATATAGGTTCATAAATATTTCCTTTTTGGAAATTCCATCTGAACTTCCTTGGAATTTTCATTAAAGCTTATCTACTGCTGGCCACCAATATAAATTATTTAATTGGAACCGCGTACAAATTTGTAAGCGGAAACCTAAAAGCCTGTTTGGTACGATTTTTAAAAACAATTTTCAAAAATAAGTTTTCACTGTCTTAAAAACATATCCTTTTTTTTGTTTTCATTTTCTAAAAATTGTTTGGTAGGATAAAAACAGTTTTTGAAAATCAAGAAAAATCAACTAAATCAGACCAAATGTAAAGACTCGTCTAAGAGATAGTAAAACTGGCCATGACTCACTTGCAGTCATTCTCCCGATCTCTTACTTTGTTCCGAAAAGAAGAAGGAGGAACAAAAAAAGAAAAAAATAGAAAACACAGAGAACAAAAATATTTTGTTTTCATTTTTTTTTACAAAACTAGTGACAAAACCCCTAGGTGAACAAACTAGTGATAAGAAAAAACCGGTCATATTATTTCTACCAAATAAAAACCGTTTCAAATAAAACTGGGACAAAAACCCCAAGTCAAATGATAATGAGCAAATTTAACTTTTTTTATTTTAAAAAAACCCAATTGTACCCTTTTATCTTTCCTTCTTCTTCTTCTCTGATTTCTTCTCTTTCGTCTCCTTCTCCCACCACCTTCATCACCAGCAGCAACAATGGATCTCCACGAGAAGAACGACGCTGATTCAAGAGATGAAGAATTCGAGAGACGTTTTCTCTCAATCATTAGTTCATTCATTTCCCTAAAACTGAGAAAAGAAAGAGAAAGCAGCAGCCGCTGCTGTTAAATCCGAGAGACCAGATCGAGACGCTGATTGAGAAATTGAGAAGGAAATAAGATTTGAGATGATGTTCATAGAGCGTAGAGAGGAAGAATCAGCAAAAAACTGTTGCTAGAATTTATTGAGATCGAGAAACAATGAAGAAATTAGGGTTTATGTTCTGATGTTGAGTTGTGGCTGCATTTGGTTCAAGAATACAGATAAAGACAGATGGAGAGTTGGGTTTGGTGCTGTTTAAGAAGACCTGTTGCTGTTAATCTCAGAGATGAAGAAGAAATTGATGAAATCAGGGTTTCGATTTGAATCTCCAAACGAAGAACAGGAAGGGAATTGGGTCTGTCGATAAGAGCAGAATCAAACAAGAAATTGGTGATGTTAATCTCAGAAGACCTGTTGGGTTTGGTGAACAAGTTGTTGCTGGTTGGCCTTCTTGGCTTAGTGTTGTTGCTCGTGAAGCTATTCATGGTTGGATTCCTCTTCGTGCTGAAAGTTTCGAGAAATTGGAAAAGGTAAGGGTTTTTTCTTCTTCTTTTGTTATTTTTCTACGATTTTTTATTGTTCTTGAATTGCTCATTTCTGGTCTAATTTGTGTCGTTGTACATCGGAATGTTGAAGTGGATTAGTACGTCGACAAGGTATTTTTGTATTTGTTCATGTGCTGCAATTATGTGAATACTGCAATTTTATGACTGTATCTTTAGATTGGACAAGGTACATACAACAGTGTTTTCTGAGCACGAGAGCTTGCAACTGGGAGGATGCTTTCCTTAAAGAAAGTTCGGTTCGATAACTTTGAGCCAGAAAGTGTGAGATTTATGTCGCGGGAAATAATGATTCTCCGCAAACTGGAGGGACTAATTACTTCAAGACTGTCAACTAGTGTATATCTTGTTTTCGAGTACACGGAACATGATATTGCTGGTTTATCATCTTTTCCTGACATCAAGTTCAGTCAATCACAGGTTCGTATATATGGAACTCTGGATGTGTGTTCTAGTATTCGGGAATTACCAATGTTAAAGGGTTTGATTTTTTCATGTTGTGTAGGTTAAATGCTATATGCAGCAACTAATATCTGGCCTTGAACACTGTCATTCAAGAGGTATAATGCACAGAGATATCAAGGGATCCAACCTTCTTGTTAGTGATGATGGAGCTCTGAAGATAGCTGATTTCGGCCTAGAAAATTTTGTTAGTGTCGGGAACATTCAACCATTAACTAGTCGAGTTGTTACTTTATGGTATCGGCCTCCCGAACTTTTGCTTGGATCCACCAGTTATGGGCAATCTGTTGATCTACGGAGTGTTGGTTGTTTATTCTGTTGATATGCTGTGTGTTTGAATCAAAGGGTTCAGGTTGCTGATGTGGTTGATTGGGTCTGTGGTGTTGAATACCAACTCGCAGATGGAAGGAAATGGAGTATGATAGGAGCAGTTTTTGTTGCTTAAATGAAAGGGTTGCAGGAAGTGGTTTTAGGCTGATCTCGGAAGCCGAGGAATGACAAAATTTGCTGGAGAAGGCAGTAAAGAAGTGCAACAGAAGTTACAGGAAAGTATGAGAGGCAGTACTGCTGTTGTTGCAACAGAAGTGCAATGCAGGGAAAGAGATTCAGGTGATGGCAGTGATTGCAAGTCAGCTGAATGAGTTGGCGTTGCTGCAATGTAGAGAAGGAATGAAGCTGGTGATATGCTGTTGTTGTAGAGAATGTGCAAGAAGTCGAGCTGAATTTGCAGAGAAGCTTATGCTGTAAGCAGTGATAATGGCAGTTACAACATTGGTCTGTGATTGGGGTTTTGTCGCAAACTGTTCAGGACAGAGTATAAGGAGAAACGAGGGTTTCCGCTACAGATTAGTGAAATTCAGTGAAAGAGCTGGACATGGGAAGAGTTAAGAGCTCTCTGAGCTGAGATGCAATATGGATGGTTTGATTTGGGTTCAACTGATTAATGGAAGGATTAACAAGGGAGTAGATGCATGTGCAGTGACTGGTGCAGGTGGTGTTAGCTCAAGTGCAGGATTGTGCAGTTGCAGCATTGGTGGTGATTGAGCTAGCCGTGTTACAGGTGGTTGTGGTCATGATAACTAGATAAAGATGGTGATGTGTTGGGGTTGCTTGCAATTGAGATTTTGAGTACAAGCCTGAGCCATGAAAGAAGAAAACTAGGTCGTGTGCTGGTGTAATTGTAAACAAAAGAGCAAGGCAGGGAAGCTAATATGATGCTGGTGGAATTTTGGTGGTGTTTGAGCATCAAGGAAGCAGTATTGTTGTTACCGTGCTGCTGTAACGCAGCAAGACTCTGCAATGTAATGAAGGTGTTGCAGGTAAGAACTGATGGTGCTGATGAGTTCGTGCTGAAGAGAATGGAAGATTGCGGTTGCGGATGTTGCACCTAGAAGACAGAGAAGTTGGTTTGTTGGTGGCAATGGATTGAAGAGGATATGGAACAATAGTGCACATTTGCACCTGAACTGAAGGGAGATGCCGCTATTGCCGAGAGAAAATGAAGTTGCAGGAACTGAAATGACAGTTGTTAGTGTGATGAAACCAATTATGGTTTCATCTTATTTATGATGAAACCAAAATCGGTTTCATCGTATTTCAACGATGTATTTCTATCCATGAACATGTATAATACCTCTTATAATTCTTCTTGCAGGTGAATTCTCACGAAACCAAGATGAAACCAAAATCGGTTTCATCGTATTTATGATGAAACCAAAATCGGTTTCATCTAATTTTTTGGGTGGTGGTGGGCGGTCGTGGTGCTGGTGGCGGTGCGGTGGTGCTGACTGGTAGCGGGGGTGATGCAATTGCTCAATATCGGTGGCGGCGGTAGTCGGAGACGGCGGTGGTGGTTGGCGGCGGTGGTGCAATGGTCGGCGGTGGTGGGTGACGACGGTGGTGGTTGACGGCGGTGGCGCTGTTGCTGGTGGTTTGTTGTTGTTGGTGGTGATAGTATATTTAAAAGTGAGGTTGATTTTTGTTTTTGTTGGGGTGATTTAAATACTAGAAGGGTAGTTTAGACAGTTTATGATATTTGAGGTTTTTGTATCACTTTTGTTTGGATGGTTTTTTTGTGATGGTTTATAATCCCAAAAGGGGTTATAACCCGCGGACCGTTTTTTTTATTTCCAAAAACAGAAAACATTTTATGAAAATGTCCCTACCAAACACGTTTTCTCCCGTTTTCTGTTATCTCTGTTTTTAAATACAGAAAACTGTTTTTGAAAACTGTACCAAACATGCTCTAATATTTTACACATATCATTATTTACCAAATTCGAGTATACCATATATCAAATTACCTCACAAACAAAGCAAATTTGTTCTAGCTACTAGTCGGATACGAAGATTACTAGCATCTAGCTATTCATAACTAGTGATCACGCAAACCTCATTGGAGAACCAACGAAGTGGCGTATACTAGGGCCGCGATATCTACGCGAAAAGCTTTGGACATCCTTCGTAAGTTTCAGTAAAATTACACCCTCACTAAAATATACGTAACACCACCATCTAAAAATTAGTTTTTGGAAACCAACAGATTTTTAACCACTAAAATTATGTATGTAGACTGCGAAATTTGATATTTCGAAATGTGTTCATTTTTTTTTTTTTGTAGATATGCAAAACTTTACAAGAATAATATATCCCAAAATATTAGATTCAAATCCACTAATGTTTAGGATTTATTAGCAAAAAAACGCCAAAACGTGAGACAGAACGAAAATAGAAGTGTGAGTGGATCCTCCTCTTATAATCCTCTCCTTATTTAAAGCAAGCACATATATAAGACCGTTTTTGGATGCTCACTCGAAACTAATTTGAAACTTCATAAGCAGGGTGCATTAATAGAAAAACCACAGTTTCTCATGATTCTTTTTAAGCAAAGTTCACTAGGAGATCCTATTCATAAAAATAGACTACAGAACAAGATCAGGTGTAGACCTGACCTCTGGAGAAGAAAAGAAGCGAATAAGGTAAAACATGAAAAAAAAATGATACGTGCTTATCTGAACCTATACAAAAGCAGATTCGATCGTTTCCTAATATTAAACGAATAAAAGGGGTGGTTTTTCTACCATTGTAATCAATCCACCACTTTGCTAATAAGTCTGCATCTTTGTTACCCTCTCTATAAATTGAAAGAAATTGAATTGAAACGTTCCAAATAGTTTTTCCAGTGAAGTAATAATAGCATCCGAGGAAACAAGGAAGAATCCGAAAGAGTTAATCATATGATATATATGTAGTCATATTCAAACCAAACTTTAATCATTCCTTTAAGTTGTTTGTGCTATCCTTAAAGCGTGTCTTGTATCCTAGAGTTCAGCAGAAACCTAAGTGCCTATATCGATAGATTGGGCCAGGAGTCCTAGAGTTAAACTATTGTCATTTCTAATTAGTACGTACTCCACATCCCAGGTACATTTGAAACTTCAGAATCAAAATGCATTAATCACAAAACATCAATTTATTATGACTTTTTAAGCAAAGATCGTTAGGATATTCTATTCGAAAAAAAATAGATAACAGAACAAAGAGAGAGGGGCTAGACTTGGGCTCTAAAGAAGAAAATAAGCAACAAGATTAGAAAAGGAGAAAGACATAATACATACTTATCTGAACCTATATAAAGACATATTGACCGTCCTTAAAGTTAAACGAATAAAACGAGGTGATTCATTCCACCATTGTAACCAGTTCGATGTTCCTCACTTTGCTAACAAACTCTATTACCTTCTCTATGGATATGAAAAAACTTAAATTGCATCGCTGATAAGAATCTCAAATAGTTTTCTCAATCAACTAATAACTTTCAAGGAACCAAGAAAGAATCCGAAAGAGCTAACAATATGACATGTATAGAGTCACATCCAAACCATGCTTTAATCATACCTCGAAGTTGCACGTGCTGGCATGATTTGCATGATGGAAACATATATACATTTTATCTGCATCGAGGGCATATGAAAAAAAATCGTTTGATTTACTGTCCTAAACCCGATTTTGATATTTCGTTTTGATCTTAGCTAAAATACAACCTTAGGGGAAAGGTTGTTCCGAAGGAAGTGGGATTTATGGGAACATATATGTTAGGTGCGGTTAGGTGATAGGTATGTGTAGGATGGATACGTAAGTATGGTTGTTCTTGTGATGATATATTAAAGGAATTACAATGGCACTGATTCTCTGTGTGTACATATTTCATCATCGAACACGTGTATATAGAAAGATACGTGGAGAGCATGCAGGCAAAGTCATCAAAACACGATGACACACGCCCATAGCCAAGAAGCCTATCCCGGCGATGTAGGATCTTTGCCCGAACAAATCTAAGGGCGGAAGTTAAAAGATGCACCGAAAACACGATGTACCGCGGAGCACCAAATAATTCCCGAAGAGTTACTTTATATCATCCCCAAAAGAAGCTAAGATCAACGGTGAAGAGAAAGTTAACTGACATGGACGTGACAGGGGCAGAAGACACTTGTCTGACACGAGCAGGCGCCTCAACTACCCGCATTAAACACTCTGAGCAATATACGTGTCGATCAACCCGTGGAACGAACGAGGATGACTCTGCGTGATCAAGTAATGAACGAAGACCTCCGCGTGATGGACACAAAACACAAGAAGATAAGGTTCCAAACGGCCCTCAGAGATGGGTCCCACACTCTAACCCTATAAATACCCCCTCTCCACCAAGAGTGAGGGGATCGGAAAAATCAGGGAGAGAAGGAGAGAGAAAGATTGTGAGTGTAAGTTAGTCCTTTACAATATACAGACCTATGTAAACTCCAAAGTCACTCGACTATCCCTGTAACCATCAAGTATATAGTGAAACAACAACCCCGTGGATGTAGGCCTTAGTGCTGAACCACGTAAATCCCAGTCTTATTTACATTTCAGCACTTTATATTCGCCTAACGCTCCTTGAGTTTTACTTTTATACTTCGTTTTCTTTATCTTCCCCTGCGTAAATGCCCCTCGCAATGTTATCAGATGAGGCTATGATAAACCCGAGGGTTTTGAGCCAAGTAATAATGCAATCGTATTAACAGTGTTAGACGGTACCTAGAGTGCGAACATTGTTTGTGAACATATTGATGCCTTTGTGATTTACGTGTTCACAATTTGGCGCTAGAAACAGGGACTTCGTGCCGGTAAAATATTTATCTTATCCTATGATTTCATATTAAATTAGCATATGATTGCTCTACTTCATTAGCTCTGGCAGTATCTGTCGAAGCCATTCAAACTGGTTAAAAGATTTATTGCTTAGATCCATGGATTTACATTTTTTAGATCTCGTCTGGACTTGTCTTTCCGATGGGTTTTTGAAAATTTCCAAAAAGATCTACGTGCATTTTCAAATGGATCCTTTCACGTATCCACATACCTTCAATGAACCCGCATTTTTAAAAGTTCTCGGTGGCCCTCGGGAATTTCTTGGAGTAATGAACCTCGTAAACTAACCCGATCCGCACAAACATTTCTGTTTCTCGCTGTTTGAAATTCCCTGGTGCAGAAAGAAGACGACAGCACGATTGAAAAGATGCAGGAAGCAGGAAGATCCAAAGCCTCGTCAAAGGAAGCACCAAGGACAACCCCGGTTATCACCCGGAGCAAGCAGAAAGGAGACAAAGCCAAAATAACTAGTCAGAGACAGGACACTGCGGAAATCACTTCGCCTATGAATGCTAACTCCGTTGCAGCCGCGGCCCTCAGAGCAGCGGCAGCGGCAGCCGCAGCCGCAGAGGATGCGGAAGCCAGCAAAACTCTTGTTACGAATCAATCTCACCAACCAAAAGAAAGGGTGGATGAATCCAGAACACATCAACCCGCGCACCCGCCAGCCTTCGGAATGCCACCAACAAATGAACAGAATCAAACTGTGCCGGTGGGCACTCCGCCCGATTTGGAATTGCCAACAATCGAAGCTGAACCTCCACCACCTTTAGTACAAACCATAGAAGAAGGCGGCACCATGGCCGTCGTAGCACGAGCGGGGACTCCCAATCAGGGGGTCAAACCAATCACATCGAATGATGGCTGAGCTTGAAGAATTGAAGAAAAGCCAGCAGGTTTACGCAGATGCTGTAGTTCTGCTGGCCAGAGAAAACCAAGATTTAAAAGACCGGATTGCCCTAAGCACGAAGACCATCCAGCAACTTGATGAGGCAAATTCAAAGGCACCAGAACCAAATCGAGACCGAAGAGTCATCGTAGCATCCAATGGAGACACGGCTAGGGGAAGTAGCGCATCTGACCCAGATTACAATGACGGAGAGTCAGACTATCACGAGCAGATGAGCGTAGGGCATCACCGCGCGATGGAAGAGCTACGTGATGAAATGATGGCCGAGATAAGGCAATTAAAAAGTAGACAAGGCGGAGGAAGGTTAGAAGAGGTCATGAGAGAGGCTAACTCCACGCCCCTAACTCATCGCCTGGCCAACACCCCTATTCCGCTGAAATGCCCTGTCCCGACGTTCGAATGCTATGACGGATCCAGTGATCCCGCTGCACATATTCGTTATACAATAACCATGTCTTAGCTAGATGGAGTCAGAACGACGCCGTACTCTGTAGATACTTCCCGTCAAGCCTGAAGGGATCGACATTGTCTTGGTTTGATAATCTGCGGCCAGACTCCATCCACTCCTACGACCAACTCGCAGAAAAGTTCTTAAGAACTTACATGTACAACAAGACCGTTAACACCGGAATGGATAAGCTCTTTTCACTGGCAATTGGCTACAAGGAAACCACGAGGGAATACACTAACATATGGCACAAGATCTGCCAGGCCATAGGAAGTGTGGACCCAGTGGTAAGTATCAACTGCTACAAGTGGGGATTAGACCGAATGAGTCCACTATTTGTTGAGATTCATGGAAGCGTGCCTAATACAGAGGGAGATCTTCGAATAATTATTGAAAAGCACGCTCTTCTTGAAGAAATCCAGCGTGAAAACCCGAGGGCGTACACGCAGAGGTCTCACTGTACCAATTCAGCAGAACAAAGCAATGGGGCCAAAAGGAATTGTTCAGTGGAGCGGCCTCACGAAGACAGGAAGGAACGAAGGGATGAACGACGAATAGGCGACCGAAAATTCGAAGATCAAGTTTACACGAAGCTCAACGCTAGCTATGCTCGGATCCTGCGAGAGATCAAAGGAAGGGAAAACCTGGAGTAGCCATGGTCTAAGGGAAAACATCCCCCGAGAACCGAGAAGTCTAAAGATTACTGTGAATATCACTGCTTCAACGGATACCAGACCGAAAAATGTAAAAACCTCAAAATAATGATCCAAAAATTAATCGATGCTGGCGAGCTCAAACATTACGTACGAAAGGATGTTGCCGAGGATAGATCCAAACGAACCAAGCCAGTCCAACTTCCAGAAGGGAACCGCACAATCAACACCATCTCGTGTTCTGAAGCCGCAGGGCCCTCACTTACAGAACAGATAGGAAAGAGGTTACGGAAGCAGTTCGAAGACCGCTGCGAATTGTATAAGATCGATGAGATAGAGGTGGACGAGCACGAAGAGTGGATGGACTCACCTATTATTTTCGATGCTGAAGATATCGAAGAAGATATGGAAGACCATAACAACCCCCTGGTCCTCACACTACCAGTGGCGGGATGTAACCTTAAAAAAATCCTCACAGACGGGGGAAGCTCAGTGAACGTTCTATTCTACGACGCATTCAAACGAATGAAGCTCCATGAAGAACATCTAATGACCTCTTATCACACCATCTACGGATTCAATGGATCACCCACAAAGCCATTGGGAGACATCGTGTTGCAAGTTGACGCTGGACCCATGAAGTTAGAAACACGATTCAGCGTGGTGGACGCCCCATCCCCCTACAACGCCATTATTGGACGAAAATGGTTACATAAACTCAAGGGAGTGGCGGCAACGTACTACCAATATCTCAGATTCCCAACACCTGAGGGAATAATGGAAATCAAGGGAGATCGGGTCTCTGCAAGAGAGTGCCAAGTCACTCAGGATCATATCAACAACGAACAAGAAGAGCAGCGAAAAACCCGAAGAATTAAAAATAAAGAAGTCGCGAAAGAGAAGGCCATAGACCTGTTCCTCAACGAAACTACAGGAAAGGGCTTGACAAAAGATGATAATGTACTAAGCACAGAGACAAGTACTTCAGCAGCCAACGAAGGACAGAAACATACCAAATAGCAATCAAAGAACGTCCCAGTCCTCGGGGAACCGAAGCCGGTGTTCACACCAGTAGATCCCGTAAAAGAAATCAACATAGGAACGGAAGAAAACCCGAAGATGATCAAAGTAGGGACCATAATGGATGAAATAAGAGAAGATTCTCTAACCAAATTACTTAAAGAATATGCGGATGTATTTGCCTGGAATCTAGGAGATATGCCGGGGATTGACCCGAAAGTAATCCAACACGAGCTACGCATCATACCAGGCACACCCCCATTCAGGCAGAAAATTAGAAAAGTTGCACCAGAGTATCATAAGGCAGTGGAAAAAGAACTTCGGAAACTACTAGACGCAGGATTTATCAAGGAAGTCAAGTACCCTACATGGATCTCTAACATGGTTGTCGTTCCTAAGAAAAATGGAGGGGTTAGAATATGCATCGATTTTACTAACCTCAACAAGGCATGTCCAAAGGACAGCTATCCCCTTCCAAGCATAGATCAGCTGGTAGAAGCAGTAGAAGGATATGAAGAACTGTCATTCATGGATGAACATTCTGGATACAACCAAGTAGCCCTGGCAGAAGAAGATCAGCCTCACACAGCGTTCTACACCCCACATGGCCTTTATTGCTACACTAGAATGCCCTTCGGACTTCGAAACGCAGGGGCAACATACAAAAGAATGGTCGATGCTATCTTCAGGCCATGGATCGGTAGTACCTTAGAAGTCTACGTTGACGATATGCTCGTCAAAAGTAAGCTGCGCAAAGATCACCACCAGGATCTGAGAGATATCTTCGAAGCAATGAGAAAACATCACATGAAAGTGAATCCAGAGAAATGTACTTTCGGCGTCACCTCGGGGAAATTCCTCGGGTATCTGGTAACAAAAAGGGGCATTGAGGTAGACCCAGTAAAGATTCAGGCCATAGTAGAAATTCCATCCCCGAAGAATGTAAAAGAAGTGCAGAAACTCAATGGGTCCATCGCAGCCTTGGGCAGATTTATTGCCCGATCCTCGGACAAATGCAAACATTTCTTCAATATTCTCAAAAAAGGGAGCAAGTTTGAATGGACCGCAGAATGCGAAGAAGCCTTCCAAAAAATCAAAGAACACCTAGCTTCAATTCCGATCCTGCAGAAGCCGGATCCTGATGAGGTTTTGGCATTGTACATAGCAGCAACAGAAGACGCAGTCAGCGCAGTGTTGGTCAAAACCAATACGAAGATAGAACAGCCTATCTATTACGTCAGTAAGACCCTCAATTATGCGGAAAGGAACTACACAAAGATCGAACAGATTATCCTAGCATTGGTATGGGATACTCAAAAGCTGAGAACCTACTTCCTAACTCACTTCGTCCGGGTTCCATGCAAAGCACCACTGGAAGCAGTCCCCAAAAGCGCGGGAAAAGTGGGCAGAATAGCCAAGTGGAACACCCACCTGGACCAATTCAACATCATTCATGAAATTCAACATTCTCGAAAATCCCAAGTTTTGGCGGATTTCTTAGCAGACCTCCCCCTGGACAACGACGAAGAGATTAAGGGAATACCAGAAGCCGAGGAAAAAAGCAAGGATCCAATGGATATCCTCGAACTCGCGAGTCAAAGACAATGGGAAGTCTTCATCGACGGTTCCAAAAATAAGGAAGGAGCATGAATAGGCATTGTCATCACCACCCCAACCGGAGAAAGGATTGTACAGGCACTCAGGTTAGAATTCAAAGAGCATACCAACAACATCGTCGAATACGAGGCAGTCGTACATGCCCTCCGTATAATAATAGAAATGGGGGTAACCGATGTAAGACTGACAAGTGATTCGCAGCTTGTCATACGGCAAATAGGGCTCGAGTACAATGTGTAAGATGACACCCTCTCAGCTTACATGGCCTTGGTCCAAACATTGGTATCACAAATTCCGAACATCAAGTTCCGGCACTTATGCAGAAGGGATCTCAGGCACGCTGATGCCCTAGAATATATATCATCCATGTTGAAGGATAAAAGCGTCGAAGCTATTAAAATAACAAGGGTATACGAGCCTTCGATTGCATCTCAATTCTCCTTCGCTACCAATCAAGATACAGTGGAAGAAAATATCGAAGACCAGGTAGGAGAAGACATCCATAACGATTTTGACGAAGAAGATATCCTGTCAAGAGCAAATCAAGACGAAGACTTCAGCAACGAAGATGATTGGAGAATGGAGATCCATGCGTTTCTCGGAAAGGGAAGCTTACCCGCGGATCATAAACAAGCTAGGAAAATACTCTCCAAAGTAGGAAGATATGATCTCCGGGATGGGGTCCTGTACAAGAAATCCTTCCTCGGACCGTTACTATGTCGCTTATCCCGGAAAGAGGGACATCGAATTCTAAACGACATCCATTATGGTGACGCAGGGAATCATAGCGGCATGAGATCACTAGCCGACAAAGTAAAAACGCAAGGATATTACTGGCCCACAATGATACAGGATGCCGCAAGGATGTCCCTACGGTGTGAAGAATGTCAGCGCTTCGCCAAAAAGATACACGCGCCAGCAACAATGTTAAATTCTGTAGATAGCCCGTGGCCATTTGCAAAATGGGGCATAGATATCGTCGGGCCTTTCGTTGAAGGGTCAGGGAAAAGACGATTTTTGATTGTAGACACGGACTACTTCAGTAAATGGGTAGAAGCTAAAGCCTTATCCAGGATCAGAGACGTGGATGTGTTTACTTTCATATTCCAGAACATCATTTGCAGGTTCGACATACCAGCAGAAATCGTGTCCGATAATGGTAAGCAATTACAGGGGAAAAACATAGACATGCTCTTCGATACATTCAAGATAGGGAAGAACAAATCCACCCCCATATACCCTCAAAGCAATGGACAGGCGGAAGCCACTAACAAGACCCTCGCCCTTATCCTCAAAAAACAATTAGACGAACATAAGGGGCGATGGTGTGAACAGTTGCATAATGTGTTATGGGCATACTGAACAACAAGAAGATCTGCCACTGGGGAATCCCCGTTTCTCCTCACTTATGGAGCTGAAGCATTCATCCCAACAGAGATCCTCATGCCAACCACAAAGACCGAATCATGGGAGAAAAATCTCACAACAGACATGATGTTAGAGAGATTGGACGATCTAGAAGGAAGAAGGGAAGCAGCATTGCAGAAGATGGAAAATTATCAACGAAGACTAGCAAGGGAGTACAACAAAAAGGTAAAGCTTCGAAATTTTGTAGAGGGGCAGTATGTGTTGAGAACAATCCCACAGTACCAACGAGAAAAGAGGTGGGGAAAGTTAGCACCTACGTGGGGAGGACCTTTTATAATACACGACATTGCGGGAAACGGTTCCTACTACCTTCGCAATCTGAAAGGCGAGGTCCTCCGGCATCCTTGGAATGCTAAGTGGCTTAAACTATATTACCCATAGGAGCAACGCAGCTTTGCATCTGCGTGAAGAAGACCAGAATAAGAAGGCAGCGTGACCGCTCTACATGTTTCTATCTCTGGACGAGGAATTGCAGGCCTCAACCTATCAATCAAACAAGCTTTCTAAAATTCAAGTAAACAAAACCTATCAACGATATTGGGGAAAGTAGTTAATCTACAATCTCTCAGGGCTCCCCCATCAGTGTCCATAAGTGTAAGACCAGGGGGAAGGCACCCAGCAGAAAGAGATACCCAACCAATCTTAAGGCAACGGGTCGACGGAATGGGTGTATGTAAATATTTTAACCCCATATCCTAGAACGTTTCCTCGGCCCCCACCGTCTGGGAATCCTCTGACCAAGGGTTCTCCAGCGGGGTGAAAGGTCTCAAGACGATCACGAAGGTACCTCCCTTCGGTATCGCACCCAAACACTTAAAAAACTCTTCTTTTGTTTTTAGCGTCCTTCATCACAATGCTTAAAATAAACAACAACCTGATATTGCAGGTATATCAAAAAAATGATCCATTTCATAAAGGTTGGTTACAAAAAGCGGCAAGGCCAATACAAGGAATACACATCAAAAATATTCTTTTTACAAAATACTAGCAAAATCTAACGGAAGGATAATGATGCCGCGGTCTCTACTTAGATGATGCCGCCCCATTAGCAGGGTTGTTTCGAAGAGTTGAAGGGACGCTCCCACCAGATGAGGGTCCCGAGGAGCCAGGAAAGGAAGCAGGTACTGGACGACGCGGATAGCTCTTCACGAGGCCATGCTCGGTCTTAAGGCCAAGCTCAATCTTCTCCAGCATCTTGTTTGTCTCCTCAGCCAATTGACACCGAGCCTTATGCATAATAACTGTCATCCGCTGTTGGGCTTGGGATAACAACGAAGATAGATGATTCACTTCTTTAGAAGCAGCACCAACGGCCTCCTCGCGGGATGCCGCCAAACTCTTAAAATGATTAGTCTGTTCTTCCTGCTGCGCTAAGGAAGATTGAGACTTTTCAAATTTTTCATTTGCAACGCGGAGTTGTCCCTCGAGCTCTGAAAAAGACAACACCAGGGAGTTAGCACATAAAAGACACAATCACACTCGATGAAATAGGGTTATACCTTCGACACAAGCCGAAGCCTCTTCATACTCATTAACAACCGCATCTCGCGCTTCATCAAGATGGTCATATTCCGCGGATAATTTCTTATAATCTAGTTGAAGTTTGGTGAGAGTAAATTGACTGGCATCTAATTCTACCTGCTTCATCGAATCCATGTGACGAAGGTGGTTGACTTCGTTGTTTATCTCTGATACCCCTTTGCTAAGTCTGTACATACATACTTCAAGATTTCTCTCAGACTCAGCCTGGCGAGCTATTTCAGTGTGAGACGCAGCAAGGGCCTTGCTTAGAGCCCAAACTTCGGCTCGGGCATCGTCCCTTTCTCTGGTAAGACACAGCGTGCTCTCCTCATCTCCCGAAAAAGGAAGGGAGCGAGCCTTTCGTAATTCCTCTTCCAGAAGATGTATCCTAGACTCCAACAATGAAGTGCGCTCACGGGATTCCCGCAGATTCTCACGTGTCCACAGTAGTGTACCATTGAACAAAGTACGATCATGGTTATACAGATTCTGCATATCAACCATTTGAACATGCCTTGCGCGCCATCCCTCAGCCCGAGCGTCCCACTTTTTGGCTTCGCTATTAATTTTCTCGACCAGCTCTTTGATACGAGATTTTTGCCGTGCCCTTTCGTTTCGAAGCCATATCATCTCGGGGACGCCACCCACTGGAGATAGGGTGGGGAGACTCAGACAGATCAACTAAGTAATATAGAGGAATTACGACGCACTACGAGGGTAAAATAGGAAAAAGAACCAAACCTGTGAAAGCTGAAACTTGGCCGCGAGTTTGCTCTAACTCAGTGCGAACGGCAGCAAGCTCTGAACGAAGACCAGCCTCCGCTTCACCAAGCCTTTCTTTCTCTTTAAGGCTTTTCTTCAGTTCTTCTATTTCCACCTCAGCCGCAGATAATTCCTTTTCTCTGTGACGAAGCTTAGCCTACAGCTTCAAAGATTTCGCTTTAAAGAATTGATACAACACATGGTTACAATGCTCACTCCTCATCATCTACACATCAAAACGGAAAATATTATTACACCGAAGGATTCAATCGTCACGAAGAGATATGTACGAAGACTTACCTCCAAGACACGCTGCTGAGGAAACCATATTGGTACCCATCGGCTATGGCCATCATATCCGCGACATAAGTAAGAGGCTCCGATACGAGGGTAGCTTCGGAAACACCCAAGCTTTTCCCCCACATCTCAGATACCCGCGCCTTGGAAAATAGTTCCATCATCCGACGGGTATACGCATCAGAATCCTTTTCACCAGTAACCACCGGGGCAGGATGAGGGACAAACAACAGACCCTTTTTCTTGAGCCAATCCATTATGGCGTCCTCACCCTCAAACGTCAGCGAATGAGGGAAATCCTCGGAAGGCGAGTCAACCATGGACTTCCCCTTTGCTGATATTTCCCCATCAACACAAGTTTAGGCATCAACATGTGCATCATGATCATCCGCGCCCCCCTCCTGAACAGCAGCGTCTTCCTTACCAGAACCCCCGAGCACATCCCAATCATCATTGGGGGAAAGCAGAGAGAAGTCTTCAGGAAAATCGAGAGCATCGTCAAAGAGTTCTCCTGCGGAATAAATCCTGTCAAAAGAAAACTCTTGAGAAATGGTGGGGAGAGTTTCCGCAGCATCACCAGCAGGAACAGACATATCAGCGATAACACTGTCGTCAGCTACCGCGGTATTATTTCTCCCCTCATCACCATCACAACCCGCACAAATCTCCTCCTCGACATTGAGAGGGGAAGTATCAGTGCGTTCTTCCCCATCAAAAATCTCCTCATCCTCTGCAAACTCTTCGTTTACCGGACTGGTAACTTCTTCATGAACCTCAGCCTCACCCGTCACAATGGTAGAAGACTGCTTCGGCCCAATCTTTTTCTTCTTCGACACCTGCAAACCAACACGTTCCACAAAAAGAGTTATTTTTTTCCTCGAACAGTTTGATTTTTAAAAGGAGGAGAGGCGCGTCCAGAATCTGCATACCTTGGCAGTAGTGGCACTCTTCGGTGGAAGTATAGCACCAAAACCTTCCTCCTCGTCTTCTTCAACGACGTCGAGGGAATAAGGAAAGTTCATGCCTTTGAAATTTAAACGCCAGGGACAGAAATCTCCATAACGAGCAGGAGGAGATTCACGTGGCCTTCTACTCTCAGAAGGACGCCAACCGCACGGACCGGGAATCCAACCGTACGCCCAAGGACCAACAATTTCAATAACAGTAGCGTGTCACTCGTAATCATGGTCACGCTTGATCCTCTCACGTGCCGGAAAAAGTTTCCGCTGACTAGACCCCTCGGTGCCTGGAACATACTTCAGTTTGGCATCGCTCACCTCACTTAACAGACGAATTTCTCCCCGAGGAGCAGCGAGATTCCGAAGGCTAACACTCCACGGTTTACGGTTCCTACTATTGACGTAATCACCGAAGGAGTTGTTGAAGTTTTCAGGAGTATACCATTCCCTCTCCGCGGGATTTGGAACGTAACACGTCATCGTCGTCTCCCCCTTACTCCGCAGATAACACTCCCTCAGTGCACGTAGATAATTCCCCGATAATTGCGACACTGAACGACTGTGAGTATTGGTGGAAGAGCCTTCACGACCAGCAAGCAAATCGTAATAAAAGGAGTCACCAGACTTGTACAACGGCAGCATAAGACCCTCCTCGAAGGCTCCAACCGTAGTCAACAAGTGAAACTCATCAAACTGATACTTCGAGATGATCTCATAAGTAATATCATCCTCAGGGGCATAGAAACGAACCTCGAAGGCTTGAATCTCATGCTTTTCCTTGAAAACTTCAAGGTCAATATGCTTGAACGTAACTTTCTTCTTGCTGACCGAAACGCTGAGTATCACCGGGGCAGCCTCATCCTCTTCCGCGGGATCGAATGAACCAATAAAAGCCTCAGAAGCTCTTCTTTTCAAAGAAGGATTCTTAGAAGATTCAGCTCTCGGGACACCACCTTTGGTTTTCTTCCCTTTGAAAGAAAGTATTGGAGGTGGCGACAGAGGGTGCTGCACAGGCACTACAGAACGCAGAGGAGGAACATCAAAGACGACAGCACGAGGAGGTGTCTGCTTACACCTAACGTCATCACGAGGACGAGAAACCGCACGATCGGCAGCGTTTCGAGACCGGGAAGGATTTTTTGAGGGACCCTCTTTCCTAGGAGGAGAGTCCTTCGCCCCAGAAGAAGAAACTCTAATACCACGGGGATCCATTTGAGACTCTCTGCGCGGAGGGGATCTCGGTAGACTAGAACCCGGAGTTTGATAAGGAAGCCGCGGACGGCCAGACATGGATGCGAAGAGGTACAACATAAAAAAGTTAGAAACAAACACAAGGACATCACCAAAGATCAAAAAACCACAAAATTAGCAGTCCATCTCAACATAGCACAGAAACCCTAAAACTAGCATACATGCTTGAAATTTCCCAAAACCCTAAAACCCTAAACTCAAAAGTCCAATCAATACAAGTAAAACAATGGCCTCCTCGATTTGAGACGAAGAACAGGGGCAAACTAGCATACAAGCATTAAAAGAGGTTCTTCATCACAAACAAGGGACGACGGCAGCAGAAATAGGAGGCTACGATACGATCAACAGCAGAAAATTTACAATCAACACAGCTTAAAACAACAGGAAGAAAGAAAAGAAAACTTACCACCACAAACAGAAGCAGGAAGAGGACAACAAATCAGAAACAAAGAAGAAGCGAGCGTGATTAATGCTAAGGCAGAGAGAATTTAATGGTTGAAGAACAAAAAATGAAGACTGATAGGGAGAATGAAATTAATTTTCAAGGAGAATGAAATTAATTCTTCTTCTCTCCTTAATATACTCGAAATAAAGAGAAGGAAATTAATGAAGGAATGGGAAATGTGCCCATTAAATGAGCAGTTAATGCACGAATAAGAAACATGCCCAAGTATCTAGGAAAAGTTATTAGGAGAGAGGAAGAATATGTAACGTCTGTTTTCTTCAATGCTCCCACTAAACATTCAAGCCCGAAGAAAAGGGGCAAATTGTGTGTACATATTTCATCATCGAACACGTGTATATAGGAAGATACGTGGAAAGCATGCAGGAAAAGTCATCAAAACACGATGACACACGCCCATAGCCAAGAAGCCTATCCCGGCGACGTAGGATCTTTGCCCGAACAAATCTAAGGGCAGAAGTTAAAAGATGCACCGAAAACACGATGTACCACGGAGCACCAAATAACTCCCGAAGAGTTACTTTATATCATCCCCAAAAGAAGCTAAGATCAACGGTGAAGAGAAAGTTAACTGACATGGACGTGACAGGGGCAGAAGACACTTGTCTGACACGAGCAGGCGCCTCAACTACCCGCATTAAACACTCTGAGCAATATACGTGTCGATCAACCCGTGGAACGAACGAGGATGGCTCTGCGTGATCAAGTAATGAACAAAGACCTCCGCGTGATGGACACAAAACACAAGAAGATAAGGTTCCAACGGCCCTCAGAGATGGGTCCCACACTCTAACCCTATAAATACCCCCTCTCCACCAAGAGTGAGGGGATCAGAAAAATCAGGGAGAGAAGGAGAGAGAAATATTGTGAGTGTAAGTTAGTCCTTTACAATATACAGACCTATGTAAACTCCAAAGTCACTCGACTATCCCTGTAACTATCAAGTATATAGTGAAACAACAACCCCGTGGATGTAGGCCTTAGTGCTGAACCATGTAAATCCCAGTCTTATTTACATTTCAGCACTTTATATTCGCCTAACGCTCCTTGAGTTTTACTTTTATACTTTGTTTTCTTTATCTTCCCCTGCGTAAATTCCCCTCGCAATGTTATCAGATGAGGCTATGATAAACCCGAGGGTTTTGAGCCAAGGAATCAATGCAATCGTATTATCAGTGTGAGACGATACCTAGAGTGCGAACATTGTTTGTGAACATATTGATGCCTTCGTGATTTACGTGTTCACACTTTGATTTTCTTGGTGTTCATCAACGAAAATTGGAAAAAATCGGTGATATCGAAAGATACAAAATTTAGAAACCTTGTATGCACATTATCATCTTTTTCCTCAAATGTATTAAAAATATGGGTTTATGGAGAATTCCCCCATGTTGATTTATCGTAGGAATTAGTGTTCATGGAGTACCTCTTGTCTTGACTAAGATATAGCCATAATATGCCGGCCAGATCTTGTCGTAGACTCGTAGTGTCATGGATTGAAGAGATAACTCGGATTCATCATATGAGTAATAAGAAGTTTTCCATTAAATGTCGTCATCAATAAGATCATGGAAACGCAACACATCCATGGCATACTTGTGGCATGTTGGTCGTGTTAGCCACAATAACGTGCATAAGTGCTATAAGCATGTCTGAAGTGTTGGCAAGGTGCCGCGATCGTCATGGAGATATAGTGTCCATGTTAGTGCCATATCCTAGGATTGGGATTGATGTAGTGGCGTTGGTGTTTCCGAGGACGGGAAAACATTGGCTGCCAAGGACACGACAACGTTGGCTACAGGACACTGGCCAAGTTAGTTCCACGAATGAACAAACATTGATGCTGGGGAGGCTGGCCAAGTTGGCTTGGCAACATAGACTGACTACTTGGCATGAAAACTAGGCCATGGCCATGTGTAGTTGGAGTTTGTTAGTACCTATAGTGCATATAGAATATGTTCGAGGATTTCAACAGTGGA
This sequence comes from Papaver somniferum, assembly GCF_003573695.1. Lineage (NCBI taxonomy): Eukaryota > Viridiplantae > Streptophyta > Magnoliopsida > Ranunculales > Papaveraceae > Papaver > Papaver somniferum. The sequence goes on along the minus strand of NC_039359.1, from coordinate 25,754,302 downwards.
AGTTCTGCATCTCGAGACGATGTTCAATATTACTCAATATATTTTATATAGTCAGAGAACATCTGGAAAGGAATTGCAACTAGTACCATTCTGAGGACAATATTGTTCTATACTAATGTCCAATTCATCTATAAGTTTTCCAATCAGTGTAAATTAAATACAAAAGTGAGTACGATATAAGTACTGAAATATTACATAAATATATATAAAATACCGAGAATTCATCTGGGTGAATCCCTAGCGCATATACACTTATAAATATGTCTCTGATACAGATTCAGAGGAGAATTTACAAGTTTTGCCCGTGTCAAAAACCCACCATCAACAGGTAGTTATGAGTATTTACTTGAAATGTTTATATATGTATGTAATGAATAAGGGAATATGGGATTATAAATGAAATTGTATCGATGTTCTCTTGTTTGTAATGTTATTATCTGATCTCTAATAATTCTTGTTTCTATTAATCTGATGTTCTTCCCTATCTTAACTGTTTATTCATATAATTTTTCATTTTGTACTTGATGATAAGTTTGGGGGTTATCATTGCATCCCATAATTCATTAGAAACCGTAGTGTCCATGCCCATAAATTGAGCCATACTGTTTACATATCTAATTACTACTCCACATATTATGAGTCATGGACTACCCAAACCACAATCAATTTATATCATCCTAATAAGGAAGAAACTAGCCAATGTCAATGTAGTACCGTGGTAACTTCATTGAGTGATGATACCACTGACACGAGTTTGAAGCTCGTCGACACCAACTTCTTTATCGTTCAAAAAATTAAAAAAATAAGGAAAAACCTATGTTGCACTGACACGGACACGAGACAAAGTTACGACACGACACGGTTAAGCTGACACGTCAAATCTCAAAAAAGTGGGTTACGGAAACACGTTATATATATTATTCACACCACTAAAATGAAACTTTACAGCAATCTACTTAACAAGATAATTATTCTTATTTTTAAAATACTTGATTACTAATTAAATAAAATTAATAATAGTGTAATAATAACAAAAATTTTCATGAATAATGCTTGGTTTTAACTAAAAGGAGAATAAATCAGCATCACATTGTTGTAAATTTTAACTTTCCAAACAAAGTGAATCATTTATGGCGTGTCCGTGAGTGTCCAATCAGTGTCAGAAAAAGTATCTAATGCTGATTTTTATGCGACACATGATGTGGCGTGCCCATCGCGCGTCGGGAAGTGTCGTAACCGTGTCGTGTATGTTCGTGTGTACGACACGATTACATCATCTTTCTTGGCGTGTCCGTGAAACATAGGGAAAAACAAGATCACCTTTATTATTTTAGGCGTTTTAATCTATCTATGTTCGATATTAAAGAAATGAAAGATATAAATTTCAGTGAAATCATTATACATGTTCCTATTTTCTATGGATTCTGAAATAAATATTTTTTAGTTTAGCTTTTGACTATTGCAAAGAATTTGAACGTAATTAACTATATGTACACCATACTAGCCAATTACAATATATCACCACGACCCAGTGCAGATTCTTTATCTTTGAACTCTTGTTATACTTCGTTGACAGTTAAAACAATATGTTATGACTCAATCGAAGACTTTTATAAGTTATATAAATTGGGCTTCAAGAAAAATCAAAATAATATATGCGATTCTCGGTAAAAAAAACTTTCAAATCTTAATTAGATACCAAAAAAGATTGATATGGCCCAAGAACAATAACATATTTCATCTTCAAAATACCAAATTCCTGGAAAACCTATTTTTATTTAGTTTTTTCGAAGAGAAAAAGGTTATATTGAAGAAAAAACCAAACCAGGTACAACACCAGATGTCTACACAGGTATGATTACATATGCATCACAACTTCCTAGTTATTTAGGATTTGAGAATTATAAATAAACTTGAAAGTATCAGACTCACAGCTCCACAACACAATAGTCCGTTTAATATGAATAAGTAACTCATAAACTGACTTCAACCTACCACCAAATACTCTGTTGTTCCTTTCCTCCCAGATATTCCAAATGATGATGTAATGAAGGAGAGTCCACACCTATTTACATCTGCCTTGTAACACATTAAATCTCCAAGTTTCAAAAAGCTGTAAAACCGTAGCTGGAATTGGCCATGAGATATGAGATGCCTTTATAAAGTAATCCCAGACTTTGAAAGTTGTACTACAATTCATGAAAAGATGATTTACAGACTCATCTTCCATGTTGCACGCTGTCGATCCTCAAACCTATATGATGTAGCATATCCCGTGTTAGCAGTGATTGATTAAAAATTTCTCATAACATGAAGCTCACTTTGGAAGGAATAATCTTCTTCCGCAGGAATCTATCAAAAGTACAAGCTTCAGTATTACATGACAAAGCCTCATAACATGCCCTGGTTTTAAGTTTTTATAGAATGAGCACTTCGTCTTCACCTTCCACCAGAACTGGCACATCACCAATATCTCACCTTAGAGCAAGTCTTATGGTGGAAGAATTTCATCTTCCAACTTCCATGACACCTCACCATTTGGAGTAGATCATGGAAGTCCAAGTCTAGTGGGTTACCGATGGAAATATACCAAAACACCAATAGAAATAGCGTTTCACGCTAATTAAAATAGCGTTTTCAAAGTAAGAGAAAGAAAAGGGTTTGAAACTGTTCGTATAGTACAACACATTTATAAACATTTAGGTGTGTTGGACCCACTGATTTCTTTAGACACTAAGTATTTTCCACATTGACATATTACTACTACCAGCAATTTAATAAAACATGAAATACTTTGTTTAGCGTGATTTCAGAGGATATTTCACAAAACGCCAGTTGGAATAGCGTATAGCGCTAAAGTAATTAGCGTTTTTGACAGATTAACACTGTTTTGAATAGCGTTTTGGTTTGGATTCTAAGCTCTCTTCCATGAAACCTTGGAACAAGGCTTGAAAAAAGTGTGGAATACCCCAATTTGGAAGCCATTAGACTTGACATTCCACACTTTTTCCAAGCTTGGAATAGCTTGGATTCCACCAGAAGACTTGCTCTTAATAAGTCCAATTCCATATGTTCGTTTACATTTAGAAAATATTTAAACAAGCCACGCCATCATCCATCTTGAATCATGTACGCAACAGATGATTGTTTATTCTGACAAGCTTTATAGATATTATGAAAAAGATCCTTCAAACAACCACCAGTCACCCATTTGTTGTACCAAAATATGATTCCCTTACCATTTCTCATTCTATAAGTAATTCCTCCACAAACTTCTACATTGAACTGAGTTGTCTTCATTCGGCGTCACAATTTCTTCAGAAATTTTCAATTTTTGTTGTACTATCTTTCTCCAAAGAGCATTCTTCTTTCTTGTATATCTCCAAACCCACTTCACTAACAAAGCTTTATTAGTGATTTTAAAGTTTTGCACACCCAAGCCACCACTACTTTTAGGCATACAAATCCTTGTCCAAGCTACCTAAGACATTTTCCTGTTTTCTGTAGTAGATCCCCATAAAAAATTCCTCATCAGAGCCACCATTTTCTTTTCCACACAAACTGGAAAAGCCTCTTTTTATTGATTTGGGTTATTATTCTTCTTCATCATCAGATCTTCGTAAAAATCATGGACCAAACTGATTGATCATTATTTCGACATTTGCATATGTTGTCGTTTTATCTATACGAATGTACTCATCGGTGGAACCCGTCGAACATCCATACTATGGTGCCCTAAGCGATGATGATTAAATTTGGGTTGTTTATGCGTCACAACTTGATAAGAAACTTTTGAACCAAGTGCCGAGACATGTATCCATGGATGAAATAATCTACCAGCTTCTCGTGGAAAACACCCTACATTCCCATAAAAAAATAAGCATATCCTTATTTTGGCTCCAGAGGCAGAAGTGTCGGCCTGCATGAAATTTTTATATTAATGTCTCTCATTTCTCTTTCCTCACCTGACTCATTATCCATTGTTGTAATATCTTAACATAAGCGACATCCATTTCAGGATCCATCGATTTATAAAAATTTATTTTAAAAAGAGGCAAAAACTTAGAGAAAAATATTTGCAAAAGAAAGTGGTGAGAAATTAAAACACATAAATTGGAATATATCTGTTGGTGGCAGTGACGAGTGGTGGCACAATTTATGCCACTGGACTAAATCTCTGCCATTAAGTATATTTTTCTACAGTTGAAAACCACAATTTGCCGCTCTGTGTAGCTTATACATAATGAGTTTCTTGCCCTCAGAGGAGTCTCATCATGATTTGAGTCATAAAATGTTATTGTAATTGGAAATTTTTAAGTTTTAAAGTATACTTAGAGTTAGTTGCACAGACATCGTACATATATACATGCATATTTCCAAACAACAATAGAGATAATCCCATGATGACAAATACGTCGAGAAGTATACCAAGAAATAATCATGTGTGATACAAAAAATAAAATGGACCGAAAAAAGCCACTTGCTAATCCACGTAGGCGGGACCCATTTTTTGTGTCACACTGAAATCCAAGATTTTGTACATAGGTTCTAATGTTCTCCCAATAATTTTTTTGAGCCCACTAGTCAAACGCATCGCTGAGGTGGTAATGACTTTGCTTTACATTTCAATTTTTTTGGGTTTTCTTTTTTATTTTGACGTGTTTTCCTTTCGTTTTTACTCTGTTATCCTGTCTATAATTCCGATGAAGAAACTCATGGACACTGAAAATGGTTTCCAGACCATCACGCTCTTTCAAAAATTGTGGCACAGGATGAGATACAATTTGAATTTTTGATCCCCTTGACTGAAAAGGAGAAAGCCGAAAATTGGTTCTGATGTTTTATAGAGGCTTCAATACAGAGAAGAAAGGATGTGATTTGTAGATAGTGGTAAAAAGTGATTCGATTCTCGAACTTGTGAAGGATAACTTTAGACTTAAATTCAAAACTAAATAGAAAACTCACTAATAATTATAACAAACACTGACAAAGTTGGTATCAATATTAAAAGAACACTGAGGCTAAGATTCCACTATTTTCCAAGTTCAAAGTGATTTGGTCCAAATATTTATATTCATGCAATTTTCTCGTTGAATTTGATTCTAAAATATTGCAACTAATAGATTTTCAAAAGTAATAATTGTAAATACCAAGTATGAAGCATCAAGAGTCTATAAACTAAGCATACTCCATCAAAATAGATCACAATCACTCAAATAAAAATCATATTCAATAATAGTTCAAGGCAAATAATCATAATAATAATTGCAATAAATTAAATAAAATAGATTGTACCTCTTTTTGTTGGAAAAATAGCTTCCTCTATCGCCTCAACAATGGGGTTTAGCTCCTCATATTAATCATGATCTCAAAATAATTGTTTATGGCTCAAAAGATGATTAAAAAGAAGAGAAGGTAATAACACAGAGATTTGCAACGCCGTAAGTGTGTTACAAACGTCACTGTTACAGGATTTTAAGACTGTTAAACAACGATAGTGATCTGCTGTAGTAATATAACGACTGCTATTGGGTGTAATATGTTCTTCGTGTTCTTCCTCTTCAGCAGCAGCAACAGAATAAGGTATTTTCCTGCAACTCGATCTCTGGAGATCTGTGGTATTCTAAACTTCCCTGAAAGGCTTCGTTTCTTCTCTGCAACTACTCCCTAATCCTTCATATCGACCCCCAACTAATCGATCCTCATATATGAGACTCGAAACAACTTATATATATTCTGCAGGTGACGATATTTCGAGAAAGATATCAATCATCTTCCCGTTCTCTTCTCTGCAAGTCACGGACTTTTCTGCCTTTCCTTTTTATTCTACGCATAAACTGAGTTGTCCAACCCTCCAAAACTCTCTCAAGACCCTAATAAAATCTTTATACAATCTCTTATTTCCATCCTTCCACGTAAGTTCCACATATTGAAACAGAAAAAATACCCGATATATTATCATCTACTCTGTTTTAAGAAATCTTCTTTCTTTCCATGAATAAATCCCCCAACTTCCCTGTTTTGATAAAACCGGTCAATCACTGTACAATCCCGTGAAAAACTCCATGAAAATCTCTCTTCAATCTTTCTCAGGACCTGAGAAAACTATCCTCCCCTGTGTTGTCGAGAAATGATTATCCATCCCATTTCAATCGATCAAAACTCTCATAATAAGCCTGTCTGCTCTTGATAAGTCATCCCATCAAAAATCAGCCATTGAATCTCGTTATTTCACGTCCAGCTGATGCTCCCAAATTCACGCAGGTAATAATATAGTTTACCGCCAAAATTGTGTTTGAACGATGAAGAAAAAAGGGGATGCCCCTATCCTCTGATGGGGTGTAAATAGCATGCCGCAGCAAATAGTAAAGAGGATACCCCTTATCAGTAAGTGCCCCTTATCCAAACTGAGAGTCCGAATAGTAATTTTCTCCCACGAGCGCAAATACCACTTTTCGAGCCAATTTTCCCGCAAAATCTTATTTCTCCAAAAACACCTATAAAAACATAAAAAACCATAACAAGTACAAAAATGAGCCCTAACAATATATAGAATCGAGACAAATCGGACACAAAAATGTGTCTATCAAATACCCCCAAACCTATTATTTGCTAGTCCTCGAGCAAAAATAAAATAGAAATAAAATCCTAATACACTGTCGCAGGCATCGTCAATTGCATTTAGCGTATGCAATAAGCCTTTAAACCCCTAGGTGTCTCTAGTGGAGGAGTGTTTTCTCCGAAGGGCTTACCATAGTTATACCCAGAAAACCTTCGTACTCCAGACCCTACCTATCTACACAGAACCTTGGAAGGCACTAAAGAATCTCCTTGGTTGGCATACTTATTGACTACAGGAGGAAGTACCCTGATGGGAAATTCCAATTGATGTACACGAGTTCGCACTCAAGCATACTAAAATTCATATAAAGTGACAGAGCTCTACTCAGATAGTCGCATCCACACTCAGAATCAAACAAATCACATGGATAAATTAAGAAGATGGATATAGAAAAACATAGATGGTTTTGATGTTGACTAAGGTGAACGGTGTTTCTCATATCTGTCTGAAGGCCACTGCCATAATGAACCTATCCTAATGGACTGAGATACCGGTCTGACTAATATCAACACACTGACATATACAAGGGTACCAATGGTCGATAATCCTAACTCTAGGTCAACACAACTGGCATATACAAGGGTTCCAGTGGTCGACTTTATTGAATTTATTCCAGTTGGTCTGATGGTCTGGTCACAATTTCTTTTCTTTTTTCAACTTTTTTTTTCTCTTTTTTTTATGCCTATCTCAATCACTCTATTTCACCCTAGCAATGGTAACAACTTGAATCGTGAGCTCCACCTAATCACTTAGAGAAACATATTTTAAAAATAAAAAAAAATAAAAATAGAAGTGAAAAGGACTCAATGAGATATGGCGAAACTACCATGTTATTTCTAACACCTGAGCTCTGTGCTTTTATGAATAGACTCTTTAGATGTTTCCATCTAATCATATTGGTCCCTCAACTCCTACAACCAAAATGCTTCCATCCACTTAGATTGGGTAGTGCCATCCTTAATAAGAATAAATTTCTAGGCTCTGTAGTTTATTTATTGCAACGAAAAGGTAACAAAAAGTTCTACCCCACCCCCAAACTTAAATCTAACATTGTCCTAAATGTTTCTAATTAAAGAACAGTACTAAAAATATAAGTAACATGAGGAAATAGTAAAGAGAGAAGTCGGAAAGATTATACCTGGGTGAAGTGTAACCAAAAACCTACAAAAATAATATACAACATACAAAATCGCCTCGATGGTCAATCAAGGTAAACAGGGTCCTCCTCAACATCACCTGTAGGAAAAGGCTCTATAAAGGGCTTCAATCGCTGACGTTAACCTTCGAAGAACTACTACCATCTAGTGTCTCAATCTCAACAACGCCATGATAAAAAACAGTACGGACCACAAAAGGACCGGTCCATCGAGAGCGCAACTTCCCGGGGAATAGATGCAACCGAGTGTCATATAGAAGAACTTTTTGACCTGGAGAAAATGACTTTCATAAAATATTCATATCATGCACAAGTTTCATTTTGTTCTTATACTCCTTAGCACTATCGTATGCATCTCAACGAATCTCGTCCAACTCATTGAGCTGGAGCTTTCTTTGAGATCCTGCCTTTTCAAATACTAAATGATAAGGTGACATTCCAATGGGTGTCTTAAACGCAGTACGGTAAGCCCATAAGGCATCAGTAAGCCTCGACGACCAGTCTTTCCTATTTGGATTAACTGTTTTCTCTAGAATACGTTTAATTTCCCTATTGGAAACCTCTACCTGACCACTAGTCTGAGGGTGATATGGGGTTGATACTTTATGGATAATACCGTATTGTTTCATTAAAAGAGAAAACGGTCTATTACAAAAGTGTGAACCTCCATTACTAATTATAGCTCGCGGCGTACCAAAATGTGTAAGTATATTCTCTTTCAAAAACTGGACTACGACCATGTGGTCATTTTCTTTACACAGAACCTCCTCAACCCCCCCAGACACATAGTCTACAACGACAAGTATGTAAAGATAACCAAAAGAAATAGCAAATTGACCCATAAAATCAATGCCCCACACATCAAAGACCTCAATCACTAAAATAGGGTTCAAAGGCATCATATTTCTACGGGAAATGGTTCCTAACTTCTGAAAACGCTCACAAGAAACACAATGACTATGGGAATCTTTAAACAACGAAGGCCAGTAAAATCCACACTGCAAAATCTTAGCAGCAGTCTTCTTAGCACTAAAATGACCCCCAAATGCATGTTCATGACAAAAGGAGATAATACTAGACTGGTTACTCTCAGATACACATTTCCTAATAATCTGGTCCGAACAATACTTAAACAGATAAGGATCGTCCCAAAAGAAATGCTTAACCTCGGCTAAAAACCTAGAACGATCTTGCTTACCCCAATGTTGAGGCATTCGACCAGTAACAAGATAATTCACTATATTTGCATACCAAGGTGATTGGAAAACAGAGAACAATTGTTCATCAGGAAAACTATCCCTTATAGGAAGGGAATTATTAGGGGAACTAACAACTAGCCTAGACAAGTGGTCTGCTACCACATTCTCTGCACCCTTTTTTGTCTCTAATGTATGGACAAAATTCTTGTAACAAAAGGATCCATCTAATCAATCTAGGTTTGGATCCTTCTTAGACAAAAGGTATTTCAAAGCAGCATGATCAGTATAGATTACGATCTTAGAACCCAATAAATAGGATCTAAACTTATCCAAGGCAAACACGATGGCTAGCAATTCCTTCTCGGTAGTTGTATAGTTCATTTGGGCATCATTCAGAGTTTTGCTAGCATATTAAATCACATGGAGTAATTTGTTTTCTCGCTGACCTAGCACAACGCCTATAGCATAATCTGAAGCATCACACATAATTTCAAAGGGTAGGTTCCAGTTAGGTGCCTGGACTATCGGGGTAGTAGTGAGTAAAGTTTTAAGCCTATCAAAAGCCTTTAAGCAAGCATCATCAAAGACAAACTTAACATCTTTTGCAAGCAAATTGCAAAGAGGTCTAGAAATCAAGCTAAAATCCTTAATGAATCGACGGTAAAAACCTGTATTCCCTAAGAATGACCTAATATATTTTACGGTTTTTGGGACCTGTAGAGTCTTAATAAGGTCAATTTTGGCTTTGTATACCTCTATTCCATTTGAACGAACGATGTGCCCTAAGACAATTCCTGATTCAACCATGAAATGGCATTTTTCCCAATTAAGCACTAAATTCTTTTCCTTACACCTAGTCAACACTAATGTCAAATGATGCAAGCACTCATCAAAAGATGAACCAAATACTAAAAAATCATCCATAAAAACCTCTAAAAACCGTTCTACCATGTCAGAAAACATACTCACCGTACAACGCTGAAAAGTCGCAGGGGCATTACATAACCCGAAAGGCATGCGTCTATACGCAAAGGTACCAAAGGGACAGGTAAAAGTGGTTTTCTCTTGGTCTTCTGGGGCAATAACGATCTGATTATAACCGGAGTAGCCATCTAAGAAGCAATAGTGACTATGTCCAGCTAATCACTTTAGCATTTGGTCGATAAAAGGAAGAGGAAAGTGATCCTTCCTTGTGACCTTATTCAATTTCCTATAGTCAATACACACACGCCATCCCGTGATCACTCGGGTTGGGATTAATTCATTATTATCATTCTGGACTACAGTGATACCTGATTTCTTGGGGACAACCTGAACAGGGCTGACCCACTTACTGTCTGAAATTGGGTAAATAATACCCGCATCTAACAACTTAAGCACCTCTTTTCGAACTACCTCTTTCATGTTAGGGTTCAGTCGACGTTGCATCTCCCTCGAAGGTTTGGAGTCTTCATATAAATGAATCTGATGCATACACACAGTAGGACTTATACCCTTAATCTCTTTTATAGTCCACCCTAAATCTTCCTTATTGTCTTGAAGTACTTTTACTATCCTACTTTCCTGATCACTATCCAAATCGGAAGCTACAATCACAGGTAAAGTCTCAGATGGGCCTAAAAACACATACTGTGGAGTATCGGGTAGTGGTTTAAGGTCCAACTTTGGGGGCTCTTCTAAAGAAGGAATTAAGGTAGTCTCAGAAACTGGTAACGGTTCGAACCTAGATTTCCATCTATCAGTGTATAACACAGGGTTAAAATCTAATAGGCATTCACTTGTTCAATAGTGCTATTGTCATCAAAATCTAAACCAAAATGGGATAGACAACTTTCTAATGGGTCTTCAAATAAAATGTTTGGTAATGACTACTGAACTAAGGCTTCTATCATGTTCACCTCTTCAACACATGTGTCATCTAGCTCATAAGGTAGCTTACTGACATTAAAAATGTTCATCTCTATAGTCATATTACCAAAAGATAAATTCATCACACCATTTCGACAGTTAATGATCGCATTCGACGTAGCTAAAAACGGGCGACCTAAAATCACAGGTATCTGGTTCTCTGGGTCAGGGACAGGTTGAGTATCTAGGACCACGAAATCCACTGGATAGATAAACTTGCTGACCTCAATAAGGACATCCTCAATAACACCTCGAGGAATTTTAACAGACCTATCAGCTAACTGCAGTGTTATCTGAGTAGGTTTCATTTCACCAAGTCCTAGCTGTAAGTACACATGGTACGGAAGTAGGTTCACACTGGCTCCTAAGTCAAGTAAAGCTTTTTCTATCCGGTATTTACCTATTGTACAAGCAATGGTAGGGGAACCTGTGTCTTTGTACTTTGGAGTTGTAGTGTTTTGAATAATTGAACTTACGTAACTAGCTAAAAAGGCTTTCTTATGGACGCTAAGTTTTCGCTTTCGCGTACACATATCCTTAAAGAACTTGGCATAAGCAGGAATTTGCCTAATTGCATCTAATAAAGTAAGGTTTATGGTAACTTGCTTTAAAACCTCCAATATGTCATTAAAGTTCGATTCCTTCTTTGTTGGTACTAATAGCTGAGGAAATTGGGTTCTAGGCACAGAATCAGACCTCTCAGGAACTGAGTTGGCATCATCAGAAATTTTATCAGTTTTCTTAGCTAGTGGTCCTGAGGGGTGAACTACAATATGTTCACTATCGAACACGGTTACCTGATTGTCTACTATTCTGCCACTCCTAAGGGTTCTATTAGCATTCAATTGATTCGATGGTTTTGTACCTACTTCATGAACTCCTCTAGGATTGGGATTAGTCTGACTAGGGAACCTACCATTATCTCTCTCACTTAAGGTCTTAGCTATTTGGCCGACTTGAAGTTCTAACTTAGCAAGGCTCTGAGCATTAGTTTGAAAATTCTGCTTGGTTTACTGTTATTTTCTTTCCCTAAAAAGATTGGGAGCAGCTGCAAGGTCCCAGGTTTAAGTTCATAAGTTGCTTCCGTCTCAGCTAACCTGATACATGAGGGACGAGTAGTCCTAGTTGGATTCAACAAAGATTTCAAAGTTGCCATTTATGGTGCTATCGGAGCAACATGGATTCTCTCCTCAGTCAAAGGACGTTCAAAAACAGACTCTTCAAAAGTCGTACTCTCTAGATTAAGGTAATCGAGACGCTTAGAACTACTAGTTTTCTCTTTAACAAATCTACCTAGTGCGTCTCATTTACGTTCAGGCATACAATAGAATTTTCTAAATTGGAAGGGTAAGCAAACACAGATCAAGGACGACTCAACCAAATAAAACTTATTGATTTCTAGCAAACAAAAAGCATGATGGATCCACTTAGATTGTTTCTAGACCAGCTTCTAATCCTTCGAACGGGAATTCGTTAAAATTTAAGCAAACCCCTCTGAAATCAATCCAAGTTAAAGTAAGTTGAATAGAGGCGAGGGAAGCTCGGTGAAGCTTTGATACCCAAGGCCTCACCGGTATTATAAGGCGGCGCAGTCACGCATTCAACTTACAGAAACCGTCAAGAACTTCGAAGTATGCTTATAAGAGTAATCAATATTTTTCGAATGACTTTCCTGTTAAGCTCGTTACCCTATCGGTCTCGTTCTAGTCAAAATTTTAGGCTTAGGTTCGCGTAGGTTACGTGTTCCTAAAGCGGGCAAGAAGAGAACGATGATGAAATCCGAACCTTTATCTTGTATGGCCAGGCCTTTCCCTTTACTAGAAAAATAAATGTCCGTATTCAGTCCTCAACATATATGCATACGAAGGAGTCCAGTAACTCGCTGACAGGGGATTCGCGAGTGTTTAGAATCTTACCTCCCATTCCAGACGGGGGATGAATCGGTTGTAGTCGACTCGGGCCACTGACTCCGATGTCAAGTGTACAAACCCAAGGTGCAGAGACAATATCGTAATTATCCTCCTTCTCTGAAAACAGTTTATATTTAAAGTACCCTTCCGTATGGTAGTAAAAAAATAATGTCCCAAAGTCCAAAAGTCCAAAAAGTCTCAAAAAGAAAAGAAAAATTACAAAAATAATAAACCCTAATACAGTTTTTTTTTTTCTAAAACAAAATAAACAAACCCTAAACTAAAATTGTCTAAAATAAAATTGTCTTCTTTTCTGTTCTTTTTGCTTTAATCTTTAGCTCCAAGTCTTTATGAAATTACCAAACTCTTTGGCTCAATTTTCTTTATGATCCAGAACCTGTAGACACAAGATAAATACCCAAAAACATAAAAAAGAACAAAAACAATAACAAAAAAAAATAAAAAATAAAATAAATCTAAAACCCTAAAAACAAGTCCGCGTCGGCGGCGCCAAAATTGATGTGATTTGTAGATAGTGGTAAAAAGTGATTCGATTCTCGAACTTGTGAAGGATAACTTTAGACTTAAATTCAAAACTAAATAGAAAACTCACTAATAATTATAACAAACACTGACAAAGTTGGTATCAATATTAAAAGAACATTGAGGATAAGATTCCACTATTTTCCAAGTTCAAAGTGATTTGGTCCAAATATTTATATTCATGCAATTTTCTCGTTTAATTTGATTCTAAAATATTGCAACTAATAGATTTTCAAAAGTAATAATTGTAAATACCAAGTATGAAGCATCAAGAGTCTATAAACTAAGCATACTCCATCAAAATAAGTCACAATCACTCAAATAAAAATCATATTCAATAATAGTTCAAGGAAAATAATCATAATAATAATTGCAATAAATTAAATAAAATAGATTGTACCGCTTTTTGTTGGAAAATAACTTCCTTTATCGCCTCAGCAATGGGGTTTAGCTCCTCAGATTAATCATGATCTCAAAATAATTGTTTATGGCTCAAAAGATGATTAAAAAGAAGAGAAGGTAATAACACAGAGATTTGCAACGCCGTAAGTGTGTTACAAACGTAACTGTTAAAGGATTTTAAGACTGTAAAACAACGATAGTGATCTGCTGTAGTAATATAACGACTGCTATTGGGTGTAATATGTTCTTCGTGTTCTTCCTCTTCAGCAACAACCTCAGAATAAGGTATTTTCCTGCAACTCGATCTCTGGAGCTCTGTGGTGTTCTAAAATTCCCTGAAAGGCTTCGTTTCTTCTCTGCAACTACTCCCTAATCCTTCGTATCGACCCCCAACTACTAGATCCCCGATATGAGACTCGAAACAACTTATATATATTCTACAGGTAACGATATAATTTCAAGAGAATCAACTAGACAGTCAGACTCAATCTTAAGAAAAGTATATCAAATAGTTATACCTCTATTTCTCAATTCAATCCTTAATCAAACAAATAGAAATTTGCGAGCCCGATTGAATATAAGAAATAACTTGGAGATGGTAAGTTGCTTCCTATCTCATTAATAAGTTCTTCTACTTTATCTACACCATCTAAGAATTTCCATCAACACAAAGTTCTTTATGTTCCACATTTGCAACATAATTTAATGTATGTTGTTCAGTTTACTCAACAAAATAACTGTGTGTTTCTGTTCTATCCATGGGGATATGAAATAAAGTCATTGAAGAACAAACTTACTCTTTCTAAAGAAAGAATGTAAAATGGGCTACATCCAATTTTATCTGGTCAATCATCTAAACTTCACACTACTCAACATACTACTACTCCACAGCATGCTACTGCTTTTACTACTTTGGTAGCCTCTTCAAATATATGGCACTCAATACTGGGACATCCTGCTCAGAAGATTCTTCACAAGTTTGATATTGCTACTGATTTCAATTTATTTCCAAATCTACTTCCTCAGTTTGTGAGTCTTGTCCGTTAGCTAAAAATAAATGTTTACCATTTCATATCATTGGTAATATTTCTAGTACACCTCTTTTGCTGGTTCATTGTGATATTTGGTGACCTTCCCTTGTTGAAACTTATTTAGGCTACAAATACTATATTTTGTTTGTTGATGATTGTATTAAATTTTCATGGATTTATCCACAAATAATAAATCAGATAGTGTTCATTGCTTTAAGTTGTTCAAGTCTCTTGTTGAGAATCTATTTGATACCAAAATTAAACATTTTCAATGTGATGGTGCTCTTGAACTTACAAAAGGTCCATTTAGAGAATTTCTTAACTATAGTGGAATTGATTTAAGGGTCTTTTGTCCTCATCTTCATCAACAAAATGGTTCAGCAGAGAGAAAACATAGACAAGTCACAAAAATTGGTAATACACTCTCTTTTAGTCTTCTCTTCCAAAGAAGTTTTGGTTTGATTCTTAACACCTATTTTTTTTATCAATAGACTTCCAAGTAAACTTCTTGATTACAAATCTCCTTATGAACCTTTATGTAAGTCCAAGCCATATTACTCTCTTCTTAGAGTTTATGGTTGTTTATGTTGTTCAATCTTGGTTTCTTATAGAAAAGATAAGATTAGTCCTAAGTCAGCTGCTTGTGTGTTTCTGGGTGTTGATGATGGTTTTTAGCTTAGGGTTAAAATCGTAAAACCTTGCATCTGACGTCACTCTGCGAGGAAACAATGGAGTGAGTGTTAACCTCTCCACCAACATATTTATTGATCCATTCAATATATTTACATGAAATTTATCCATACTGGAGAATGTAGCAACCATCCCAAACACTCTGTAAATTTCGGCACCTCGCCAATAGAAGATTCACTGAGTACTTTCCTGTGCTATGTTCCCCGGCAGAACCCTTAATATCGGTATGGCATAACATATTTGTGTTCACTCGCAGCGGAGTAGCATGAACCTCCAAGTACCAAAATTAAGGCCATTTCACGAAATGCTCAGGCGGAAAACACACTACATTCTATAGATAAAGATTTTTATGGCAGCATACAAAATCCATCCAATTATTGTGATAACTCATAAAAAATCATAAACCCGACTAATTTGCAAGATTAGGGTTTCGCGCCCCGCGCAGTACACTAGACCCTGTTGGTCGAAAAACTATGCTTATACAAACTAGACGATTAAATCTGCTACAACACACTGGAAGTGTGGCCACGCCCTAGCTTGCGGACCCCACTTTCCATCGACCAATCAGGTCTCTTTAAATCCGCCACACTCACACATAAGTGTAGCCACGCCCATGCTTGGCCGACCCTCTTACATTAACCAATCAGGTTGCTTCAAACTCGCCACAGCATTGAAAAGGAGGAAACCACGCCAGATGGTCACAAAGCCAATTGGATACCCAAAACCCGCGCAAACACGCATGTCAGACGCACATGCCAATCGGCATGCCAAACAGCATGCCGAACTCGCCATACGTGCATGCCATGCGCACATGCCAATTGGCATGCCAAACATGCCGAGCAGCATGCCAAACCCGCCAAACACGCGTGCCAGACGCACATGCCAATCGGCATGCCAAACATGCCAATCAGCATGCCAAACCCGCCAAACACGCATGCCAGACACACATGCCAATCGACATGCCAAACTCTCCAAACGCGCATGCCAGGCGCACATGCCAATCGGCTTGCCTAACTTGCCAAACGCGCATGCCAGACGCACATGCCAAACGACATGCCTAACTTGCCAAAAACGTGCATTCCAGGGGCACATGCCAAACGGCATGCCATATACGCTAATTAGGGTTTCGGCATGCTAAAACCTAATTTAGACCAAGTTGTCAGGCGCCGACAGAAGGTAGCCATAATCAACGGCTATCGTTCCTCATAAGATGCAATCTCATCCATCCAAGTTCGCCACCGAACTGACAGACTTGTGGCAACTTTCAGGCGACCAACCGCCTAAAATTAATGGCCATGTCTACGCCAAGCGCCACTTGCAACACCATGCCACTGGCATGCATGAGCCATGCCAGCCATGCCGCATTGCTACTGGCGTGCACCAAAAACGCCACTGCGCCATCTTCAGGCACCAACACAAGGTAGCCACAAATTAACGGCTACCCTTATTTCATAAGATGCGATCTCAGCCCTCGAAGTTCGCCACCAAGCCGGCGAGCTTGTAGAAAGTCTTAGGCGACCAGCCAAGACGAGCATAATAGCATCACATGCTATTTACCTGCGGCAAGCCTCTCAATTTCAACTTGCCACACGTAGCAAAGTGCTACATGTTTTCCACGAAAAAACTCGAGACATCAAAACATTTCACAAACTGGGGGATACTCATCAGGATATTGATCTGGCGGTTTACAACATGCGACGTGCAATACGCCCGTTACAAGAAAGTGTCATAAAGCGGGGCGGTTAGTAATGGAAAGACGTAATGGTGAAACGTATCCTTCATTATGGAAACATCAATTCCAGGCGTTATCCTTTATTCACTTCTTCCACCGCTCAATCTTTTCCACTTCCTACGAGACCAGGGTACGTTTTGTTGCGACTTGTATAAATAAGTCTCACCTATTTCCACCAAAAATAGGTTTTTGGTCAGGAAAACAATACAACATTCAGAAATCACCTGATAGCTTTTCATTCAACTAGGAAGTCCAATTTTCTGATACAAGTTACAAAACACCCACATTTCCAGAACGACGATTCTGGTCTCGACACTTTCTTCGCTTCCCTCCCTTAGACCAACCCTTCTCCTTCACTTTGTAACCGAAGCAAGTCTGGAACGGCCATTTCTTGGTTTAGGCCAGATTTGTACAGATTGATCTCTCGAATCAAAAGTACTCCCGTGCAATACATTGTTTAGGGTTTAGACTCGTTTCTCATTCACCAACACGAATTTACCAAAATCAGCAGAAACCGTTTTCACCCAAAAACAATTGGCGACCACAGTGGGAGATTAATATCTCAGTTACAATATCAACTTCCAATTCCAAATTTCATTCTTCAACCCGGATATCAATATGGTAGAAGCAAACGACGCAGGGTTCAACGGCTCAGTTGTCATTTATTACACGACGCAGGGTTCAACGCAGGAATGACTGGGGACTTCTCAAGTCACAACGGAGTCGCCCACAAAACTCAAACTTACGCCCGGAAGATCCATTTTGTTGGGAGACCCTAAAAGCGAGTAAGTCTTGTTAGACAAAGTACATAATCTGTTACTTCAAGTTTTCACGTTGATAATAGGAACTGATAGCCATGTTATCCCCAAAATTTCTTCCCATATTTTCTACCGTCATATAACATTCACAGTTCCATGACTCTCCTAGAATATTTGTTCTACTAGCAGTCATGATCAAAACGACATTATTCTAAAATTTATTCCAAAGAATAATCCAAAATCCTCATAGGTAACAATTATCTATCAATCCAAAAATCCAAAAAAAAAGAAAAGAATCAAACCATAAACTAGGCGTTTCGTTCGCCTTTCAAAAAAATAACCTAAGCAAAAAGAAGTCCAGAAGACAGAAGATATTCAAGGAAAATCATTCAGCAATGGCTTGCTATTCTTAGAGAAAGCCTCCTTCGCGTTTTGGAAGGCCGCCTGTTTCAGCCTCAACTCCTGGGACAACTTCTCGACTTCTGCCTCCTGTTTATTAATCAAATCCACGGAAGGACTGTCAGCCGCTTCAGCCTGCAACCTTTGGACCTCAGAAATACCTTCACAGAACCAGGAGACGTTGAACTCAAAGCCTACGCACACATCCCGATGAAACTTCCAGCTTGAGATTACATCTTCAGAAACAGTATGGCCAGTCACATTGCACATGTAATAAATCGAAGATAAAGATTATTCCACGCGCTTGACTAGCGCAAATAGGCTACTGATCTTTTTGGATGTGGCGATATGTCCATACCTTTCCCATATCTTGGTATACAACGCCTCATACTTAACTGGTACGCTGAAACCTCCAATCAACACATGACCTTCATGAGGAGTCAAAAATAGAGGGTCAAAAGTGGCGCCTGCAATTGATTCCGCGACCAGTAGGGATTCCTTGGCGACAATCACACCTGCAGCCATGGGAGCATTTCCCATCATCGTGGAAACAACAACATCTTCACGACGATCAATCTCTATCTCCATATTACCAGCGGGTACGGTTTCCATGATTGGAGACACAGTTATATCTTCATTGCCGTGAATTTCTATCTCAGAATTATTTTCAGAAGCAGCCTCCTCCTGTAAACACCACCAATTGAATATTTTTGCAAGGAGAACGTGTGGGAGACTCATCGACTCATCTGTGGGCCCACTGGGATTGGAAGAGGACTCGCTGCCCCGCTCTGAAGAACTACCCCCATCACTGTCACACTCTAAGTTTTCTTCTTCTTCATCTTCCTCTTCGCTGCTGAGAGGCTCAGTATCGCCAGACTTTTCTTCAGCAGGCATCACCTTTTAGCCACTTGAAAGTATGGTAAAGGCGTTTATCTTGTTGAGACTCTGAATCAAAAGGGAAGAGATGTTCAGTGGCAACGATTCATAATATTTATGCAAGACGACCAAATCAGGAAGAAAATCATATATACTCGCATATTGGAAGAACTAAAAGTCACAAGAGTCGTCGAATCCGACTGAAAACCACCCGCACGGTTTTTAGACCTTCGCTCCTTTTTCTGGGGACTGTCCATATCCGGGCTGGGAGATTTCCGCTTAGCCGTAGGAAACTTCCTCAACAATGGATGTTCCTCTAAAACCGCAGAGGAAGGCTTGCTACGGGGATCTTTCATCACGTCATTTACAAACCCATGGAGGACGAGAAACTCACCCTGCCAGAATACATTGTATTTGGAGGTCGTCGATGGACTTCGTTCTGAGAGCAGGAAAGGGAGGTTTTTACCCGGCGCAAGAACACTGGCATAAAGAGCAGCTGACAACAATTCTTTCGGAGTCTCCGACTGACGAAGAAATGGGACTCATTGATCAAAACCCATATGCCGAGCAGCCCTGTCAATATTATAAGAAACCGCCTCATAAGATTCCCTGAAGAAAGATGGCACGTGTCCAGGTGTATAGCTTCGCATGAATATGATTTCTCCAACGCTCATATTCTCTCCAGCAGAAAGCAAAGTCATATTTGGGGCAGGAGCAAAAGTGTTCGGTTGAACTATGGACGCATGACCGGAGCCCAAGGACAAAAATTAACTGCATACGCATTTTAGAGGAAGTCGATGAGCTTCGACTCGGATTTTGGAAGCTTGTTCAACCAACGGAGTATCCTGGAACCGTCATATGAGTCAGGAAATGAAGCCAGCGGCTTAGGAGCATTATTTTTGAAATGCCCACAACCACGTTTGAAGAAAAGTGATGTGGACATACGAGTCTACTTTCATATGACCATTAGAAACATACATGTCCGCGGTCAAGTGATCCAGATGGGTGTACAAAGATCCAAGAAACATGCCGTCGATGGGGAGGACAACACCTTTCGCCAATTTGATGGCCAGTTTGATGAGCTCTTGTCTTATCTCCTTCTTTACAGATCCATCATCAAGAATATCTATGGATAACCATATAACCAAAAATACAGCGATATGGAGCGTATCGTTCATCTGATCCGGCTCCGAATCTTTTGAGAACCATTCAGACACCCACCAGCTGTAGAAGCACTTCGTTTCATAATCTTTCCGCACAAACCCTACCGACTTGGCAATGAGAGTGGCAGGAATTTCCTCTTTCTCATCAAACAAAGTAATGTCAAGGTTCTCTGTTATTGGAAGATTCAGCAGGATGACTACACTCTCTAAAGAAATAGTCATTTCACCCCACCTGCATATGGTCGTATGAGTATCCGGACACCATCTGGAGATAAAAGTGACAAATCCCACAATGTCCTTCCTGATTTGAAATGTTGCAGAAGCCATGACCGCATTGATGATTTGCGCGGTGGTCAGACTGTCTCTTACGCAGTCTTGACTTATCATGAACCGCATCCTTTCATCAAAAGAATGTAATGGACTCTGACAAGCCCTGAAGTCAATATGAGAAGAAGGATACTCATTTTTCTGAAGACAAAATCGTATCACGCTCTCTGAACGAACTGATGGGGCGTCTCCTTCATTTTCTGAACCGCTCAGAAGGATAGTCACATATTTGGGATGGTTTCTCTTAACCGTGGAAGATTGTGTAAAGAATTCGTCATCCGTGTTGGTCTTGGATTTGCTAACGTTTTTTTGACATAGTGGAAAGAATATTCTCGGGTGACATCCTAACAAAATTTTCTTATACTGCTTTCACTTTCAAAATAACTACAACGGAGCAAAACGAAGAAAAGTTACTACAAAAAAAAATATGCATGAAGACTACTTTATCACCGCCGGAGAATATATTTTGGTCGCAAATCATAGCACACGTAGCCAAAAGGAACACGCATATCCAAAAGAGTGGTGACTGATACTCGCTTCAACGAGCGATGTTTTTCCGCGGGAAACGTGCCCCTAGCCAAAACCGTGTCTCGCAGCAGGAAGTATGCTCTCGACCAAAGGGAAAGTGTGTCCCACCACGAAAATTATGCACACAACCACAAAAATAAAAAGAAACCCTAAATCTAGGTTTTCATGGGAGAAGAACCAATGGCGGCCACCCATCTGTGCCCGCCTACTTTGCATAATAATAGGCTTCCTTACTATTAATGTAACGGCTAATATTACTACTATACTGCTAGCAGTGAAGAATCATTCATACAAGAGTACTTCTACGGGTTTATGGAGGATATGCCTATGGATAGGGTTTACACCAACACAGAAGAGAAAACAAAAGAAAAACGTTGAGAAACATACCTAAAATACGCTCGCCTACTTTTGCTGCTGCTGCTCTCTCCGCCGATCCAAGCCTTTGCCGCTAGCACCAAGATATGAAAACAAAGCAAACAATACGAAATTAAGGAAGATAGGTAACACCTTTTATAGGCATGGTGTTTTGGAGTTCGACTAGAGAAAGGTTTCTCTTTTGGGACACGCACGAAATAAGGCAGCTGGGCCCGCAATGTTGACATTCCATGGTGCTAATCTCCATGGCCAAGCCAACACTACGCCAATGCTCCATGACTCCATCTCTACCACTCCTAGCCGACGCCATCTCCGCCCACTACAAGCTAGCCGCGCCGTCCACCACGCCATGGACACAGCAAAGCCAGAAGCACCACGCCAGCGCCAACAGTCCGCGTTCAAGCCCCGTGCCAAAGTTTCGCGTCCAAACCAGCAACCATCTCAGCTATTCCGCGTCCAAGCTAGCTGCACCACTCCACGTACATCCCAAGGTAGCTGCGCCATCTGCCATGCCAAGCTAGCCACGCCCATCCGCTACTCCAGCTAGCAGCGCCATCCTATCCATTCAAAGCAACGCCATCTCCACCAGCCAAGGAAGCACCATCCTGGCCGTTCAAAGCAGCGCTATCTCCACACGTTCTGTAACCTAGCCAGCTAACATTCACCGATTCGCGAACCAAATTGCAGTACCATCTCTGACAATCAGTAGGCAAAGTTTTAGCGCCAACTTTTCCGCTCTTGACAAATGCCCTAGCCAGCAACGCCGTGAACCATTCCCTAAGCAGTATCCAAATACGCCGCACTGGTGCCAACATACCACGGCTAAGACGAATTTATGCAAAAGCCGCCAACACAAGGATCACGGATTCCTCATGCCTTCCACCAAAGGTTAGTTGAATTTCCTTGGCAATCTCTTCACGTCTTGCTCTTTCAATTTTACTCTTGTCTGTCACCATCTCATGCTTACCCCGCAACAATGCCACTGTTACGTGCTAAGCAGGGGACGTAATGTTGATGGTGGTTTTAAGCTTAGGGTTAAAATCGTAAAACCTTGCATCTGCCGTCACTCTACAAGGAAACAGTGTCGTGAGTGCTAACCACTCCACCAGCATATTTATTGAGCCATTCAATATATTTACATGAAATTTATCCAAACTGGCGAATGTAGCAACCATCCCAAACACTCTGTAAATTTCGGTACCTCGCCAATACAAGACTCACTGAGTACTTTCCTGTGCTATGTTCCCCGGCAGAACCCTTAATATCAGTATGACATGACGGATTTGTGTTCACTCGCAGTGGAGTAGCATGACCTCAAAGTACCAAAGTTTAGGCCATTGCACGAAATGCTCAAACGGAAAGCACACTGCATTCTGTAGATAAGGATTTTTATGGCAGCATACAAAATCCAGCCAACTATAGTGATAACTCACGAAAAACTCAGAAACCCGACTAATTTGCAAAATTAGAGTTTCGCGCCCCGCGCAGTACACTATACCCCGTTGGTCGAAAAACTATGCTTAGCCAAACTAGGCGATTAAATCCACCACAGCGCACTAGAAGTGTGGCCATTCCCTAGCTTGCCGGACCCATTTCTCATCGACCAATCAGGTCACTTTAAATCCTCCACACTCACACAGAAGTGTAGCCACTCCCATGCTTGGCCGACCCTCTTACATTAACCAATCAGGTTGCTTCAAACTCGCCACAGTGTTGAATAGGAGGAAACCACGCCAGATGGTCACAAATCCAATTGGCTTCCCAAAAACCGCGCCAAACACGCATGCCAGACGCACATGCCAATCGGCATGCCAAACATGCCAAGCAGCGTGCCAAAATCGCCAAACGCGCATGCCAGGCGCACGTGCCAATCAACATGCCAAACCCGCCAAACGCGCATGCCAGACGCACATGCCAAGCAGCATGCCATACCCTCCAAACGCGCATGCCAGACGCACATGCCAATCGACATGCCTAACTTGCCAAATGCGCATGCCAGGTGCACATGCCAAACGACATGCCTAACTTGCCAAAAACGTGCATGCCAGGCGCACATGCAAAACGACATGCTATATACGCTAATTAGGGTTTCGGCATGCTAAACCCTAATTTAGACAAAGTTGCCAGGTTCCGACAAAAGGTAGCCATAATCAAAGGCTATCCTTCCTCATGAGATGCAATCTCAGCCATCCAAGTTCGCCACCGAGCTGACAGACTTGTGCCAACTTTAAGGCGACCAGCCGCCTAAAATTAATGGCCATGGCTACGCCAAGTACCACTTGCAACACCGTGCCACTGGCATGCACGAGTATGTCAGCCATGCCACATTGCAACTGGCGTGCACCAAAAACGCCACTGCGCCATCTTCAGGCGCCAACACAAGGTAGCCACAAATCAACGGCTACACTTATTTCATAAGATGCGATCTCAGCCATCGAAGTTCGCCGCCAAGCCGACGAGCTTGTGGAAATTCTTAAGCGAGCCTAATAGCATCACATGCTATTTACCTGCGGCAAGCCTCTCAATTTCAACTTTTCACACGTAGAAAAGTGCTACATGTTTTCCACGAAAACACTCGAGGCATCAAAACATGTCACAAACTGGGGGATACTCATCAGGGTATTGGTATGGCGTTTTACAGCGTGCGGCGTGCAATACGCCTGTTACAAGAAAGTGTCATAAAGCGGGGCGGTTAGTAATGGAAATAAGTAATGGTGAAACGTATCCTTCATTATAGAATCATCAATTCCAGGCGTTATCCATTACTCCCTTCTTACACCACTCAATCATTTCCACTTTCTACGAGACCAGGGTACGTTTTTTTGCGACTTGTATAAATAGGTCTCACCTATTTCCACCAAAAACAGGTTTTTGGTCAGGAAAACAATACAACATTCAGAAATCACCTGATAGCTTTTCATTCGGATAGGCATTCCAATTTTCTGATACAAGTCACAAAACACCCACACTTCCAGACCGACGATTCTGGTCTCGACACTTTATTCGCTTCCCTCCCTAAGACCAACCTTTCTCCTTCACTTTGTGACCGAAGCAAGTCTGGAATGACCATTTCTTGGTTTAGGCCAGATTTGTACAGATTGATCTCTCGAATCAAAAGTACTCCCGTGCAGTATATTGTTTAGGGTTTAGACTCTTTTCTCATTCACACACACGAATTTACCAAAATCATCAGAAATCGTTTTCACCCACAAACACTGGGATATAAAATTCATCATAAATGTTATAGATGTTTGGATTTCCACACTCAAAGGATTTATGTGACTACTCATGTGGTTTTTGATGAAACCAAGTTTTATTTTGCTACTTCAAATGTGGATTTATCCAGTTCATCACATCCTTCATATAGTCCTACAATGGTGCCAGTACTACAAGATGATACTTCAGAGATTTCTTATTCTTTAGAGTCTTTGCCAGCTGATAGTTTTCTTTATACTGATACTCTTTCTCCAACTCAAGATTATTATGATGCTTCTTCACTTCAGTACAACCTAATTCTGGCATTCATACAAGGTCTAAGTCCAGTATTCATGTACCTAATCCTTTATCTAAAGATTTTGTAGCTAATAGCTCATTGAAACATCATGAGCCACTTGCTCTTACTACTCTACTTAAGCCCTTTCCTGAGCCAAAGACTTATAAGGAGGAAATCAAACAACATGTTTGGGTCAGGCAATGAAAAATGAATACACTGCTTTGCATGAGAATAATACCGTTGTACATGTTCCATATCACCCATCTATGAATGTTCTTGGATGTAAGTGGGTCTACTAGACCAATTTAAAGTCTGATGGTACAGTAGAGAGATATAAATCTAGATTAGTGGCTAAGAGATATCATCAAGTAGATAGTTTTGATTTTGAGGAAACTTTTAGTCTTGTTGTTAAAGCTACCACTATCAGATGTGTTCCGAGTTTATCCCTCTCAAATAAATGGAGTATGAGACAACTTGATGTTAGTAATGCTTTTTTGCATGAAAATTTATCTGAGAATGTTTACATAGAATAGCCTCCTGGTTTTATCGATCTTGAGCATCCCACCCATGTGTGTCATCTTCAAAAATCTTTATATGGACTCAAACAAGATCCTAGAGCTTGGTATTAGAGATTTAGTGGTTATTTTCTTACTTATGGTTTCACTAATTCTGTCAGTGATGCTTCTATGTTCATCTATCACAAGAATTCGGAGAGAATGATTCTTTTAGTTTATGTAGATAACATTATTCTTGTGGGCACTTCTGAATATCTACTTACTTCCTTTATCACTTCTCTGAAGTCTGAATTTGCCATGAAAGATCTTGGATCCTAACATCACTTTTCTAGGTATATGAGCTATTTTTGATTCTTCAGCAAATAATTTGCTTCTTACTCAAAACAAGTACTCTGTTGATCTGCTAAGAAAGCATGATATTTGGGTTGTAAACCATGTAAAACTCCAGCAACCTCTTGTCCAAGAATTTCTGCTTATGATGGTGAACTTTTGAAGGACGCAGCTTCTTATAGAAGCTTAGTGGGAGGACTACGATATTTGACTCTGACTAGACCTGATATTAGTTTTGTAGTGAACTATATATGTCAGTCGGTTCATGCATTGTCCTACTGATATTCATTTCTAACTTGCTAAACGTATTCTCAGATATATTAAAGGATCCTTGGTCAAGGTATTACTCTAGGAGGTGGAAACTACTCTGAACTTATAGCTTATTGTGATGGTGACTAGGCTGGTTGTCCTGACACACTCAAATCTACTTCAGGATATTGTATTTTTGTGGGTGGTAATCTTGTTTCTTAGTCAGCAAAGAAACAATGCACCATTTCTCGCTCCTCTATTGAAGCAATATACAGAAAGTCTTGCAAATGCAGCAGTTGAAATTCTGCGGCTATCTTACTTATTTAATAAGCTATCTGTCAGATTATCTCTTCCCTGCAAGTTATTCTGTGACAATCTTGGTGCAAGAAGTCTAACTGAAAATCCCATTTTTCATGCTCGCACTAAACACATTGAGGTGAATTATCATATGATACGAGATCTAGTTAAAACTGGTTTCCTGGAGGTTTCTTATATCCGTATCCTTAGTCAGGTAGCTGATTTGTTCACTAAAGGATTATCCAAGTCTCAGTTAGGTTTACTGTGTGCACATCAGTTTGAAGGGGATGTTAGACTCAGTGTTGTATCCATACGTTGTACTGACTCTTTCTATGCAGCCAATCCTGTCACAAGATCTCCTAGTGTGTGTCAGTTGTTTTCACCTGTAATAACAGTAACAGTTTTCTGTTACAGTTATGATGTTTCACCTCCTGTAATTTTCATTCAGTTCTGTTGAGTCAATAAATCTGTATATAGACTTGGTCCTGTAGCTTCTTTGAGTAACTTTTACAATCAATCAATACCTACAGTATCATTACAGGGATTCATATGATCTTCCCAACATGCGAACCATCGTAATAATCGACCAGGACTTTCTATCCACCATGACATACGAGTTAGGACGCCACAGGCACAGGGTCATCTCTGTTTATTTGCTAGTGTTTGCCTGGCCCAACAATTGAACATGAAAAAATATACAATAGTTTAATTTCTACCCCTTGTTTTTTCCAAACCGGAACACAATGGGCAAGCTGTCTCTGTAAACGAGACATGGTGGTAATCAAGTAGTATGTATGATGTTGTTAGTCATAAGACGTCATTTTGCGGATGTATTATATGGAACTGTTAAATTACTTAATGGTGTCATATATCAGTCATGACTCTTTTCCATGCTCAGTATATTACTAATTATCAAACTTTATAAAAACTTTATGAAAATCTGGGTAATGGAAGTCAATTATAAGGTCAAGTCATCTATAAGAGCAAATCCTATGGGTAGCGTAACTCTTTCATCTTGAAAGAATGACTATCAATTTGGTCTAATTATAGGCCACTATGAAAACTACCAACCTCACTTTCACTCCCAACTCTACCGTGCACTTGTTCAGATGAACGAGTAGTTGTAAGTGGAACACTAGACGGGGGCAGTCCCCCGTCTAAAAAATTTGCTTTTTTTTTCACTTGGACGGGGGACTGTCCCCGGTCTATGTAATTTTTTTTTGTTTTTGTTCTTTTGGACGCGGGACTGTCCCCCGTATATGTAATTTTTCTTGTTTTTTTCCGGACGGGGGACTGTCCCCCGTCTAGTAATCTTTTTGCTTTTTTTTTTGGACGGAGGACAGTCCCCCGTCTACTTTGAAAAAAAAGTTATTACACGGGAGACAGTCTCCCGTGTAGTTTTCCTTTTTAAATTTGCCCATAGTGGCTTCACCCGTTCATATGATTGAGTCCTCTTTCATATGAAAGAGTTAGGATTCATTTGGAGACTACCCATAGAATATGCTCTAACTTTAGGTGGAGAGACCTCGAGTCTCCTTCGGCTGTAATGGCCACAATATTATTACATTATCCACTCAATTTGTATATATTATTATATCCTTAAGACCAGAACTAAGGAAAACATCCCCGCCTGTGTGTTTGCTAGTTGAGTCTTGAAGATTCTGTAAGCGGGCGTGCGTCACAGAACAACAACAAAAATACAAAAACGTAAGAAAGACTGAACGGGGTAGATTGAATGTCGAAAAATTAATTTCTACATGTTCGAGGAAAATGAGTTAGCCGATGATACCATTTCCACATTGCTCAGACTAACATCCATAAGTAATATTGTTCACCCGAGTTAGGAAACAAGGGATACGACTCTTGGGTCAGTATGTTTTTCAGGGATGAATTGGGGGCCCTGGAAAATAATTAGGGACCTTAGCTAGAGGACATTAAAACCTAATTTGAGTCACCCCTTATCCAAATGTTTTTTAAAATACTGATCTACCCTTATTTAATTAGTGATAATTTTGTTGGAATTTCAGCTTCATAATCAACATTCTTTATGCTTAAACACAATTATGTGAAAACTATATACTGAAATATACCATAACTCTAGTATTACCATGTTCTTACAACACTAAATCAGCACTAAGCAACTTAGAACACCTACATACACCATATATACAAAACATATTCACAATAAGGAAATAGAAAGCAATAGCTTTGAGGTTTCATGACTTCTGATCTACTTCTATTTCCTCATCTTAGATTGATGGATGAAAACTAATTTTCCTTTTAAAACAAGTGAGGCTAGAAGAGAGTCCTAGTCATGCTTGCCACATGTCTCTCCAACCTTTCCATCATGAGTTGGAGTGACAGCTCATGGCTACAATAGACAGCTCACATGACAGCTCAAGATAGATTAGTTTATACTAAACAGGATTATATAAATGATTAAAACAATAATCATACCATAATCTGCACTATACTAAACTGGATTATCTTAAGCTAAACATGATTTGTTGCTAAACCAACATTAAGTCTAACATTCTCCCATTTTGGTTAGCAACAAAGAAATTCTCTACTAAAACTGCATGCGAGTCTAAAAGGTACGCTAGGATTCGACCATAGAGACCCATACACCATTTAAGAGATGCATACGCCATTTCTATAATCATAAAACTAGACGGGCCATTTTGTACTCAAGTAAACTGTAATTTAAACTTTATGCATACACTTTAAATGGCTTAACCTTATGCCAAGATAATCTGCACTTTAAACTTTCTTTTCAAACCATAAAACATAAACTTGAATCAATCTTTATAAGCTCTCACTACAACTTTATATGCTCTTACTGCAACATTATAGGATTTCCTTGATAATATTGAGATTCGTCTCCGTCGAGACAAGTATACAACTGGCTCAATTAAGAGGCATGTTTCCGTCGAAACATATAACAAGTATACATCTGACTCAATTGAGATATGCCCGACAAGACATTAAATATCTCCGAAGAGACATCTCCGTAGAGATTCATCTGACTCAATTTAGGTAGTTTGTCGAGATGATTAACATCTCCAAAGAGAGTCATCTGGCTCAATTGAGGTATGTCAGTCAAGACAACTAACATCTCCGAAGAGATTCATCTGACTCAATTGAGGTATGTCTGTCATCTGGCTCAATTATGAGTAACGTCTCCGTCGAGACTGGTATACAGACCTGCCCAATAAGAGATATATCTCCGAAGACAAAATCTTTGTTTCAAAAATGAAACATGTCTCCGTCGAGACCCTTTATTCATCTCTTTATTGGATTAATCTCTGAAATGTTTATTATGTGTCTCAAAGGAGACCTTGATATCTAAAGAGATTTATTCCATGCTCATTACAAGTTGTCTCGAAAGGGACTTTCTGTACTGAACTCCCACTGATTTTGCGTTCCTTCAACAACATAGAAAGCAAAACAAGTTAAACAGCAAGAACAAGTACTCATTTAAGATGATAAACAAAACAATGTTATCAAACTCCCACTGTTATTCATAACTCTGCCATATGCAATGCTGTCAACACTTTTACTATACACAAATGAAACATTAGAATAGATTCATTACCATCAGGTGCACCTTTGGGTAAACCATGATGTATAACGATCATTACTTCCAAGTTTCAAAACTTTATTTCACAGCACACATGCTTATTATCACTTTAAATAGCTATGCATACTAACAAAAATGATAGCATATTCATAAGCACATATAAACATCTTAAACTTAAAATATAAAACTCAGTATCATCGCAAAACACCTTTGGGAAAATTGCGACATACATGAGTCAAATCCTAACAAGTTTAAGATTAAATTTTCATGAATTGAAAGGTTTAAGAGCACAATATTCAATAAGTAGGAAACATGATTCATTCCAAATATCACAAATATGAATTACCTTTGGGAAAAACTCATACTCGTAACATTCAGAAAAATCATAAACAAACCTTTCTTTTACCTGAAACTAATGAAGAACTTGATTGCTACTTTCTGGTTTTCGTGGTCTGTACCACCAGCCATTTCATTACTTTATCTAGTTTAGCCATACACAGCTAGTACCTTGTGGTGCAAAGCTTTCAACACTGGTTTTCTGCTCTAACCCTTTCTCACTTTCAAAGTATCGCTTTGGCGACATTTAGTCGAGCAATGAAAGGTACGGAATTTTTAATCACAACTTTTAAAAAAAATTGGAATCAAATGATTATACCTTAAGTTCAATCTGTATTTTAAAGAAAATGAATACCTAGAACTTGACTATCAAACCTTTGGGTTTAATAGACAGAGGAAAAACTAAACCAAGTATAAAACATGGTTTATTTCAAATATTACTAGTGTGAATCACTTTTGGGCAGGTTCACACTTGCAACGTCCAAAATAAATCACAAGCAAACCTTGCTTTAACCGAAACTGATGAAGAATCTTTGACAATTTCTGGTCTTCGTGGTCTAAACCACAAGAATCTTCATCTCTCTATCATCACTTAGCCACATGCAATCAGAACCTTATATCGCAACGCCTTTGACATTGGTTTTCTGTAGTGACTTCCCAAACAGCTAAACCACTAAAAACACTTCATTCTCGTTGAAAACACTTTAAGCATTGATTTTCTGTGGTAATTCTCCAAAATTACTGAACCACAAAACTTCATTTTCATTAGAACACTTTCATTATTCTCAAAGTATCACTTTGGAAATACTTGATCAAGCAATGGAAGGTACAAAACATCCATAATCTCAACTTTCAAAACTGGAAATGAAAGGACATGCCTTAGTTCAAATCTGTACTGTAAAGAAAACGACATGTTTTTAACTTGACTATTAAACCTTTGGGTCTAATACACAAGTTAAAAAACAAATTATCTCAAGCACAAGTCAAACCTACAGCAAAACAGCTATAGAGTTGTAAACCACCAAGTCCAACTCCATCGTAACACTAGGTTTTAATCAATCCTCATCTCTTTGAGCATTGCATTGACACTCAACTACCAGCTTACTTGTCCTCAAGAATACCCATCCTCCTACAAATAATCAAATGAATTCATAATCATAAGCACGGTGAATGATTCTGACGTGTAATCAGACTCCACGCAATATCTACGGCAACCCTCACGCAGTCTGTCACCGATGACTTCCACAGCTCCTCCCCTGACATCTGTACCTGGTCCTCATCACCACCCTTCAACCTAATTAACTGTATATACTTCACCGTGAGTATACAAACTCCCTGAGGTATAGATAGATCGAATGACATATGCAATCAAAACCATCTATTGTTCATAGATAACAGAAAACTTCTGAGGAACTAGTTGATTATCTTGGTCACCAAAAACTAAGCTTCACATTGACCCCAGCCACATCCAAACATTTCACCATCACTTGTAACTACAACTATATGCTCAGCACCAGCAACAATCATGGATGTTATCCCCTGGAAGCTTGAACCTTTTGTAGCACAAGTGAATCCTTGGTGACTTAAACAATTACGATGATGATGAAAACTTTTGGTTCGAAACACTCGATGATACCAGAAAACAGTACTTTCAACAGCCAAGAAATTTCCATTTAAACTGCCTCCCACTGTTTTGATAAGTTGAACACAAAAGGAGGAAGACCTCTACCTTTCAGGAGCAACTTTCTTAAAAAAATGATTGAAGCAGTAACTACCTTATGTATTCTGCTATCCTCCTTTCATGCAGACAGTTCTTTGAGACTTGAACTTGACTTGATTTGCTCTGAAAAACAAGCACATGAAAACACTGGCTATCTAACTTTCCCACTAGTATCATTACCCAAAAATGCTACACATTTCCTTGCAGAAACAATAGTAGCTAAAACTCCTTTTGATTCCCAAGTATCCTTACGAAGGATAGATGCAGCAACAATACAAGCTTGTCTGGTAACTGACTTAAGCGTGGTATCCGAACAACTATCAGTAATACATGTTAGTGGGATAACATAGACAAATATGCATCTAGAAAACATTTGGCTCACAAGCAAGGAACAACCAATCATCTAAGAGTGAGCCAATACTGATCAACAGTCATTTGAAAACATCAATTCAAACGAGTAAATCCGTAGTCCGTATGAAATCGCACATGACTTAGATATGTATGTTTATGCATATACACATTAAATCGTGGTCACTAAACTGCCCCACTGCCACATAGTCTAAAAATATAGACATTCATAACTTCAATAATTTACAACTACATGATGTCTAGTTACTGAACATACAATTTAATGCATTCACGAATGTTATTATTTGAAGTGATTCCAGATGTAAGTCTGAAGTAAACAGAGTATCTAGCATTGATTTTCCATAGTAGTTAACAGAATCCAAGCTTAAGCTCAGTCAAGCATGCTGAAATGAAGGAAAAATCCCATAACATGAAGCACACAGATTCAAAACCATTAACCTGATGATGAAACATACCTGATTGTTTTCCATAGTCGACACAAACTACTAAATAGAAAACCACCTAGCATCCATACTTGGTCAGGCTTAAAACATTAATGACCAAGTTTAACTCTTCATTATCCTTTTGAGGAAGAACACGAAACTTGACATGGATACTACCATTGTAGTCTAGCATACTCATAATTGAAAGATTCAGACCAATTAAACAATTATGCTATGTACCCAGATAAAGACTACAAACATTAAAATCATAAACAATACAAAATTCTTATGTTATCAACAATTCATGCTATCAGCAACAATATCGATAAGTACCTTTCAAAACAGAATTTTGAATATACCTAGATGAAGAACATGAAATAGCTAGGAGAATAGAAGTAGAATGTTGGAATTTCAGCTTCATAATCAAAATTCTTTATGCTTAAACACGATTATGTGAAAACCATATACTGAAATATACCATAACTCTAGTATTACCATGTTCTTACAACACTAAATCAACACTAAGCAACTTAGAACACCTACATACACCATATACACAAAACTGATTCACAATAAGGAAATAGAAAGCAATAGCTTTGAGGTTTCATGACTTCTGATCTACTTCTATTTCCTCACCTTAGATTGATGAATAAAAACTAATTTTCCTTTTAAAACAAGTGAGGCTAGAAGAGAGTCCTAGTCATGATTTCCACATGTCTCTCCAACCTTTCCATCATGAGTTGGAGTGACAGCTCATGGCTACAATAGACAACTCACAGGACAACTCATGCTAGATTAGTTCATACTAAACAGGATTATATAAATGATTAAAACAATAATCATACCATAATCTGCACTATATTAAACTGGATTATCTTAAGCTAAACATGATTTGTTGTTAAACCAAAATTAAGTCTAACAAATTTTACTTAATTAGTGTTAATATCACTTAATTTGATTTTAACCTTCTTTTTTTTCCAAAATTTTTGTTTGCAATTTTTTTTTTTTGCCCAAACCTGCATGAAAAGTCGTCAGGGTAGTGAAGTATTTCAATAACGACTCTTAACAGTCGTTTAAGTTTCAAAAACGACCCTCAAGAGTCGTTAGTGTTTAAAAATTGTTTCTTGACGACTCTAAACAGTCGTTAATGGTTATAAAAGAGTCCTTATATTCTTTGAAGAGTCATTAATGGCGGAAATACATTAGAAGAAGATAACGACTCTTTTATAACCATTAACGACTGTTTAGGGTCGTCAAGAAAAAAAGACGGCTCGTGAGGGTCGTTGACGACCCTTTAATGTATCCCCGCCCTTAATGAATCTTAGAAGAGGATAACGACTCTTTTATAAGAATTAACGACTGTTTAGAGTCGTCAAGAAACAATGACGACTTTTGAGGGTCGTTTTTAAAACACTTCAATATCATGACGACTCTACCGAATTCGGTGACGATTCTCCAATAAACAATGACGATCCTTCCATTGTTTTGGACAAAGATATAGTTTTTGGTCATAAAGAGTCGTTAGTGTATAAAAAGGGGTCGTCAAACCCAGAAAAAGGGTCGTTATCTCCTACACACTAGACATCAACGATTTTTCATACAAATAACATGCATATGAAAAATCGTTAGGGTATATAACTATGAGATTGACGACTCTTATTTTTCAGTCGTGATGGAGAGTCGAGAGAGAGGGGAGGAGGGGACTGATTATTTTTTTGGGTTTAAAAATGAAAATGAGTTAGGGTTTAGAGTTAAGGGTTAATAGAATTTTAACTTTTAGATTTAGAGAAGGGTAAAACAGTATTTTCACTATATTTTGGGGTGAAAATAGATTTTTTTGGGGTGGGAATAAAATATTTGAGGTCCCTAACTATTTCTTGGGGCCATCAATTAATCCCTGATGTTTTTGTGTGGAGAAAAGATGTAGGCAGTGTTGGTAAGATCACGCATACAAGTTTCTTATGTTTTGAAAACAAGGAAAATTACATGTGTAAAGCGATAGCATGTTGTTTTATCTGCTTGCATGCACTTGATTATTTTAGTTTTTTTTTATTTGGTTTTTTAAATTCTCATTCCAGCAAAATCAAGTTATAACCATTTGTATCATATTATCAATGAACCGAATAATAAAATAACCAGCAGTATGTTTACTGATCTCAGTGGAACTTTGTTGAGAATCTTTGTGGATGGACATTAGGTTTTATTAATTTATTGGAAATATTACCAACTGAGCTTTTCCCATGTATTGCTAAAATAGACACTCAACCGTGTCGACGTAGATTTGTTACCTGTTTTGGAGTTTTCGTACAAAGAAATTAGCAGTCTCATGGTATCTATATGGATAGGAAACAAAAGTCGTATGTGCAGTGTCCAAAACTGCCTAACATGAGTTTTGGTATGTAATCTTTTCTTTTGCAAAGGAATATATTAAAAGGAGAGCAAATTCTCGAAGGAAATTCGTCATTACGTAAAAAAAGAAAAATACTTTTGCAATGGAATATATTAAAAGGAGAACAAATTCTCGAAGGAAATTTCATCCTTATGTAAAAAATAAAAATAAAAGAGAAGATATGATCCTTTAAACGAAATTGCTTGTACGAGTATGAGGGTATTGGATTCGCGCGGGCCATGTCAGGGGCTCAGGATAGAGTTATGGGGCCATGCACGACTCATATTCATGTCTTGCTCGCTTCGTTTTGTTGGATTATATATACCAAGAATATTTAAGATGTATTAATTATAAACTGCTTTAATATGTATTAACTATAAACTGCGTTTATAAACCAAAGCAAACAATCAGTTATGCTACATTTACAGATTTTAGGATATAAATTCTACGCGGAGAATGATATAAAAAGGTATTTGACATGCAACATTGAGGATTACTTTGAATAATAAATATTGTAAGTCATTGTTAAACTAAACTAACAATATCATTTGTCATTCTCATCCAACCTAATAGCACTAAATCCACTCTTTATTAAAAATGAACAACCGTCTTCGAACCTACGGAGAAACTTGAAACTAATCATGAAGCTTCAACATTACGAACTCAACCTCACACGGAACATCGCCATCCACTCTGCTTTCTCTATGTTAAACAAAATTTCTTTACACCTAAACTCATACCAAAAACTGTGATGACTTTGGAATTAAAAACACATATTAAAATTAGTATGACTATTTACAAATAATAATTAGTGTTTACTGTTTAGATGGCAAATCTGAACTGAAAGAATTACAAGCGCATATTAAAATCAGTATGACTATTTGTTGGAATTTTACAACAATAGAAGAAACGTCAGATGTATCAAACAATAAATATAAAGAACCGTATCAAACAACTTTACCGCGAACAAATTGATGAGGGCAGAATCACAGGTTCAACAAGCTGTCCTTAACACATTAGTTCGCGGGTATACTCTGAAGTAATGCTAAACCCCAACGTGCGAAGATGTGTCCAGGATAAGACTTCCCGATATAACTTGAGTTAGCACAACGCAAGTTACCCACTCTTGAACTCAGCAACAGGGATGGAAGTAAAACGCCGCACAAAAAATAAGAAGAAGAAGAAGAAAAGTAGACTTAGAGATAGTCGCTGCTTGTGTGTTTTGAAAACAGAATTTCGAGTCATATTTATAGGATAAGATACTTGCAAATCAAGTTAGGTTTTGGTTTTCTTTAAAAACAAGTAAAACTCGTAAAAGGAATTTTCCATAAATAAAACTCTTAAGAAAATATTTTGGAATTAATTTCCTAAAGAAAAATTCGCCAAAAATAAATACGAGTAGAAGAGGAACTTGGTGCATGGTATACGTGCATGGGCATGGATCGAAACATGTATTTTTCGCCCCACCCGCTCCACCCACATTGTTTTACAACATATCCATGAGCACATGGTTATATAGTGGAGCACCTCTTTAGTTTTCCATAATGTGGGACTAAAGGTTCCATTTCATTCACTAAAAAATGAGTGAGTATCCTTAGACCCTTAGGTCATGAGATCAAACCACACCAAGACCAAAAATCCATTTATTAAATAATTCATTTTCTCCAACAATCCACCACATGAATGAAATCTCGGTAAATAACGAAAAATCAGAGTACGGAAAATACCATTTAGGCAAAGGTGTCCATGAGGTCTTGAACCTTGCTTAGTGAGAAGTTACCGGAACTACTAGCTAGACAGTGAACTGATGTCTTGAACTGATAGCGTTTGGTGTAATTATAATAACATCCACGCATGATATCCTCCAAGTGTTTCTAAGTTCGTGCCGTTTTGTCCATTTTGTCGCTGGACATATCCTGTTTCTCAGAATGCTCTAGAGAATCGGCTCCATTATCATAGGAAGTGACCCACTTCCTCATCCAGATAGGTGAGTTCCATCAAGAGTGTTTACTGCTACACCCCACTTCAATTTTAAATTGAAACTATAGAACTCATTAAGACTTAATTAACAATCATCCTCCAAATGCAGTCACACTATCATATCAACACCATAAGGAAGGGACAGAGAATGAAATTCTCTGATAGTGTTTACCTTTACCCACCACAAATTAGTTGTCTCATTCGAAACCTTGATCTTGGGATCTCCAGTCAACAAGGTTGAGTATCCTTCATGGCAAGTTTAATTATTTGAGCCTAAGCCCCATCACCTTCGATGCTTTACTAACTATCTCCTTGGATAAACCTTTCGTTAAAGGGTCCGCGATATTCTCCTTGGACCTTGTCCAATCTATGGAAATAACGCCTGTTGAGATTAGTAATTTCAAAGAATCACGTCTTCTACGCATATGTATAGACTTTCCATTGTAGAAGCTATTCTTAGCTCTACCTATTGCACATTTGTATCACAATGTATAGATATAGCTGGCACAGGCCTATGCCAGAGAGGAATATCTTCTAAAAAGTTTCTTATCCATTCGTCCTCCTCTCCTGCTTTATCTAACGCAATAAACTCCGATTCCATAGTTGAGCGAGCTATACATGTATGTTTGGAACTCTTCCAAGATACAGACGCACCTGCTAGAGTGAATACATATCCACTCGTAGACTTAGACTCCTCTGAGTCTGCTATCCAGTTTGCATCGCAAAATCCATCAAGGACGTCCGGATACCCTTCGTAATTCAAACAAAAGGTCATTGTGTACTTCAAGTACTTTAGCACTCTAATAAGTGCATCCCAATGTTTCTGCCCCGGATTACAAGTATACAGCATAAGCAATGTCTGGTCTCGTACAATTCATCAAATACATCATACTTCCTATGACTCTTGAGTATTCAAGTTGGTTAACACCTACACCCTTATTCTTCATGAGTTTGCAAGAAGAATCATATGGAGTGCAAACAGGTTTACAATCAAACTGATTCTTAATGAGACTGACTCAGACTATAGCCATTAGAAGTTTTTCTAATCTTCATCCCTAATATGACATCAGCGGGGCCTAATTCTTCCATGTCAAAGTTCTCATTCAACAGTTTCTTAGTGGTATTAATAACATCCATGTTTGTACCTAGTATAAGCATATCATCAACGTACAAGCATACAATCACACAGGCATCCTTGACAAGTTTAGTATAAACACACTTATCAGATTCATTAATTCTAAAACCACTAGAAATCATCACATGATCAAATTTCTCATGCCACTGTTTAGGTGCTTGTTTGAATCCATACAAAGATTTCTTCAGTTTACAAACTTTCTTTCCACAACCTTTAACTACAAATCCTTCGGGTTGTTCCATATAGATTTCTTCATCTGAATCACCATTCAAAAACGCTGTCTTTACATTCATCTGATGTATCTCTAGGTTATGGACAGAAGCTATAGCAATTAACATCCTAATGGAGCTAATTCTACTCACTGGTGAATATGTATCAAAGAAATCTATACCTTCTATCTGTTTATAGCCTTTCGCTACCAACCTAGCCTTGTATTTTTCAATAGTTCCATTTATATTACGTTTTCTCTTGAAAATCCATTTACAACCTATGGCCTTAGACCCTGGAGGTAAATATACAAGTTCAAAAGTATCGTTTTCTCGAATGGAATCCATTTCACTAATTGAAGCTTCTTTCCACCATGGAGCTTCCGGACAAGTCATGGCTTCTTTATAAGTCTGAGGATCAGACTCGTCTAGGTATGTAATGTAACCAGGATAGGTTTTCTTTATTTTAACCCTTTTACCTCTTCTAGGTTTTATTTCTGGTTCATCTTCCTCTAAAGGTAATGACTGACTGGTTGACGGAAATTCATTGGGGATCATCTAAACATCTCTTTCGAGAATCACGTTTCATAGGAAATACATTCTCAAAGAACTCAGCATCCCTAGACTCCATGATAGTATTCAACCCTACGTCAGAAATTTCAGAACTCACAACCATAAACCTATGAGCACGAGAATGCTCAGGATACCCTATAAAAACACAATCAACAATTTTGGGTCCTATCTTAGTTGTCTTAGGAGGAGGGATGGCCACCTTTTCCAAGCACCCCCATACTTTGAAGTCAGCATAAGATGGTTGTCTACCTTTTCATAACTCATATGGAGTTATATCTGATCCTTTAAAGAGGACTCTGTTCAGGATGTAATTGGCTGAGAGGATATCCTCCCCCCACAAGTTCGAAGGTAATCCTGAACTAATCAACATGGCATTCATCATATCCTTAAGGGTACGGTTCTTTCGTTCAGCTACACCATTGGATTGAGGTGAATAAGGGGCTGTAGTTTCATGTATTATCCCATGTTCTTCACAGAAATCTCCAATAGGAATTAGATACTCACCACCACGGTCAGACCTAAAAGTTTTAATGGTAGCATTCAATTGGTTTTCAACTTCACGTTTATATATCTTAAAGGCTTCTAAGGCATTGTCCTTCCCTCTAAGCAAATAAACCTGACAGTACCTCGTACAATCATCTATAAAAGTGACAAACCATTTCTTACCACCTCTAGTTTGAACTGACTTCATGTCAACTACGTCTGAATGAATCAATTCTAAGGGTTTAGTGTTTCTCTGGACATTCTTCTGAATGATTTCTTAGCATGCTTAGATTCTACACAAATCTCACACTTATAACTTTTATCCAAAGTGAATTTGGGTATGCAGCCTACGCTAGCCAGTTTATGCATTGATTTGTAATTTACATGACCAAGTCTACCATGCCAAACATTCGATGACACACACATGTAAGCAGAAGAATCATTCAATTTCACTTCAGGACAGGTTACATTAAGTTTGTAAAGACCTCCAGTCTTATAACCCTTACCCACATAATCATTGCCCTTAGTTACTATAAGTTTTCCAGACTCAATTGAAACTTTAAAACCCTTATCATCTAAAACAGAACAAGAAACAAGATTTTTGCAGATGTCTGGAACATGAAGAACTTCATTCAATGTGAGAGTCTTGCCAGATGTGAGCTTCAGACCGACCTTTCCTTTTCCTGCAACCTCTGATGCAGATGAGTTACCCATATAGAGTTTCTCGCCTTCCCCTACCCTCTCTGGTAGGAGGTGAACAGGTCTCTGTTCCCACAAACATGCTTGGTAGCTCCAGAGTCTACCCACCAGTCCATCACATTGGTCACCAAATTAACTTCAGACACTACTGCAGAAAACTCGTCCTTGTTCTTTTCAACCAAGTTAGCACTATCCTTTTTGTCCTTACGATGTCTACAGTGAACTGCCATATGTCCAGTAACTCCACACGCATAACAAGCACCCTTAATTTTAGTAATGCTAGACTCTGGTTTTCGAAACATACCTTTCTTGGGAGGACCACGCTTAGAGTTACGATTGTTACTCTCACCTTTTCCAGCTTTGGAAGATCTGTGTTCAGTCATATGAGCTTTGTTACTCATGTCCCTTGCAGAAGACACGTTCTTATCCTTGGTGCACAGCATCTCTTCCACTTGAATTTTCTTTCCTAATTCAACCATGTTGATCTCGCCAGTTTCATGTCTTAGCTTTTTCTTGTATTCAGACCAAGAAGATGGTAACTTCTCAATTACCGCAGATACTTGAAACGTCTCATCAATGACCATACCTTCAGCAAGAATCTCATTAATGATCTGTTGAAATTCGAGAAATTGATCAACAACAGGTTTATCATTCGTCATCTTGAAGTCCATAAACTTCGCCACCAGAAATTTCTGCTCCCTGCAGTCTCCGCTTGATACTTTGCTTCTAACGCAGTCCACAAATCATAAGCACTGAAATTTTCTTTAGCATTGTAAAAATCATACATCGCATCTTCCAAACCATTCATGATATGATTTTTCGCCAGAAAATTACACCTCTTGTTATACTCGATCGCCTCCTCAGTTAAACCTTCATCAATTCAATCAATTCATGTGTGAACAAGTAATATCTAGTTCATGATGGCTTAGATAAAATAGCATCTTGGATTGCCATCTCTTGAAATCCTTTCCGTTAAACTTCTGTGGTCTTTCAACATCGTTCTTTCCCATTGTTACAAGGAATATTAATGTGTTAAGATTGTTGGAATCTTGCAACAATTGAAGAAAACGTCAGATGTATCAAACAATAAATAAAGAACAGTATCAAACAACTCTACCACGAACAAATTGATGAGGGCAGAATCACAGGTTCAACAAGTGTCCTTAACACATTAGTTCGCGGGTATACTCTGAAGTAATGCTAAACCCCAACGTGCGAAGATGTGTCCAGGATAAGACTGCCCGATATAACTTGAGTTAGCACAACGCAAGTTACCCACTCTTGAACTCAGCAACAGGGATGGAAGCAAAAGCCGCACAAAATAAGAAGAAGAAGAAAAAGTAGACCTAGAGATAGTCGCTGCTTGTGTGTTTTTTAAAACAGAATTTCGAGTCATATTTATAGGATGAGATACTTGCAAATCAAGTTAGGTTTTTTTTTTTCTTCAAAAACAAGTAAAACTCGTAAAGGAATTTCCCACAAATAAAACTCTTAAAAAATAATTTTGGAATTAAATTCCTAAAGAAAAATTCTCCAAAAATAATCGAGTAAAGAGGACTTGGTGCATGGTATACGCGTATATCGCATGGGTCAAAAATGTATTTTTGCCCACCCGCTCCACCCACGTTTTACAACATACATAACATGGTTATATAGTGGAGCCCTCTTTAGTTTTCCACAATGTGGGACTAAAGGTTCCACTTCATTCACCAAAAATGAGTGAGTATCCTTAGACCCTTAGGTCATTATCAAACCATACCAAGACCATAATCTTTATTAAAAATCATTTTCTCCAACAATCCCCCACATGAATGAAATAT
Organism: Papaver somniferum; assembly: GCF_003573695.1. Taxonomy (NCBI): domain Eukaryota; kingdom Viridiplantae; phylum Streptophyta; class Magnoliopsida; order Ranunculales; family Papaveraceae; genus Papaver; species Papaver somniferum. Next base: position 25,712,087 of record NC_039359.1, on the reverse strand, counting down.
CGGAAAACGAAAAATCAGAGTAAGGAAAATACCATTTAGGCAAAGGTGTCCATGAGGTCTTGAACCTTGCTTAGTGAGAAGTTACCGGAACTACTAGCTAAACAGTGAACGATGTCTTGAACTGCTAGCGTTTGGTGTAGTTCAAATAATATCCACGCATGATATCCTCCAAGTGTTGCTAAGTTCGTGCCGTTTTGTCCATTTTGGCCCTGGACATATCCTGTTTCTCAGAATGCTCTAAAGAATTGGCTCCATTCTCATAGGAAGCGACCCACTTCCTCATTCAGATAGGTGAGTTCCATCAAGAGTGTTACTGCTACACCCCACTTTCTTAAATTGAAACTATAGAACTCATTAAGACTTAATTAAAAGTCATCCTCCACATGCAGTCACACTATCACATCAACACCATAGGGAAGGGACAGATAATAAAATTATCTGATAGTGTTTACCTTTACCCACAAATTAGTTGTCTCATTCGAAACCTTGATCTTGGAATCTCCAGTCAGCAAGGTTGAGTATCCTTCATGGCAAGTTTAATTATTTGAGCCTAAGCCCCATCCCCTTCGATGCTTTACTAACTATCTCCTTGGACAAGCCTTTCGTCAAAGGGTCCGCGATATTCTCCTTGGACCTTGTCCAATCTATGGAAATAACGCCTGTTGAGATTAGTAATTTCAAAGAATCATGTCTTCTACGCATATGTATAGACTTTCCATTGTAGAAGCTATTTTTAGCTCTACCTATTGCAGATTTGCTGTCACAATGTATAGATATAGCTGGCACAGGCCTATGCCAGAGAGGAATATCTTCTAAAAAGTTTCTTAGCCATTCGGCCTCCTCTCCTGCTTTATCTAACGCAATAAACTCCGACTCTATAGTTGAGCGAGCTATACATGTCTGTTTGGAACTCTTCCAAGATACAGACGCACCTTCTAGAGTGAATACATATCCACTCGTAGACTTAGACTCCTCTGAGTCTGCTATCCAGTTTGCATCGCAAAATCGCTCAAGGACGGCCGGATACCCTTCGTAATTCAAACAAAAGGTCATTGTGTACTTCAAGTACTTTAGCACTCTAATAAGTGCATCCCAATGTTTCTGCCCTGGATTACAAGTATACATGCTTAACCTACTCACAGCATAAGCAATGTCCGGTCTCGTACAATTCATCAAATACATCAGACTTCTAATTGACTCTTGAGTATTCAAGTTGGTTAACACCTACACCCTTATTCTTCATGAGTTTGCAAGAAGAATCATATGGAATGCAACACAGGTTTACAGTCAAACTGATTATATTTCTTAAGTATGGATTCAACATAATGAGACTGACTCAGACTATAGCCATTAAAAGTTTTTCTAATCTTCATCCCTAATATGACATCAGCGGGGCCTAAGTCTTTCATGTCAAAGTTCTCATTCAACAGTTTCTTAGTGGTATTAATAACATCCATGTTTGTACTTAGTATAAGCATATCATCAACGTACAAGCACACAATCACACAGGCATCCTTGACAAGTTTAATATAAACACACTTATCAGATTCATTAATTCTAAAACCACTAGAAATCATCACATGATAAAATTTCTCATGCCACTATTTAGGTTCTTGTTTCTATCCATACAAAGTTTTCTTCAGTTTACAAACTTTCTTTTCACAACCTTTAACTACAAATCTTTCGGGTTGTTCCATATAGATTTCTTCATCTAAATCACCATTCAAAAACGCTGTCTTTACATCCATCTGATGTATCTCTAGGTTATGGACAGAAGCTATAGCAATTAACATCCTAATGGAGCTATTTCTACTCACTGGTGAATATGTATCAAAGAAATTTATACCTTCTATCTGTTTATAACCTTTCGCTACCAACCTAGCCTTGTATTTTTCAATAGTTCCATTTATATTTCGTTTTTTCTTGAAAATCCATTTACAACCTATGGCCTTAGACTCTGGAGGTAAATCTACAAGTTCAAAAGTATCGTTTTCTCGAATGGAATCAATTTCACTAATTGAAGCTTCTTTCCACCATGGAGCTTCAGGACAAGTCATGGCTTCTTTATAAGTCTGAGGATCAGACTCGACTAGGTATGTAATGCAACCATGATAGGTTTTCTTTATTTTAACCCTTTTACTTCTTCTAGGTTCTATTTCTGGTTCATCTTCCTCTAAAGGTAATGACTGACTGGTTGACAGAAATTCTTGGGGATCATCTAAACATCTCTTTCGAGAATCACGTTTCATAGGAAATACATTCTCAAAGAACTCGGCATCCCTAGACTCCATGATAGTATTCAACTCCATGTCAGAAATTTCAGAACTCACAACCATAAACCTGTGAGCACTAGAATTTCATAAGCGGTTTCAATTCAGTCTATAAAATGGATCACATACGTCAGACACAATACATTCGAAGTAAAAAAAGCTTTATCAATTAGATATCACACAGCAAAATCAACAGTAACTTTTTTTCCCAACTGCATTGCTTCTTTTTCTTCGTCATAACCTTCAAAAAAAAAAAAATTCTTCTTCGTCATACTGTTTCTATAGATTGATCATTTTCTCCCTCTAGAGATTACTGTTCATAACTTTAAGAAACACCAATGCCATTTACTTATCCTTCTTCTTCTTCCTCTTCCTGTTCACCCCGTGCACATTCTGAACGTCCTATTTTAAGCAAACCTCATAAAAGATGGAGATGTGCATTCACTGTTATTTACTCTTCCAGAGTTTTTCTTTCTTTAGCTAAAAAGATTGCCTCCGTCAAAGAGAACCCGTTTTTCATTGGCCTTTCACGTTCACCGTCTTATGTTTCTCTAGATATTATCAGCAGTGAACAGGATGGAGATAACAGCATCCAAAATGTAAGTTTCTCTATTGTTGGTCATAAGAATCTTATTGATATTGTCAAGGAAAAAAACCTGCAACTATTGAGTCAGTTTGGTGGTGTTCATGGAATCGTAAATAAACTTAAGTGATGTGAATAATGGGATTTGTGGTGGAGATATAGATATAAGTCGCCGCCGTGAATCTTTTGGCACTAATACATATAAAAAACCAGCCTTGAAAGGGTTCTTCCACTATTTGATGGAACCATTCAAAGACACTATTATTCTTATTCTACTAGCATGTGCAGCTCTCTCTATTGGTTTCGGTATGAAAGAGAATTGTATTAAGGAAGGTTGGTATGGTGGTGGAAGTATTTTTGTTGCTGTCTTTCTTGTTGTGGGTGTTTCTGGTGTGAGCAACTTTCGACAATCAAGAGAGTTCAGTAAACTTTCAATGGTTAGTAACAATATTCAGATTGATGTTGTGAGAGATAGGAGAAGACATACCATGTCGATCTTCGATATTGTCGTTGGAGATATGTCTAAAGATTGGAGATCAGATTCCCGCCGATGGATTCACTGCAAGTTGATGAATCGAGTATGACGGGAGAGACTGAACCATTGGAAATTAATGTCAGTAGGAACCCTTTCCTGCTCTCGGGATGCAAAGTGGTAGATGGATATGGAAATATGATTGCAACATCAGTTGGCATGGACACTGCATGGGGAGAGATGATGAGCTCAGTCAGTAATGATTCCAGTGACAGAACACCATTACAAGTTCGGCTTGATAAACTTACTTCATAAATAGGGAAAGTTGGACTGACAGTGGCTTTCCTTGTTCTTGTGGTGCTGTCTGCCCGTTATTTCACCGGTAACACATTAAACAAGTTAGGACAACGAGAGTTCAATGGAAGCAAGACGAAGTTTAACGATGTGATGAACGCAGTGGTCCGCACTATTTCTGATGCAGTAACGATTGTCGTTGTAGCAATTCCAGAAGGCTTGCCGTTGGCTGTGACACTCACACTTGCTTACTCAATGAAGAGAATGATGGCTGATCAGGCCATGGCCGAAAACTAGCTTCTTGTGAAACTATGGGTTCAGCCACCACAATATGTACAGATAAAACAGGTATTCTCACTCTTAACCAAATGAAGGTGACCAAATTTTTCCTTGCCCAAGAAGCCATGAAAGATGAGAAAGCCTCACCCGCAGTCAGCTCCGATATTCTTGAATTTTTCTATCAAGGGGTTGGACTAAACACAACCGGCAGTATTTATGTACCAACTTCGGGAATGACTCCTGAGATCTCTGGTAGTCCAACTGAGAAGTCTCTTCTTTCGTGGGCTGTATCAAATTTGGGAATGGATATGGAGGAATTGAAGCGAAGCTGTACCGTTCTTCATGTAGTAGCATTCAATTCAGAGAAGAAGAGAAGTGGGATTTCCTTGAAGAAGAAGAATTCGAACGCGGTTCATGTGCACTGGAAAGGAGCAGCAGAGATGATATTAGCTATGTGTTCCAGTTATTACGGAAGTACCGGGGTCATACAAGTCATGGGTGAAGGTGAAAGAATGAAACTCGAGGAAATCATCAAAAACATGGCAGACCAAAGTCTTCGATGCATAGCCTTCGCTTATGGTCAGTTCCAAGAAGAAGACTTAGAGAAGAATGATGGTGAAGAGGCAGGTCAAAAGCTAAAGGAAGATGGGTTGACTCTACTGGGACTGGTGGGTCTGAAAGACCCATGCCGTCCTGGTGTGAGGAAAGCTGTGGAAGCCTGCAAAAATGCTGGAGTAAGTATCAAAATGATCACAGGAGATAATATTTTTACTGCAAGAGCAATAGCAACTGAATGTGGCATTCTTGATCCCTCTGATCCTAACTTGAACAACGGAGCTGTGGTAGAAGGAGTAGAGTTCAGAAATTACATTGTGGAGGAAAGGATGGAAAAGGTTGACAGAATTTCTGTGATGGCAAGATCATCTCCATTTGACAAGCTATTGATGGTGCAGTGCTTGAAACAAAAAGGACATGTGGTTGCAGTAACTGGAGATGGCACAAACGACGCACCAGCTTTAAAAGAGGCTGATGTCGGACTCTCAATGGGGATTCAAGGCACCGAAGTTGCAAAAGAGAGCTCAGATATTGTCATTTTGGATGACAATTTTGCTACCGTCGTCACAGTTTTGAGGTGGGGGAGGTGTGTTTATACTAACATACAAAAATTCATCCAGTTCCAGCTAACTGTGAACATTGCTGCTCTAGTAATCAACTTCATTGCAGCCGCTTCTGCTGGTGAAGTTCCTCTTACAACAGTCCAATTGCTATGGGTGAACCTCATCATGGACACTCTGGGAGCCCTAGCCTTAGCCACAGACAGACCTACCGAAGAGCTCATGAAAAACCCACCAGTGGGTCGTAACCAGCCACTAATTATGAATGCCATGTGGAGAAACCTCGTTGCCCAGTCTTTATATCAGATATTCGTCCTCTTGATCCTGCAATTCAAAGGAAATGTTATATTCGGGGTGAATGCGGATGTCAAAAACACCCTAATCTTCAATACTTTCGTTCTGTGTCAAGTATTTAATGAGTTCAATGCAAGGAAGCTGGAGAAGAAGAACGTGTTTGAAGGAGTACTCAAGAACAAGTTGTTTTTAGGGATCATTGGAATCACCATTGTTCTTCAAGTGGTTATGGTTGAATTCCTAAAGAAGTTTGCAGATACAGAGAGGTTGAACTGGGGTCAATGGGGAGCATGTATCGGCATTGCAATCATTTCTTGGCCCATCGGTTGGGTCGTCAAGTGCATACCAGTTCCTGAAAAGCAGTTATTCGATCTTCTCAAGCGACGAAGCTCTTGAACTGGTTTATTCCCTTTCTATTTCTATTATATAGTAAAAAGAAAAGATGTTTGCAATAGGATCTAGATGCATTTCATTTCTTTGTATATGAATTTTTTATAATCCTGAATAGAAATTTAACAACATACATTTGGAAATTGGGTGTTTCTGTGACTACTTCAAATAAATCAAAGGCCAGAACTATATAATGTGAAGCAACAGTCTAGAACCCATTGAGAAACAAAATTACAGGAGCAACAAACTTTCTACACTTGATAACGCCATATTTCCAAGCCATTATTCAACATTTCTTATTCAATTAAATATTTTTTTACCCCATATTGGGGATTTGAATGCAGTGCTGAGAATGCAGTTTTCCTTCAGTAATGGATTAATGTCATTGGAGTATAAGAAAAATAAGAAGACGATGAAAATGCTTTTACCCCCTCAAGTAAAGTTTGATTAATTTTTTTACCATACAAAGAATTAAAGCCTGGAAGAATCAAACCACTCCATCAGCTGTTGATCTTTTTACATTTACAACGAGAAATCAACAATGCAAGGGTCCTCAGTTTGGATTGATCCTCCTCTCAATTTGTAACCCTAAATTTGATTTTCACAAACTAATATTCTGCATGCCAGAGGATGTAGAGAGAGAGAACTGTAAACTGTTCCATTCGATCAAGAAAACGAAAAGAAAAGAGAGACGATTTCAAGTTCCCAAAGAGCCAAAAGTAACTGCGGTCTACACCATGTTTACAATGGTCAAACTAAAGCCATCTGATATCCCATGACTATGATGTTAAGAATGTTGGCGGTGCAATTCCTATCGCTTGCCCGCTTTGTGGAAACTATATCGTTTAATGTCCATTTTCCCCTACTTCATTTCTATATATATACACGTCCTTTTACGTATTTCTTTATCTATTTTCAATTTTAAATTTCATCATCATCGATGACGAGATTCTATGAAGAAAGTAATATAATTATGATTCGGTTTAAATTACAGTAAGAAATGCATCAACCAAGATTGCAACAACTTGATGATGAGAAAGCTGAAGATAAAGAATTGATCGACACTCTAATGCTCGTACATTCGGACCAAGTACGTAGAGTTCCAGAGTCAAAAGAAATATTCTCAAGAAGATATACTTATCGAGGGATTTACCACCAGAAACTGATACACAGTTATTTTCTCCCTAATTGTGTGTACTCTGATCAAGATTCCCAATGTGGGTTCTGCATGCCTCGGCACCTGGTGAAAAAGATTATTGATGAGCTTTGTCGAGTAGAACCTCAATTTAATTGTCAGTTTGATGCACAATATATTGGAGGTCATAGTTCTAAACAAAAAGTTACTTCGGCTCTAAGGATTCTAGGTTATGGCAAACCGGCGGATGCGAACGATGAGTACCTTCGTACGGGGAAATCAACTTCATTCAATTATCTTTCATTTTTTGCGAAGTAATAATTAATCATTTTGGTCCAACGTATTTACTAAAACCAACCAAGGAGGATGTTAGACAAATATTAAGGGAGAATGAGGATAGGGGATTCCCAGGATTGTTAGGTAGTATTGACAGTACGCATTGGGTATGACAGGGATGCCCTGTTTATTGGGATGATCAATATAAGGGTCATTACACGAAACAAACCATTATCCTTGAAAGTTTTCCTTTTTTATGATCGTTGGATATGACACTTCTTTTTTTGTATTTCGGGTTCACAAAATGATATTAATGTTTTTGCAAAAGTAGCCTCTGTTTGAAGATCTAAAACATGGAATTTACCCCTAAGTCTGTTTCACAATCAACGACCATCAATACACTCATGAGTGTTATCTTGCAGATGGTATCTATCCGAAATGGTCAACATTGGTCCAATGTTACCTGTTGATACATGGAAAATCTAACCCCCTAGCAGGGCTGTGGAGCCCCTAATAGGGTGTTAAGTCCAACAGGAATAAAGGGGACTTGGGGACTAAAGCCCAAGTCCACCAAAAAGTATCCATAAAGAAAGAAGGACAACGAAGGAATTAAGAGAAATAAAAGAGGTTGTATTAGAGAAGGAGTGACATTAGTGGTAAATAAGGGGTTTAGGACATGTGGCATGATGTTACAAAAGGAAGGGCTTTTGGGAAAGTCTATAAAAGAAGGTACATAGTACAATGGAAGAAAATTTCTCTTTCATACCATTCCTAGAAAGTGTATCCATTTGGTGTAGCTAGGACGGGTAGGACCGAAATCATATTCACCCTTCAACATTACCGTCAGTCCCTTGGCGACGAAATTGGTAGTTCATACCAGCATCTTAACGATCGTCAAATAGCATCGAGGAAGGATGTGGAACGGACTTTTGGAATTTTGAAGAGGAAGTTCACTATCATTTGTGGATTATATCATGGTTTAAGTCCTCGTGAAATGTACAAGACTATGCTCACTTGCATAATTGTACATAACATGGTAACTCGTTGTGATAAGGAATGAACTAATCATGAAGATGAAGATTTGAGGCCTGAGATTCAACCATAAAGAGGCTTTCCTGCAAGAAACTATGGGAAAATGACTAATTACATTCAGAATCAGAAACTGTATGACAGTTTAAGAGAAAATATGTAAGTGAATCTCTGGGTATGGAAGAGCCGGCGGGCGTAATTTTTAAGTTTTATTTCATGTATTAGTTTAAACATTTAATTATTAATTTGTTTGTAGTTTGTTATTAAGTAGAATGCAACAACATTTATGTAGTAGGGTAAAAACCGATTCTGCTGAAAGTGGTAAATTGGGTGTGCCGTCGAGAAACGAATCTAAGCCCTAAACAAATGTACTGCACAAGATTACTTTAGATTCGAGAGATCAATCTGTACAATTCTGACCTAAACCAAGAAATGGCAGCTCCAGTCTTACTTTGGTCACAAAATGAAGTAGAAGGGTTGATTTTAGGGAGGGAAGCAAAGAAGATGTTGAGATCAGAATGGTGAACAATGAAGGTGTGGTTGTTTTATGACTTGTACCAGAATATAGAACCTTCTTGCAGAATGTAAGCTATCATTTCTTGGTGTATTCTGGATACTTACATTAGTGAACTCTTTTTGTTGAAATAGATTGAAAATCTGTTTATACAAGTCATAGTCGAACACACAATGATCTCATAGGAAGTGGAAGTAGTTGAGTGATGGAGAAGCGGGGATCATGTAAAACCATGTCCCTATTATGAAGGGAAGACCGGTTGGTTTTACACCCACTACTTCTTTACTGCCACTAACTGTCCGCCTTTCCTGACACTTTCTCATAATGGGCGTGTTGCACGCCGTAAACCGCCAGACCAATACCCTGATGAACATCTCCCATTTTGTGACATGTTTGATGTCTCGAGTATTTTGCAGAAAAATACGTAGCAAGTTGCTGAGCGTGTCTTGCTTGCAAGACCTAATTATTTCGACCAATCATTCGCAAGCTAGGCGGTAGGCAGTCATATGTGACAAGTCAAGTTGTGAGACTTGCCGCAAAAAATAGCATCTTTTAGGTCAAATAATTAAGTTATTTGTGAAATTGATATTTATAAAATATCGTTTGTAATCGATGCATATAAAGCATCGCTTTTAAGCAAGCAACTCAAAATAATCGATGCTCATGAAGCATCGTTGTATAGAGCCTGTCTTGGTTAGTCGCAGAGCTCAATGTCTTAAGAAAAGCATGACCGTCCATCTTTGGGAAGCTTCCAGGAGCTATCCATGTACGTCAAAGATGAGGTTGTCGGTCCTTATAGGAGAATGACTCCTGGTAGCCATTTTGACATCCTATTGGTCGGGCCAAATTAAATCTAAACCGGTTAAATCATCTATCCTAGTTGGATGGTTGAGATGATTTGCGGCGGTTTATGTTAATTTATGAAAATTCGGAATCAGAAAATGCAGATGTGAGACCCGTACTAAAACTGCTGTAGAATTCTCATACGAACTCGGATTTTGATGATCCGCCCTTTCATTCTTATTAGAAAAGAATTTCCTATCTTTCTACGAGCGAATATTTAGGTTTTGAGCTCATTTAATAGGTGAAACCAGGCCGACAGTAAAAAAGAATCAGGAAGAATTCAGGAGGAATTCTGTCAGTTTTCAGCCATGACATCTCGTCTTATAGGCTGTATCTTTTAGCTCGTTAATCCAATTGATGTGATTTTTCAGTATGTTATACTAGACATCCATACGAAACTTTTGGCATGTATCTTATACTTAAATTATTTACCAAATGCTCCCATATATTCGTACAATCTTTGGTGACCTTTTGGATGTCGTCCGACCAAGTTGAAGAGATATGATTGGTCAAAGCCAAAAACGGGCCGCCGGAGAACATAATGGTACCTTATTGGTTGATCAAACTTGAATCTAAGACGATAAATTTGTCTGTACAAGTTGGATGGCTTCGATTAATTTAAGACTACTATGGACGGTAACGACCTAATTAAGACCCTTTTCAGGCGGATCGACTAGCCTACTTTGGCTAGCAATTGCGGATGCTGCCTGCGTGCTAGGAGAGTTATGATTGGATGAAATAACAGAGGGCTGGTCGATGAGTATCACGGAGCTTGTTTGGTCACACCGGGAGAAGTCCCGGCTCGTTAATTTGGTCGACCAAGTTGGACGGCCGTGATCGTTTTAAGACTAACATGGACAGTCTAGATTTAATTTCTTAAGAAATTAAGCGCGTTGGACAGCCAACTTCTAACTTTAACTAAGAGTATAGGCTGTGACTTTGGAGCTATTTGATTGGCCTATGGGAAAGAGGGGCCGGCAGACAACGATATAGGGCATGGCCGGTCGTGCATGGGAGGCGCCAGCTAGGTAAAACCGGCCGGCCAAGCGGTGCGGCTGCGCCCTATTTTGTTGCTGCCTTTATTTGTCGCAGTTTCCCTTTATTTCTTGTTTTCCAAATTTTGGTAGGATCCCGCTCCTACTAATTCATGATGGATCAATTTCCTAGTTTGCCTAGGTTTATTCTCGACCAATAGGGATTGAGATATTTCGTAGACCGCAAAAACCTAATTTTTTTAAATTGATAAAATTAGGTTAGAAAATTGAATTTTGCGAGCTGACAGAAAATTAATCAATTTTGGTGAATTTTGTGCATTGACACAAAATAATTTTTATCTCAGAGAGCACCGCAGCTTGTGTATCTCTAATTAAGTATGTTCATGCACATCTTAATTCTGACACTTCGGGAAACTCATGCTCCTAGATGCGAACGAACATTAGTTGTCATATCATGTCAATATTAAGAGTTCAGCTATGGACATAACATTGGAAAAATACTCAGCAAGCCATGCATTAGTGAATAATGCAGGTGGGAGATGAATGAAATTTACAGAATATCTGGGATTTTTACAACCAACACTATCTAAATAAATTTCATATATAAGTATATTGAATTTCTCAATGCATATGTAAGTAAAGAGGCATAGGCACTCATCACTTTTAAATGGCTTTCTTTCTTTGCAGAATGACGGCACATTAAATACAGGGTTTTATAATTTTATCCCTGAACTAAAAACCATCATCAACAATTTCAAAATATAATTAAAACTAATACATCATTTACTTTAGAGGTACTACTAAATAGAACTCATCATCCTCATTATCACCAGCTGGGATGTTATTAAATCTAACTTGTTGTTCAATTTGTGCTTCTAGCTTGTCAAGTTCAAGCTTCCATACATGTTTTTATTGGGCATTCATAATTAAAGTGTCCACTTGAAGAATGTTATGCTTGTCATAGTCATTGACAAATTTTTCTTGATAAAACGACTTTTTTTTCGTCTCCCTCTTTTGAATTTCTCAACTGCACTTTGTTTCTCGGCGGTCTTCTGATGTTCCATAAACTCTGCCATGTTAAACCATCGGAGCTTCCCTCTTCTTGAGCTAATTTTAAAGCCATTCTAGTTATGTTTCTTCCTGGAAGTTTTTTATCAACATCATCATTATTGAGAACTAAGTTGACATTTGGGTTTTTTAGGGTATCTGGTGAAGAATTTGATGGACTTGGTGAAGATGGAAGAATTTGGTGTTGAGGGAGAAGAATTGTATGGTGACCTTTCATGTACTTGTTGATTAGCTGCTAATACGTCTGGATTATATTTGTTCAACACCTTAAAAATACGATAACAACTTTCGAATTGGAAATTCTTTACATGCTTGCGTTGCCAGTTGTTTGAGGGTGAAAACAGTTTCAGCTGGTTTCGGTGATTTCGTGTGATGTGGGTGAGAAACAAATCTAAACCCTAAACAATGTACAACAAGGGAGTACTTTAGATTCGAGAGATCAATCTGTACAAGTCCGGCCTAAACTAAGAAATGGTCGTTCCAGACTTTCTTCAGTCACAAAGAGGAGGAGAAGGGTTGTTCTTGGGGAGGGAAGCGAAGAGAGTGTTGAGACCAGAATAGTTGATTCTGGAAGAGCAGTTGTTTTGTGACTTGTATCATAAAGTGGGAAGCTAACAGATGGGAAACCTATCAAACGTTTTCTGAGTGTTGTATGCTCCTGAACAGAACTTGTTGTTCGGTAGAAATAGGTAATTCCTATTTATACAAGTCGAAGTGAAACGTACTCTGGTCTCAGTAAGAAATGAAAAACGGGTGAGTAAATGGGAGGAGGTGGTAACCGGTAACGCTTGGAATTGATGTTCTATAAAAGAAAGCATTTCACCATTACTCCCTGTATTTACTAACCGCCTCATCCTTATGACACTTTCTTATAACGAGCGTAGTGTACGCCGCACGCTGTAAACCGCCAAACCAATACCCAATGAGCATACCCCAGTTTGTGACATGTGTTGATGTCTCGAGTGCTTTCGTGGAAAACATGTATTATGTTGTTATTGTCTGGAAAGTTGATCTTGGGAGACTTGCCGGCTCGGTGGTGACCTTCAACGGTCGAGATTTTGCATCTTAAGAGGAAGGTAGTCGTTGATTATTACAACCTTTCGTTTGGTAACCAGTGGCATGAAAGTATGATCAATATGGCTTAAATATGTCCCAGTTTATGAGGGGCCAAAAGTTAGGTTTTTGGCTTTGTTTAGGCGCGACCAAACTAGGTCCAAAGGTTGCCATGTGTTAGCTGGTAACCTTGGACGGCTAAGATCTGCATCTTAGATGAAAAAGTGGTCGTTGATTGTTGCAGGCCTTCGTTTTGGTAGACGCATAGGGAAGGCCGGCATGGTATGGCGGACAAGGAGGTTGGCATGCTATTGGCACATGTGGCATGGCATGCCTTGGCGCGGTTTGGCGTGGCCAAAACTAGGGTTTTGGGCCAAGGTTAACATGAGTTGTTTGCCGACCTTGGATGGCTAGGATTTGCATCTAGGATCGAAGGTTGGCCGTTGATCGTCGCACGCCTTCATTTTGGTAGCCGCATGGGGAAGGTCGGCATGGTATGGCGCGGCAGGGTGGTTGGCATGCCATTGGCATATGTGGCATGGCATGCTTTGGCGTGGCCAAAACTAGGGTTTTGGGCCAAAGGTTACCATGCGTTGTTTGGCGACCTTGGACGGCAAGGATTTGCATCCAGGATGGAAGGGCGGTCGTTGATCGTCGCACGCCTTCGTTTTGGTAGTCGCATGGGGAAGGCCGGCATGGTATGGCGCGACAAGGTAGTTGGCATGCCATTGGAACATGTGGCATGGCATGCCTTGGCGCGGTTTGGTGTGGCAAAAACTAGGGTTTTGGGCCAAAGGTTACCATGTGTTGTTTGGCAACCTTGGACGGCTAGGATTTGCATCCAGGATGGAAGGGTGGTCGTTGATCGTCGCAGGCCTTCGTTTTGGTAGCCGCATGGGAAAGGCCGGCATGGTATGGCGCGACAAGGTGGTTGGCATGCCATTGGCACATGTGGCACGCATGCCTTGGCGCGGTTTGGTGTGGCCAAAACTAGGGTTTTGGGCGAAACGTTACCATGCATTGTTTGGCGACCTTGGACGGCTAGGATTTGCATCTAGGATGGAAGGGTGGCCGTTGATCGTCGCACGCCTTCGTTTTGGTATCCGCATAGGGAAGGCCGACATGGTAGGGCCAAGGCCAATGATGTCGATGGCTTGGCATAGTGGGGCCAAGGGTTTGGCATGCCATTGGCGCATGGTGCGGCTAGCATGGTTGGCATGGTTTTCCATTGGCACAGTGGTGCGGATGGCATGGTTTGCCATTGGAACAGTGGTGCGGCTCGCATGGTTGGCATGCCTTGGCGCGAAGATGTGGCTGGCATGGTTTGCCATTGGCAAAGTGGTGCGGCTGGCATGGTATGCATGCCTTGGCGCGGTGGCTGGCAAGGTTTGCCATTAGCACAGTGGTGCGGCTGGCATGGTTGGCATGCCTTGGCGCGGAGATGTGGGTGGTATGGTTTTCCATTGGTACAGTGGTGCGGCTGGCATGGTTGGCATGCCTTGGCGCGGAGATGTGGCTCGCATGGTTTGCCATTGTCACAGTGGTGCGGTTGGCATGCTTTGGCGCGGAGATGTGGCTGGCATGGTTTGCCATTGGCACAGTGGTGCGGCTGGCATGGTTGGCATGCCTTGGCGCGGAGATGAGGCTGGCATGGTTCGCCATTGGCACAGTGGTGCGTCTGGCATGGTTGGCATGCCTTGGCGCGGTAGCATGAGAATTAGGGTTTGGCATAGATGATGTCGGTCAATGTTAAGGGTTCTGCCGTGGAACATGATACATAAAAAAAGGTACCCCGGTAATTCTTACGTAGGCATGCTGATCGATTCAATAAATGTGCTAATGGTCAAAGTGACATCATGTCAGTTGTACGGTTTTACGATTTTAGACCTAAGCTAAAAACCACCATCAACATTAAGTCCCCTGCTTAGATCGGAACAGGAGCATCGTTGCGAGGTAAACATAATATGGTGACAGGACATGACAAAATCGAAATGGCAAGTCACGGAAAGATGGTCAGGAAGATCTGACTAACCTTTTAGAGAGGTAAGGAGAGTTCGTGATTCTCGTGTTGGCGGCCTTGCGTAAATTCTTTTTGTGGTGTTGCTGGTTAGACCATGAAATGGTAGAGGCGGTTGCTGGTTGAGATGCTGACTGTCGTCTTGGTTTGGTCACGCGTCATTTTGGCTGGGCTAGGGAACGTGGAGGTGCTAGCTTAGAGAGTTGTTGGCATTGGTGCGGCTTGAACGGAGCCGCTGGCGTTGGTCGGCTTGGAATAGGAGCCGCAGATATTGTGCGGCTTCGAATGGAGCGTTGGCGTTGGTCGGCTTAGAATGGAGCCGTCAGCATTGGTCGGCTGGAATGGAGCCGTCAGCATTGGTCAGCTTAGAATGGAACCGTCTGCATTGGTCGGCTGGGAATGGTGGAAATGGTGATTGGTGTGATTTGTAGATTGTGGTAAAAAGAGTGTCGTTTCTCATACTTGTGAAGGATTTTTTTAGACTTAAATTCAAAACTAAAATAGAAAACACAATAAAAATTATAGCAAACTCAAACAAAGATGATATCAATATTAAAAGAAACACTGAGGCTAAGATTCCACTATTTTCCAAGTTCAAAGTGATTAAACCAATACTTATATTTATGCAATTTTCTCGTTTAATTTGATTCTAAAATATTGCAACAAGTAGATTTTCAAAAGTAGTAATTGTAAATACCAAGTATGAAGCGTCAAAAGTCTTAAAACTAAGCATACTCCATTAAAATAGATCACAGTCACTCAAATAAAAATCATATTCAATAATAGTTCAAGGAAAATAATCATATAATTATTGCAAATAAAAAGATAAAATAGAATATACCACTTTTTGTTGGAAAAATAGCTTCCTCTATCGCATCAGCAATGGGGTTTAGCTCTTCATATTAACCGCTTGCTTAAAATACATGTTTGTTGCTCAAAAGTTGATTAAAAAGAAGAGAAGGTATAAAACAACGTGTTTGTAACAGATATAATTGTTACGAACCACTGTTACAAAGTACCCTAACACAGAACTTTTGCGAACTCTGAATAATTGTTACAGAAATTGTGACAAAGTGATTGAATTTTGAAAGAAAAGGCCACGGATTCTGCTGTTATGTGTTCTTCGTCTTCCTCTCGCCTGTATCTCTGCAACTTGGTGTTTTTGTGCTCTGTTCTGTTCTAAACTTCCCCAAAGTGAACGTAAGTCTTCTATGAGCTATCCCAACTCCTTTTATAGACAACAAGTCGATTCCACTTCAAGAAATCTTAGGCTCTTCTTATCTTCCATCCACCTCAAGTCTCGGGATTTCTTTCCCTGCCAAGCTTCTCTATGTCTTCTGTTTTGTTGAAACTTCTTCTAAAGATAGCAGTAAATCTTGCAGAGTGCATATCCTTCCAATCTCACTATGTACCTTCCACAAATACAACCAAAAATTCCTGTAATATTAATCCTCCCCTGTTTTGACTAAAGTCCGTGTAAATTTCTTTTTATCGAGCCTCAAACACATACGAACCCTGTTTTGAAATATCCATCCCAAACCAATCGAAATCCATGAGAAAATCCGAGTAAAACTCTCCCTGTTTCCGTAAAATAGAAACCCATGATATTTGCCTCCCTGTTTCAACTAACACCGAGTTAACATCCCAAGTTTCTTGATTTATACAAACATACCATGCCTGTTTACTCCATTCAATTACGTACCAATGAATTTCTCCGATTGAATCTCTTCGGAAGTTGCCCATAGATTGAACCCTAAAATCTCCCGTAACTGGTTTTGTTTCCCGCCAATTCTTATTTTTTCAAATGAAGAAGATGGTCGCCCCCTATCCAGAGTAGGGGTGCGATTAGCAGCTGCCTGGAAATGGGATGCCCCTTAGTAATTAGGTTACCCCTTATTCAAAGTGAGGGTCCGAATAGCAAATGTCCTCCCATGAACGCAAAAAACACTTTTCGAGACAATTTCGCCGCAAAATCTTATTTTTCCAAAAACACCTACAAAGACATAAAAAAACAAAATAAATACAAAATCGAGAACTAACAATATACATAATTGAGAACAAAATAGACACATAAATGCGTCTATCAGTGATGACGCTGGAACTTAGGCTAACAAATGGTGGTGATGGTGCCTGACAACTTTGTCTTAATTAGGGTTTGGCATGCCGAAACCCTAATTAGCGCTCCTTCCTAGAATAGTTGTAGAATTCTTGTACGAACTCGTATTTGACGTTCCACCCCTCCATTCTGAACGGAAAAAAATTTCATATCTCTCGACGCGGGAACCTTTCATTTGGTATCCAGTGGCATGAAAGTATAATTAATATGGCTTTAATATGTCCCAGTTTAGGCGGGGCCAAAAGTTAGGGTTTTGGCTTTGTTTAGGCGCGACCAAACTAGGGCCAAAGGTTTCCATGTGTTAGCTGGTAACCTTGGACGGCTAAGATCTGGATCTTAAATGAAAAATTGGTCGTTGATTGTTGCATGCCTTCGTTTGGTAGCCGCATAGGGAAGGCCGGCATGGTATGGCGTGGCAAGGTAGTTGGCATACCATTGGCACATGTGGCATGGCATGCCTTGGCGCGGTTTGGCGTGGCCAAAACTAGGGTTTTGGGCCAAAGGTTACCATGCGTTGTTTGGCGACCTTGGACGGCTAGGATTTGCATCTAGGATGGAAGGGTGGTCGTTGATCGCCGCACGCCTTCGTTTTGGTAGCCGCATGGGGAAGGTCGGCATGGTATGGCGCGACAGGGTGGTTGGCATGTCATTGGCACATGTGGCATGGCATGCCTTGGCGCGGTTTGGTGTAGCCAAAACTAGGGTTTTGGGCCAAAGGTTACCATGCGTTGTTTGGCAACCTTGGACGGACAGGATTTGCATCTAGGATGGAAGGGTGGCTGTTGATCGTCGCACGCCTTCGTTTTGGTAGCCGCATGGGGAAGGTCGGCATGGTATGGCGTGGCAGGATGGTTGGCATGCCATTGGCACATGTGGCATGGCATGCCTTGGAGCGGTTTGGCGTGGCCAAAACTAAGATTTTGGGCCAACGGTTACCATGCGTTGTTTGGCGACCTTGTACGGCTAGGATTTGCATCCAGGATATAAGGGTGGCCGTTGATCGTTGCACGCCTTCGTTTTGGTAGCCGCATGGGGAAGGCCGGCATGGTATGGCGTGACAAGATGGTTGGCATGCCATTGGCACATGTGGCATGGCATGCCTTGGCGTGGCCAAAACTAGGGTTTTGGGCCAAAGGTTACCATGCGTTGTTTGACGACCTTGGACGGCTAGGATTTGCATCCAGGATGGAAGGGTGGTCGTTGATCGTCGCACGCCTTCGCTTTGGTAGCCGCATGGGGAAGGTCGGCATGGTATGGCGCGGCAAGGTGGTTATCATGCCATTGGCACATGTGGCATGGCATGCCTTGGCGCGGTTTGGTGTGGCCAAAACTAGGGTTTTCGGCCAAAGGTTACCATGCATTGTTGGGCGACCTTGGACGGCTAAGATTTCCATCTAGGATGGAAGGGTGGTCGTTGATCGCCGCACGCCTTCGTTTTGGTAGCCGCATAGGGAAGGCCGACATGGTGGGGACAAGGCCAATGACGTGGATGGCTTGGCATAGTGGGGCCAAGGGTTTGGCATTCCATTGGTGCATGGTGTGGCTAGCATGGTTGGCATGCCTTGGCGCGGTAGACGTGGCTGGCATGGTTTACCATTGACACAGTGGTGCGGCTGGCATGGTTGGCATGCCTTGGCGCGGAGATGTGGCTGGCATGGTTTTCCATTGACACAGTGGTGCAGCTGGCATGGTTGGCATGCCTTGGCACGAAGATGTGGCTGGCATGGTTTGCCATTGGCACAGTGGTGCGTCTGGCATGGTTGGCATTCCTTGGCGCGGAGATGTGGCTGGCATGGTTTGCCACTGGCACAGTAGTGCTGCTGGCATGGTTGGCATGCCTTGGCGCGTAGATGTGGCTGGCATGGTTGGCATGCCTTTGCGCGGTAGCATGAGAATTATGGTTTGGCATAGATGATGTCGGTCAATGTTAAGGGTTCTGTCGTGGAACATGACACATAAAAAAAAGGTACCCTGGTAATTCTTACGTAGGCATGCTGATCGATTCAATAAATGTGCTTATGGTCAAAGTGACGTCATGTTAGTTGTACGGTTTTACGATTTTAACCCTAAGCTAAAAACCACCATCAACATTAAGTCACATGCTTAGCTCGGAACAGGAGAATTGTTGCGAGGTAAACATAAGATGGTGACAGGCCAGGACAAAATTGAAATGGAAAGTCATGGAAATATGGTCAAGAAGATCCGACTAACCTTTTCGAGAGGTAAGGAGAGTTTGTGATTCTCATGTTGGCGGCCTTGCGTAAATTCTACTTCTGGTCTTGCTGGTTAGACCGTGAAATGGTAGAGGCGGTTGCTTGTTGAGATGCAGACTGTCGTCTTGGCTTGGTCACGCGTCATTTTGGCTGGGCTAGGGAACGTGGAGGTGCTAGCTTAGCGAGTTGTTGGCGTTGGTGCGGCTTGAACGGAGACGCTGGCGTTGGTCGGCTTGGAATGGGAGCCGCAGGAATTGGTCGGCTTATAATGGAGCCGTCAGCATTGGTCAGCTTGGAATGGAGCCGTCAGCATTCGTCATCTTGGGATGGAGTCGTCAACATTGGTCGGCTTGGAATGGTGGAAATGGTGATGACGCTAGAACTTCGGCTATCAAATGGTGGTGATGGCACCTGACTACTTTGTCTTAATTAGGGTTTGGCATGCCGAAACCCTAATTAGCGCTCCTTCCTAGAATCGTTGTAGAATTCTCGTACGAACTCGGATTTTAACGTTCCTCCTCTCCATTCTGAACGGAAAAGAATTTCCTATCTATCGACGTGGGAACCTTTTGTTTGGTAGCCAGTGGCATGAAAATATGATCAATATTGCTTTAATTTGTCCCAATTTAGGCGGGGACAAAAATTAGGGTTTTGGCTTTGTTTAGGCGCGACCAAACTAGGGCCAAAGGTTTCCATGTGTTAGCTGGTAACCTTGGATGGCTAAGATCTGCATCTTAGATGAAAAAGTGGTCGTTGATTGTTGCATGCCTTCGTTTTGGTAGCCGCATAGGGAAGGCCGATATGGTATGGCGTGGCAAGGTGGTTGGCATACCATTGGCACATGTGGCATGGCATGCCTTGGGGCGGTTTGGCGTGGCCAAAACTAGGGTTTTGGGCCAAAGGTTACCATGTGTTGTTTGGCGACCTTAGACGGCTAGGATGTGCATCTAGGATGGAAGGGTGGCCGTTGATCGCCGCACGCCTTAGTTTTGGTAGCCGCATGGGGAAGGTCGGCATGGTATGGCGCGGCAGGGTGGTTGGCATGCCATTGGCACATGTGGCATGGCATGCCTTGGCGCGGTTTGGTGTGGCCAAAACTAGGGTTTTGGGCCAAAGGTTACCATGCATTGTTTGGAAACCTTGGACGGCTAGGATTTTCATCCAGGATGGAAGGGTGGTCGTTGATCGTCACATGCCTTCGTTTTGGTAGCCGCATGGGGAAGGCCGGCATGGTATGGCACGACAAGGTGGTTAGCATGCCATTAGCACATGTGGCATGGCATGCCTTGGCGTGGCCAAAACTAGGGTTTTGGGCCAAAGGTTCCCATGCATTGTTTGGCGACCTTGGACGGCTAGGATTTTCATCCAGGATGGAAGGGTGGTCGTTGATCGTCGCACGCCTTCTCTTTGGTAGCCGCATAGGGAAGGCCAGCATGGTATGGTGCGGCAAGGTGGTTAGCAACCCATTGGCACATGTGGCATGGCATGCCTTGACGCGGTTTGGTGTGGCCAAAACTAGAGTTTTGGGCCAAAGGTTACCATGCGTTGTTGGGCGACCTTGGACGGCAAGGATTTGCATATAAGATGGAAGGGTGGCCGTTGATCGCCGCACGCCTTCGTTTTGGTAGCCGCATAGGGAAGGCCGACATGGTGGGGACAAGGCCAATGACGCAGATGGCTTGGCATAGTGGGGACAAGGGTTTGGTATGCCATTGGTGCATGGTGCGGCTAGCATGGTTGGCATGCCTTGGCGCGGTAGACGTGGCTGGCATGGTTTTCCATTGGCATAGTGGTGCGGCTGGCATAGTTGGCATGACTTGGCGCGGAGATGTAGCTGGCATGGTTTGTCATTGGCACAGTGGTGCGGCTGGCATGGTTGGCATTCCTTGGCACGAAGATGTGGCTGGCATGGTTTTTCATTGGCACAGTGGTGCGGCTGGAATGGTTGGCATACCTTGGCGCGGATATGTGGCTGGCATGGTTTTCCATTGGCACAGTAGTGCTGCTGGCATGGTTGGCATGCCTTGGCGCCGAGATGTGGCTGGCATGGTTTGCCACTGGCACAGTGGTGCGGATGGCATGGTTAGCATGCCTTGGCGTGGAGATGTGGCTGGCATGGTTTTCCATTGTCACAGTGGTGCGGCTGGCATGGTTGGCATGCCTTGGCGCGGAGATGTGGATGGCATGGTTTTCCATTGGCACAGTGGTGCGGCTGGCATGGTTTGCATGCCTTGGCGCAGAGATGTAGCTGGCATGGTTTTCCATTGGCACAGTGGTGCGGCTGGCATGGTTGGCATGCCTTGGCGCGGTAGCATGAGAATTAGGGTTTGGCATAGATGATGTCGGTCAATGTTAAGGGTTCTGCCGTGGAACATGACACATAAAAAAAAGGTACCCCGGTAATTCTTACGTAGGCATGCTTATCGATTCAATAAATGTTCTAATGGTCAAAGTAACGTCATGTCAGTTGTACGGTTTTACGATTTTAACCCTAATCTAAAAACCACCATCAACATTAAGTCCCCTGCTTAGCTCGGAATAGGAGCATTGTTGCGAGGTAAACATAATATGGTGACAGGCCAGGACAAAATCGAAATGGCAAGTCACGGAAAGATGGTCAAGAAGATCCGACTAACCTTTTCGAGAGGTAAGGAGAGTTCGTGATTCTCGTGTTGGCGGACTTGCGTAAATTCTACTTGTGGTGTTGCTGGTTAGACCGTGAAATGGTAGAGGCGGTTGCTGGTTGAGATGATGACTGTCGTCTTGGCTTGGTCATGCGTCATTTTGGCTGGGATAGGGAACGGGGAGGTGCTAGCTTAGCGAGTTTTTGGCATTGGTGCGGCTTGAACGGAGCCGCTGGCGTTGGTCGGCTTGGAATGGGAGCCGCAGGCATTGTGCGGCTTGGAATGGAACGTTGGCGTTTGTCGGCTTGGAATGGATCCGTCAGCATTGGTCAGCTTGGAATGGAGCCGTCAGCATTGGTCGGTTGGAATGGTGGAAATGGTGATGACGCTAGAACTTTGGCTATCAAATGGTGGTGATGGCGCCTGACAACTTTGTCTTAATTAGGGTTCGGCATGCCGAAACCCTAATTAGCGCTCCTTCCTAGAATCGTTGTAGAATTCTCGTACGAACTTGGATTTTGACGTTCCGCCCCTCCATTCTTAACGGAAAAAATTTTCTATCTCTCACCGCGGGAATATTTAGGTTTTAAGCTCGTTCGAGAGGTGAAAACAGCTTGACATGAAAATTCAGGAAGAATTGCGGACCCGTGGAATGATGGCAGCTTGCTTTAGTTCCATGGGGAGATGACGACTTTCTTTGGGAAGATAACAACTTGCTTCAGTTCCCTGGGATGGTGACGACTGGCTTCGACAAGATAATAACTTGCTTCAGTTCCCTGGGAAGGTGACGACTGGCTTCGGGAAGATAACAACTTGCTTCAGTTCCCTGGGAAGGTGACAAATGGCTTCGGGAAGATAACAACTTGCTTAAGCTTCTTGGGAAGGTGACGACTGGCTTCGGGAAGGTAACAACTTGCTTCAGATTTTAGCATGCTGCAACCCTAATTAGCATCCCTTACTAGAAATGTTGTAGAATTCTTGTACGAACTCGGATTTAGACGGTCCACCCCTCCATTCTGAACGGAAAAGAATTTCATTTCCCCTATTGAGGGAATATTTAGGTTTTGAGCTCGTTCGGGAGGTGAAAACAGCTCGACAGTAAAATTTAGGAGGGATGTTCTGGGCCCGAGGTGGCATAGTCGCGCCCAATCATCCGTTTCATGGAGAAAGAAGGAATCTTTATTTTTTTCAAACTCTAGAAACTCCATCCGCATGAAAAGAGATATTGACCTTCTTCTGTTTTCTGTTGCCCGTCCGGATCCGCGCCTTCGTCTACAATGTCCCTTTAATGGATTCCAAAATTTATCGCATTCTTGGGACGGATGGATGAAATATGTGCTCGACGACGACCATGTTAGGGCTAATATTGGAGATTTTGGTTGCGTTGTCAGTGAATTGCTATCAAAGTCTTCAAGGACTTTGTTCCAAGCGACATCCTTCGAACCATCTTCTGAATCTTGGACTATCCTATGGAATGGGATGCGGTGAGAAGTCCCTAGTTATACTTCTGTTTGATCTGATGGTCATGGCCGAATATGTGAATGTATCTTTGTGACGTGCTTTTGGAGTCTTCGGTGCATATGTACGGCTTCATGTTGAGAAATTCTTGCGTAAAACTTCGACAGTGATGATGTTGAAATTAGAAATTACCTGGTTGAGAGGAGTGAAAGCGCCCCATGTGTAGCATACATTCATTGCATCGCCTTGAATTCACGTCCACGGGATTTGATGCAAGCTTATTGCACTCTTCTGGATGTGATGCCGGGATGCTCAGAATATCACATGGATGAAATATCTTGGATAAAGAAGAGGTAAAAAATGATAGAGTTATGTTTTTTATCATGGATCCCTCTGTTTCTTTAGGAAAAGGTTTCAGCCTCGTCTCTGGAGTTATCTCATGAATCTTTGATGGTCGTCGGGATGTACTGCGATGAGCAGTGCCCAGTCATTCTTTTCTTTAGTTTCTAAACTTGTTTCCTCTGGGCAGGCTTGGGATCCGCCGCGGCCTCGTAGAGTGTTGAAGGAGTCTTCTAGACAGATAGGTGATGATATTCTTACGCTACACCCTTGAAGAGCAGATGACTTTGTTATCGCTATGAACTTTGGTTGACCGTGTCTTCTGAGCTTTGACAGTGAAGGGATTATGTGTAGATTCCCAATCCACAAGTGTGGTTTGCATGTTTCTATCTTGTGTGCTCGGTGGGATTTTCAGTGATTGTTGCCATGGTGAAGCTCTGTCTGGTATCAACAAACGGGCGGAAACAGTTCTTGGCAGCAGATGTGATCAGAAGAGACTTGGAAGGAAGGATTCGCAGTTACAGCAGGATCCTCGGTAAGGAAGAGCGGCGACTGCGACAAGATCCTTAGAAAGAAGGAGTGACGGCTACGACACGGTCCTTGGCAGGAAGGAGGCGTTGAAGTGGCTTCGGTTCTTGGAGAGGACGTTGAAACTTATGGAGAAAAAACGCTGAAGCTTCATATTCAGATCCTGAAGCATCTTATGGAGAGAACGCTGAAGCGGAGCGGCTGCTGGAGAAAACATTAAAGCGGAGCGGCGGCTGAAGCGAACGTCGAAGCGGAGAGGTTGCTTCAATCAGTGTGCTGTCAAACTGGACACCCTTATGCGAACAGTGGTTAGGAGTCTCCAGTCCCATCTATCAATCGTGCTTTCCAAGAGAGGTTGGGGTTTGGGAACTGCTTCTTGGCTGAAAACAACTGCTTTCCTGATGCAGTGCGGTTGAGGGCTGCAAATATGTCTTGACGTTGTGCCTTGGGGAAACATAGAATCTCACATAAATTTTTCATCATAGAATGCACAATTTTGTGGGCAAAGTCCCTAGAAATCATGCATCTCCTGACAGGAAGAGAGTCTTTGTGAACTCAGGGGGTTTCTGATTTTCTTTGCTTCGATTCTGGAGAAGTCGTTCCTGATCTTTACGTGTGATGAAATTGGATTGTTGGTTCCCTTCTACTGGGAGTTCAAGTGCAACGCTGGAAGGATGCAAGCTGTTAGCGCTGGGAAGATGCAAGCTGTTAGCGCTGGAAAGATGCAAGCTGCTGTAAAGATGCAAGCTGCTGTAAAGATTCAAGTTGCTGTAAAAATGCAAGCTGTTGTAAAGATGCAAGCTGTTAGCGCTGGAAAGATGCAAGCTGTTGTAAAGATGCAAGCTGCTGTAAAGATCCAAGCTGTTGTAAAAATACAAGTTGATGTAAAGATGCAAGCTGCTGTAAAGATGCAAGCTGTCAGCGCTGGAAAAGATGTAAGTTGTCAGCGCTGGAAAAGATGTAAGCTGTCAGCGCTGGAAGGGCGCAAGCTGTTAGCGCTGAAAAAGATGTAAGTTGCTGGCGCCGGAAAGGCGTAAGCTTCCAGTGCTGGAAGGACGCAAGTTGTCAGCGCTGGGAAGATGCAAGTTGCTGGTGCCGGAAGGACGCAAGTTGTCAGCGCTGGAAAAGATGCAATATGCCGGCGCTAGAAAGATACAAGTTGTTAGTGATGGATCGGCTTGGAAGGGCGCTGGCTTGGCGTGGAATCTAGCTTGGATTTGGTATGGCGCGAAATGTTGGCTATGACGCGGACCGTTGGCTTGGCGTGGCGCGGCGCGGACTTGTTCTTGCGGGTCCAGTTGCCTCTTTCCATACGCATCTCAAATAGGAAATTCTTTCCTCATTCAAATTCCAAAAGTGTCTATGAAAGGGGTTGGCTTCCCTTTTTATCTCGTATTTTTGTTCTCACGTCCTGGTATTAGCGGTAGCACGGTAGCAATAAAGTGGGCAAGCATATCCCAGCTATGTACTCCAACGTTTCTCTTTCAATTCGTTTTCTTGTTTTCTCGTGTTGGTGCAAACCCTAGCAATAGGTATGCCTTCCATAAATCTGTAGAAATATTGTTCTTCTGAACTGGTGTAAACCCTAGCCGTGGGCATGCCTTTCATAAACTTATAGAAATACTTCATCACAAAAAAATCATCTTCGAATATCACCATATTTACGTCGGCTACCTCATGAATAGTATGCAAAGTAGGCACGTATGGGTAGGTGACCTTTTTTCTAAAGGCAAACAAAGCGCCTGGTTTATGGTTTGATTTTAATTGATGGATAACTGTTATCTATGAGGGTTTTGGATTATTCTTCTGTGAATGAATTTTTTTAGGATGATGTTGTCTTGGTTTCGATTGCAAGTGACGCAAACATCCCAGGAAAACCATGGAACAGTGAGCGTTGCATGTCAGTAGAGAGCATGGGATGAAATATAACATAGCTATCGGTTTCATCATTCCCGTGAAAACTTGAAGTAGTAAACCATGTATTTTGTCTAAGCAAGACTTACTCGGTTTTTTCAGATCTCTTGACGAAAATGAATCTTCCGGGTGTAAGTTCGAGTTTTGTGGGAAGCACCGCCGTGATTTTGGAAAGTCCCCAGTCGTCCCTGAGTCGCTTGATAATCGAGTCGTCAATCCCTGGTCGGATTGTTTGCTTCTAAACTCTGGGAAGTCCCCAGTCATCCCTTAACGTGTCATGACTGGTAACTAGGCCGTCTGGTAACTGAGTCGTCGATCCCTGAACGGGTCGTTTGCTTCTACTACCTTGATGTCTGGGTTGAAGTATGAGATCGGGAATTGGAAATTGATATTGTAACCGAGAGATTAATCTCCCACTGTGGTCGCCAATTGTTTGAGGGTGAAAACAGTTTCTGCTGATTTCGGTAATTTCGTGTGATGTGGGTGAGAAACAAATCTAAACCCTAAACAATGTACTACAAGGGAGTACTTTAGATTCGAGATATCAATCTGTACAAGTCCGGCCTAAACCAAGAAATGGATATTTCAGACTTGCTTCGGTCACAAAGTGGAGTAGAAGGGTTGGTTTTGGGGAGGGAAGCGAAGAGAGTGTTGAGACCATAATAGTTGATTCTGGAAGAGTAGTTGTTTTTTGACTTGTATCAGAAAGTGGGAAGCTAAAAGATGGGAAATCTAGCAAACGTTTTCTGAATGTTGTATGCTCCTGACTAGAACTTGTTGTTCGGTGGAAATAGGTAATGCCTATGTATACAAGTCGAAGTAAAACGTACTCTGGTCTCACTAAGAAATGGAAAACGGGTGAGTAAATGGGAGAAGGTGGTAACCGGTAACGCTTGGAATTGATGTTCCATAAAAGAAAACATTTCACCATTACTCCCTGTATTTACTAACCGCCTCATCCTTATGACACTTTCTTATAACGAGCGTAGTGTACGCCGCACGCTGTAAACAACCAAACCAATACCCAATGGGCATCCCCCAGTTTGTGACATGTGTTGATGTCTCGATTACTTTGGTGGAAAACATGTAGCATGTTGTTGTTGTCTGGAAAGTTGATCTTGAGAGACTTGCCAGCTCGGTGGTGATCTTCAACGGTCGAGATTTTGCATCTTAAGAGGAAGGTAGTCGTTGATTATTGCAACCTTTCTTTTGGTAGCCAGTGGCATGAAAGTATGATCAGTATAGCTTTAATATGGCCCAGTTTAGGCGCGGCCAAAAGTTAGGGTTTTGGCTTTGTTTAGGCGCGACCAAACTAGGGCCAAAGGTTTCCATGTGTTAACTAGTAACCTTGGACGGCTAAGATTTGCATCTTAGATGAAAAAGTGGCCGTTGATTGTTGCGGGCCTTCGTTTTGGTAGCCGCAAAGGGAAGGCCTGCATGGTATGGCGTGGAAAGGTGGTTGGCATGCCATTGGCACATGTGGCATGGCATGCCTTGGCGCGGTTTGGCGTGACTA
The DNA here is from genome assembly GCF_003573695.1 of Papaver somniferum. NCBI lineage: Eukaryota > Viridiplantae > Streptophyta > Magnoliopsida > Ranunculales > Papaveraceae > Papaver > Papaver somniferum. Next base: position 25,684,752 of record NC_039359.1, on the reverse strand, counting down.
AAACTAGGGTTTTGGGCCAAAGGTTACCATGCGTTGTTTGGCAACCTTAGACGGCTAGGATTTGCATCTAGGATGGAAGGATGGTCGTTGATCGTCGCACGCCTTCATTTTGGTAGCCGCATGGGGAAGGCCGGCATGGTATGGCGCGATAAGGTGGTTGGCATGCCATTGGCACATGTGGCATGGCATGCCTTGGCGCGGTTTGGCGTGGCCAAAACTAGGGTTTTGGGCCAAAGGTTACCATGCGTTGTTTGGCGACTTTGGACGGCTAGGATTTGCATTTAGGATGGAAGGGTGGTAGTTGATCGTCGCACGCCTTCGTTTTGGTAACCGCATGGGGAAGGCCGGCATGGTATGGCGCGGCAAGGTGGTTGGCATGCCATTGGCACATGTGGCATGGCATGCCTTGGCGCGGTTTGGTGTGGCCAAAACTAGGGTTTTGGGCCAAAGGTTACCATGCGTTGTTTGGCGACCTTAGACGGCTAGGATTTGCATCTAGGATGGAAGGGTGGTCGTTGATCGTCGCACGCCTTCGTTTTGGTAGCCGCATGGGGAAGGCCGGCAAGGCGGTTGGCATGCCATTGGCACATGTGGCATGGCATGCCTTTTGGTGCGGTTTGGCGTGGCCGAAAATAGGATTTTGGGACAAAGGTTACCATGCGTTGTTTGGCGACCTTGGACGGCTAGGATTTGCATCCAGGATGGAAGGGTGGTCGTTGATCTTCGCACGCCTTCGTTTTGGTAGCCGCATGGGGAAGGTCGGCATGGTATGGCGCGGCAAGGTGGTTGGCATGCCATTGGCACATGTGGCATGGCATGCCTTGGCGCGGTTTGGCGTGGCCAAAACTAGGGTTTTGGACCAAAGGTTACCATGCGTTGTTTGGCGACCTTGGACGGCTAGGATTTGCATCCAGGATGGAAGGGTGTCCGTTGATCGTCGCACACCTTCGTTTTGGTAACCGCATGGGGAAGGCCGGCATGGTATGGCGCGGCAAGGTGGTTGGCATGCCATTGGCACATGTGGCATGGCATGCGTTGGCACGGTTTGGTGTGGCCAAAACTATGGTTTTGGGCCAAAGGTTACCATGGGTTGTTTGGGTACCTTGGACGGCTAGGATTTGCATCTAAGATTGAAGGGTGTCCGTTGATCGTCGCACGCCTTCGTTTTGGAGGCCGGCATGGTGGGTCCAAGGCCAATGACGCGGATGGCTTTGCATAGTGGGGCCAATGGTTCGGCATTCCATTGGCGCATGGTGCGGCTAGCATGGTTGGCATGCCTTGGCGCGGTAGACGTGGATGGCATGGTTTTCCATTGGCACAGTGGTGCGGTTGGCATGGTTGGCGCGGAGATGTGGCTGGCATGGTTTGCCATTGGCACACTGGTGCGGCTGTCATGGTTAGCATGCCTTGGCGCGGAGATGTGGCTGGAATGGTTTTCCATTGGCACAGTGGTGCGGCTGGCATGGTTGGCATGCCTTGGCACGGAGATGTGGCTGGCATGGTTTGTCATTGGCACAGTGGTGCGGCTGGCATGGTTGGCATGCCTTGGCGCGGAGATGTGGCTGGCATGGTTTTCCATTGGTACAGTGGTGCGGTTGGCATGGTTGGCATGCCTTGGCGCGGTAGCATGAGAATTAGGGTTTGGCATAGATGACATCGTTCAATGTTAAGGGTTCTGCCGTGGAACATGACACATAAAAAAAAGGTACCCTGGTAATTCTTACATAGGCATGATGATCGATTCAATAAATGTGCTAATGGTCAAAGTGACGCCATGTCAGTTTTACGGTTTTATGATTTTAACCCTAATCTAAAAACCACCATCAACACCAGTTTGTACGATATTGTCTTTCCACATCAACATCCACTAGACAACTCTCCCGGCCTCTCTTGGCTTGTATTATCGCAGCAACATAGGAGGCGACTTCCTTATTGATCGTTACGAAGCGTTGTTCTAACCCAGTCGCATCATGATCACTGATGTTCATGGTTTGCTATTGTTGATGGTGATTTTTAACTTAGGGCGAAAACTGTAAAAGTATGTCTACCTGACCCGGCATCAGGAATACTGGACCTTGACATGTCTACATTCAGTAAGGAATTTAAAGAATATATAAAAATTATGTGGAGTGCCCTACCTCTCTTCTTGTATGTATGTGGCTATATTTATGAGCCTCGCACGGATGTATTCACTGAGTAATTCAGTATCACACACACATACACACACATATAATTATCAGAACAATATTGGTGCATATGGCAATAATCTCAGTTGTTCTATAGTTTTATTATGAAAACTCAAGCTCCTTGATGAATTTCTCACTAGTATAGAGCTTATTTGTTATTTATTTAATCTTTTGTTCCTCAGCTGAACTCTTAATATTGAACCGCCATCCATGTTCATTCTCAGCTGAGTAACATGGATTCACTGAAGTGTTTGATTAAGTTATGCATAAGGATACCTGATCAAGAGCATCACAGCTGTGCCAGCAGGACCAGGTAGTTAGCTTGCTACTTGCAACAAATTTAACAATTTTGGGTTAACAAACAAAATTTGCTTATTATTCAATTTTGTGTCAATATACAAAATTTGCTTATTTGACCTAATTTTGTGTCAACATACAAAAAAAAAAAAAATCCCTAAAGTTGGCACAAACATGATATCTCGATTCCTATTGGTCGAGATTAAGCCTAGCCAAGCAAGGAACAAAGCCATCCCTTGTCAGGTTAGTACAAAATACTAATTAGGGTTGAAATTGACGAAATTATGAATTATGGTTAAATCGTGACTGGCCTAGTCCAGTCATGGAAGGGGTACGGTCGTGCTACATTTGAAAGGCTTCATGCCTTTTGTGATCGAACAATCAGATCTCACAATAGCTACATGTCATCCCTCTTTCTAATCGACCAATCATATCGCTTATAGCTTACCTGCTCTGCTCCCAGTGACTGGACAATCTAACAAGTCTATATCCTACCATGATCGACCAATTGAGTTCCATGGTAACTGCTAGCCACCCCTCTACTATTTTGGCCAATCAGAACGCTCGTATCTGACCTGACAACATGGTCGGACGACATCTAAAAAGGTCACCCAAGGTTGGCCGAATATCTTAGAGAAATTGATAAAGAAATTAAGTATGAGTTATATGCCAAAAGTTTCATATTAATATCTAGTATAACATACTGAAAAATCACATCAATCGGATGGACAAGCTAAAAGATATAGCCTAAAGAACAAGCTAGGTCATGGCTGAAAACTGACAGAATTCCTCCTGAATTCTTCCCAAGATTTTACTGATGGGATGTTTTCACCTCCTAGAATAGTTCAAAACCTAAATTTTCCCTCGAGGAAAAATAGGAAATTCTCTTCTGATAAGAATGGTGAGGTCAACCATCAAAATCTGAGTTCGCATGAAGATTGTACAACAGTTTTAGTGAGGGGTCTCACATCTAATTTTCTGACTATGAAATTTCACGAATTTCTTCATGTATTAACATAAACTTACATTCACTCTTTCATTCAAGAGGTGGGTTAGTGTGATTATGATATCATATGTCATGCTACATATGCGTGACTTCTTTCATATTCATATATTCTTTTTTCCACTGTTTCATGACCACCCATCACCTTTCGTCGATATCATGAAAAGCAGTGCTTGACTTTTCACTCATGACCCACCCGTCGCCTGGCTTGCGCATGATTGGTTGAAATATTTATTTATATGTAGGTCTTACATACACGATAAACAATATATGTTTAGTTGATGAGATGACTACATGTTCTCTCCTCCACTCCTTATGACCACTTTTCCACATGTCATGGTGTTGGACTTACTCAGCAACTACCACGTTCCACATCATCGGTTCATGCAATTTGTGACACGACGAACCCTCACAACCTGTCAACTTCATCAGTCAGGTGAAATGAAGTGTTAGAGCATTGCTCGGTCGAACTCGCATGCGTTGCTATCTCAAGCATGTTTGTCAATGTTAGTGATCAAAACTATAAGTCTTGATTTCTAGCCTATTTATAAATGTCTCGGACTAGGACATAGATAGTGTAGTTGAGCTTAGATCTCTCGGTGTTCATCATTTGAAGACGAAGAAGTACTAAGGGGAGCTTGTGGAACTTCATCAACAAAAGGTATGTGGAGACTTAATCTCATCTATCACTTGGAAAGTATATTTCTACTTTATCTCCTATATTGAGACATAAGTCATGTTACGATATATTTTTCTATTATACACATTTGAGATTTCGAGCTGAGTTTATCTTGCTTATATATTTCTCGAAATATGTGTTGGCAAGCTTTCGCTTTAGCCATATTCATCGTACATTCGTGACGAAAGTCCGAATAAGATCCTATGAAAATTAATGAGTTATATCTAATGTGGTTTGTATGATACAATCATTTAGTGTAGCCTTGGAATGTTTCATTATTATAATTTCAATAACTTGAAAATTGCTTTGACGAAAAATAATTTGTGAACAACAATTACATAATGTCCTCTAAGAAAGTTTCAATAATTGAAATTAAGAGTTGATGATATAAGCATCTTTGGATATAAGCATATATAGTGTGTTCTCACATTAGTGTATAAATCCATAAACCGGGAACCAAGTGTATGCATATGTGTGTATAAAAAATTGGTAAAGGAGACATCATAAGTATGCGTACCCGTACGCATACTGGTAGAAGTTTTCGAACGAAAAATAGCTGCTGAGTTTGGGAATTACAAACTCCTAAACTAGTCACCTTAAGTATGCGTACCCGTACGCATACTGGCGGAAGTTTTCGAACCGAGAATTTCTGCTGAGTTTGGAAACTTAACAAACTCAAATCCGGTTGCTTAAGTATGCATACCCGTACGCATACTTAAGCTGGTTATTTTTTCAAATCGGTTTGCTCATGAACTTAAACATTTAAATCTTAAGGAATGCAATCTTTGAAAACTGTGGCTATAATGTTCATGATTTATTCGAGTGAATCAAACCGATTTGGTTTCAATTATGTGTTCTATGCAATTGAAAAACTCTTTAACTAGTTTCATTTGAGTCATTTGAACTAGTTATGCTTAAGATGAATAAGGTTAATATGAGAGTAAACATATGGCTAACCTCGGTTAACTATTGAGCCAACATAAGTGTACATGTTTGGGTACGGTTACATAAATCTAAATGAAGGTACATTTTATTTGTGTGTAACAAGCTAAGTTCGATCTAACGGTTGAAAGATATTAGATTGGTTGAATCAGGTTTTTCATCTAACGGTGATTATTGAATGCTTTGTTACCAAGGTAACTTGGATTGCAAACCCTGATTTGAAAACTAAATAAAGGAGAACTCTAATAACTGGGAAACCTAATCCCCACACATCTTGTGTGATACTAGTTGTATTGCTAGAGTCGATTCTCCTTTAACCTTAGGTTTCTTCTCGAGACCCTGTAGGTTAACGACTTGAAGAGTTCATTGGGATTATGAAGCCAAACCGATACTACATCTCTTATAGTTGTGTGATCTGATATTTTTGTTTCTATCGTACGAGTACAATTGTAAAATTGGCTTGAAATTTATTTCTTCAATATGAAAGATAGAAAAGTAGTCACAAACAATCTTCGTCTCATCGTTTGTGATTCCACAATATCTTGTTTCGCTAATAGATTAAGATTATTATGAGGTGATTGATAATACTAGGCTGTCTTTCGAGAATATAAGTCTGGTTTATCAATTGGTTCTTGTTCACCTTGATTTATCGAAAGACAGAACAAAAACTCTTGGGGTATTTCCGTGGGAGACATATTTATTCAATCCTATAGACTTTTCTGTGTGAAACATGTTTGTTTATCAAGTCTTCGACTTTGGTTTGTAGCTGTTAGACTTTATGTTGGTTTGCAACAAATTAAGGTTAGGTTAATATAATCTGTGTTTAGTTCTAATTTAAGCTGGATTTCGTATATACCAGATTAAGAATTGGTTAGAGTTAAATATAGGGATTAGATTAGCTTAATGTTAGCCGAGGTCTCATGTTGACTAAGCATGACTCACCTAGTGAGGTGTCATCCAACTAATTATGGACAGGTTGGATGACACACAGCTACTTAAGTATTGACTAAGCCCTCTTCTAACCTCTTGTATATATCCAGAATTTTGTGATTTTCCATTAAGCTAAGAAAAGGGAAATAGAAGCAGAAGTCGAGTCATTGAATCCTCAATTACTTGATGATTTATATTTTCTTCTTCTTGTACATACAGAATTATGTATCATGCTTCTGTTCTGCTCTTACTGATGTCAATCAATCTAGAAATAACTAAGTGTTAATTGTGATATTATTAGAGATTATGCTAGCTAATGACAGGAAGTAATGATCGTTTTCATACCTATTTCAGATGTTGTAGAGCATGTAAATACTAGGGTTATTACATGAATTCATCATAGGAGTTCTATATAATCATGTTTAGCTTAAAGTATATTGATTATGAAGCTGAAATTCTAACATTCTGCTTCTATTCCCCCTAGTTATTTCATGTTCCTCAACTAGGGTGTATACGGAATGGTGTTGATTATTCCTATTAGTTGTGTAATATTTCCACCTTGTAAGACACTGAATAGTTTAATACAAGAGATGTAAAGGTGACCAAGCAATAAAATGATGACTGCAGTGTGCTTCAAGAAAATTGAAGTTACCAGTAGCTCAGGTTGTATCTGAAGCTGAGTTTGTTAACTTATTGTTTGAGGGTGAAAACAGTTTCTGCTGATTTTGGTAATTTCGAGTGTGTGGGTGAGAAACGAGTCTAAACCCTAAACAATGTACTGCAAGGGAGTACTTTGATTCGAGAGATCAATCTTTACAAATCCGAACTAAACCAAGAAATGGTCATTCCAGACTTGCTTTGGTCACAAAGTGAAGGAGAAGGGTTGGTCTAGGGAGGGAAGCGAAGAGAGTGTTGAGACCAGAATAGTTGATTTGGGAAGAGTAGTTGTTTGACGACTTGTATCAGAAAGTGGAAAGTTAACAGATGGGAAAGCTAACAAGTGATTTATGAGTGTCGTATTCTCCTAACCAAAACTTTTCCTTTGGTAGAAATAGGTGAGACCTATTTATACAAGTCGCAATAAAAACGTACCCTGGTCTCGTAAGAAGTGGAAACAGTTGAGTAAATGGAAGAAATCGGTAACGGGTAACGCCTGGAATTTATGTTTCCATAATGACGGAAACGTTTCACCATTATTTCCTGTATTTACTAACCGCCTCACTCTTATGACACTTTCTTGTAACGGGCGTAGTGTACGCCGCACGTTGTAAACCTCCAGACCAATACCCTGATGATCATCCCTCAGTTTGTCACATGTTTTGATGTCTCGAGTGTTTTCGTGGAAAACGTGTAGCATGTTGCTATTGTTTGGCAAGTTAAGATTGAGAGGATTGCCGGTTCGGTGGTGACTTTCAACGGCCGAGATTTCGCATCTTGAGAGGAAGGTTATCCGTTGATTATGGTTTACCTTCCGTTGGTAGCCGGTGGCGTGGGCACGGTGCTGGCATGGCTTGCGTATGCTTTTGGCGTGGCTAATTAGGGTTTGGTGCCGTGACCAAAGAATTGGCATAGCTAAGTATGTGTCGTGGCAGCGTAGCCAAATGTTGCCACAAGTCGTTTGGTGGCGAGTTTGTACGGCTAAAATATGCATCTCAGGAGGAAGGATAGTCGTTCATTGTTGCAACCTTCCGTTTTGCATCCAGTGGCATGGAGGCATGGCCGGCATGGCTTTGGCGTGGCCAAATTAGGGCTTTGGCATCGTAACCAAGAGATTTCCACAAGTCGTTTGGTGGCAAGTTTGTACGGCTGAGATCTGCATCTCAGGAGGAAGGAAAGCCGTTGATTGTTGCCACCTTCCGTTTGGCAGCCAGCGGCGTGGATGCATGGCCAGCATGGCTTTGGCATGGCCAAATTAGGGCTTTGGAACCGTGGCCAAATTAAGGTTTTGGCACCATGGCCAAGAGTTGGCACCGTAGCCAAGAGATTGCCACAAGTCGTTTGGTGGCAAGTTTGTACGGCTGAGATCTACATCTCAGGAGGAAGGACAGCCGTTGATTGTTTCCACCTTCTATTTGGAAGCCAGCGGCATGTAGGCGTGGCCGGCATGGCTTTGGCATGGCCAAATTAGGGCTTTGGCAACGTGGCCCAATTAGGGTTTTGGCACCGTGGCCAAGAGTTGGCACCGTAGCCAAGAGATTGCCACAAGTCGTTGGGTGGCAAGTTTGTATGGCTGAGATCTGCATCTCAGGAGGAAGGACATTCGTTGATTGTTGCAACCTTCCGTTTGGCATCCAGCGGCATGAAGGCATAACCGGCATGGCTTTGGAATGGTTTAGGCGCGGCCAAGCTAGGATTTTGGCATAGTTTTAGGCGCGGCCAAAATTAGGGTTTTGGCATAGTTTAGGCGCGACCAAAATTAGGGCTTGGCATTGGGACAAAAGTTGCCACGTGTTTGGTGGACGACTAAGATTTTCATCTCAGAGGGAAGGGTAGCCGTTGATTTTTGCAACCCTTCGTTTGGCAGCCAGCGGCATGGAGGCATGGTCGACATGGATTTGGTGCGGAGGTGTGGCTGGCATGGCATGCCATTGGCACGATGGTGCGATCGGCATGGTCGGAATGCCTTTGAAGCGGAGATGTGGTTTGCATGGCATGCCATTGGCACGGTGGTTCGGCTGGCATGGTTGGCATGCCTTTGGTGCGGAGATGTGGCTGGCATGGTTGGCATACCTTTGGTGCGGTGATGTGGATGTCATGGCATGTCATTGTCACGGTGGTGCGGCTGGCATGGTTGGCATGCTTTTGGCGTGGATTTGTTGCTAGCATGGCATGTCATTGGCACGGTGGTGCGGCTGGCATGGTTTGCATGCCTTTGGCGCGGAGATGTGGCTGGCATGGCATGCCATTGGCACGGTGGTGCGGCTGGCATGGTCGGCATGCCTTTGGCGTGGAGTTCTGGCTGGCATGGCATGCCATTGGCACGGTGGTGCTGATGGCATGGTTGGCATGCCTTTGGCGCGAAGACGTGGCTGGCATGGCATGACATTGGCATGGTGGTGCAGCTGGCATGGTTGGCATGCCTTTGGCACGGAGTTTGTGGCTGGAATTGCATGCCATTGGCACGGTGGTGCGGCTGGCATGGTTGGCATGATTTTGGCGCGGAGACGTGGCTGACATGGTTGGCATGCCTTTGGCGCGGAGATGTGGCTGGCATGACATGCCATTGGATCGGTGGTGCGGCTGGCATGGTTGGCATGCCTTTGGCGCGGAGACGTGGTTGTCTTGGCATGCCATTGGCACGGTGGTGCGGCTGGCATGTGCAGAGATAATGTCAGTCAGTACCCAGAGCTCTGCCGTGGAGCATGGCATATACATGAAAAAAGGTGCCCCGGTAATTTTACGCGGACATGTTGAATGGTTCAATAAATGTGCTAGTGGTGACATTATTACTCAAGTGTGACGTCACTGTTTGACTAAGGTTTTACGATTTTAACCCTAAGCTAAAAACCACCATCAACATTAAGTCCCCTGCTTAGCTCGGAACAGGGACATTGTTGCGAGGTAAGCGTAAGATGGTGACAGAAAGGACAAAATCGAAATGGCAAGTCATGAAAAGATGGTCAGGAAGATATGTCTAACCTTTTCGAGAGGTAAGGAGAATTCGTGATTCTTGTGTTGGTGGCTTTATGTGGACTTTGCTCGTGGTGCTGCTAGCTAGGCCGCGGAGTGGTTGGCGTTGCTGGATTGGCTTGGCATGGCGTGGGCGTTGGCATGGGCTTGGCATGGCGTGAGCGTTGGCATGGGCTTGGCATGGCGTGAGCGTTGGCATGGGCTTGGCATGGCGTGAGCATTGGCATGGGCTTGGGCACTGTCTTGGCGTGGCGTGAGTGCTGGCGCGGCATGGTGTGGGCGCTGACATGGCACGGCGTTGGCTTTTCACGGTGCTGGCTTGGCGTGGCGCGGATTGTTGGCACCGTGAATCTTGTTCTTGCAGGCCCAATTGCCTTTTTCCATACATAGCTCAAATAGGAAATCCTTTCATTATCCAAACTCCAAAAGTGTCACGCCTATAAAAGGGTTTGCTCTCCTTTTTATATCGTATCTTTGTTCTCACGTCCTTGTGCTAGCGGTAGAGTGGTAGCAATAAAGTGGGAAAGCATATTCTAGGTATGTATTCCAACATTTCTCTTTCAATCTTTTTTTTGTATTGGTGCAAACCCTAGCCGTAGGTGTATCTTCCTTGAACTTGTAGAAAAATTTCAGTGTGAACACCGCAGTAACGTTAGCCACCTCAATTATTATGCAAAATAGGCATGCACGGGCAGGTGACTGCCACCAATTCCTTTACCACGAAAACCTAGTTTTTAGGGTTTCCTCCTTTTTCTTGGGGTGACCATGTGCGTAGCTTCCGCGGTGGGGGCGCGCTTTCTTAGTCGGGTGCGTACTTTCCGTTGCAAGGTACGACTTTGGCAAGGGGCGTGCATTCCGCTGCAATGTAGGGTTTGTCAGTCCCCGTTTTTTCGGTTATGAGCGTTATGACTTGCAAGTTAAAACAAATTGGTTCACATCCAAATGAATTCTCAGTTGTTGATAAAATAGTTTTCATGCGTTTTGTAGTAACTTCTCTTCGTCCCCATTTCTTTGTTGTAGTTGAAAGCGTAAGCGGCTTAAGAAGGTTTCGTTAGGATGTCATCTAAGAAGATCCCTGTCGCGGCTTTGAAAATATTGGCAGTTCTAAGCCAAACATGGATGATGAATTTTTCACAACGTCCGCCACAGCTAGTAGAAATCATCCTAAGTTTTTGCTCGTCCTTCTGACCGGTTTAGAGGGTGAAGGAGACACCCAGTCAGTTCGACCAGGTTGTGTAATACGATTTTGCCTTCATAGGAAAGAGTATCCCGCTTCTTCCATTGACTTCAGGATCTGTCAGAGTCCGTTGCGTTCTTTCGACAAGTGGATGCAATTCATGATAAATCAAGACTGCGTAAAAGAAAATTTGATCAAAGCGCAAATCATTGGAGCTCTCACAGCTTCTACGGCGCTTCAAATCAGGAAATATATCCCGATCTTAATTGATTTCGTCTCTCGATGGTGTCCAGACACTCACACATCCATATGCAAGTGGGGTGAAATGACTGTCTCTTTGGAAAGTGTGGTTGTCTTGCTGAACCTTCCCATAACAGGAAATCTTGATATCACCTTGTCTGAAGATGAAGAAAAAATGCACGCTGCTCCCGTTGCGAAGTCAAAAGGTTTTGTTCGGAAGGAAAACGAGACGAGGTGTTTCTACAGCTGGTGGGTGTCTCAATGGTTCCAAGATGAGTCGGATCCAGATCAAAATAATAATACGCTTCATGTCGCGACATTCTTGGTTCTTTGGTTATCTAGGGAAATTTTTGACGACGGCTCTGGTAAGAAGGAAATAAGACAGGGTCTCATCAAGTTTTCCAACAGATAAGCGAAAGGTGTTGTTCTCCCCATTGGCGGCTTGTTTCTCGATTCCCTGCACACACATTTGGATCATCTGGTTGGGACATGCATGCTTCAAACGGCTACATGAAAGTATACTCCTACGTCCATGTTGCTTTTCTTCAAGCGTGGTTGTAGGAGCATTTCGAGAAGTGCACTCCCAAACCGCCGGCTTTACTTCCCGATTCTTGGGGTGGTTCTAGGATACTTCGCTGGGTGAACATGCGCCCAAGATCCGGCTCAAAACTGGTTGACTTCCTTGACAACTCCTACACAATCAACTTTCATCCATGGGCTCCGGTGCATGGATCCATAGTTCAAATATAAACTTTTTCCTCTGTTCCGAATACATTTTTGCATTCTGAAAAGAATACGAGCATTGGGGAAGTTGCGTTCATGTGAAGTTGCACGCCTGGTTATGTGCCGTCTTTCTTTCGAGGATCTTGTCAGGCAGTCTCTTATAACATTTCCAAGGCGGCTCGACATATGGGATTTGACCAAGGGGTCCCGCTCTCTCGTCAGTCGGCCATTCCAGAAAACTTGTTGCCAGCTGCTCTTGATGCTAGTGTTCTTGCGCCGGGTATAAGCCTTCCCTTCTTGCTTTCGGCATGAAATCCAACGATAACTTCTAAGTACAACATATTCTGGCAGGACGAGTTCCTTTCCATTCATGGATTCGTGAATGACGTAGTGAATAATACCTGTGGTAAGCCTTCTGCTGCAATTTTAGTAAGACATCCATTGTTAAGGGATCCTTCCTCGCCCAAACGGAAATCTCCTAACACGGACATGACAGTACCCAAAAGAAGGAGAGAAGGTCGAAAGATCGCGCGGGTGGTTTTCGATCAGATTCAACGGCCCTTGTGACTTTTAGTTCTTCCAACGTTCGGGTATGTATTCTTTTTCTTTCTCACTCAGTCGGATTGCATAGTTCTTTCGTTATTGTAAATCTTTCCTTATTCCTTAACCAGGGTGTGAACGCCTTTGCCCAGCTTGCATGCAGTCAGAAAACGGCGGCTCTCGCAGAAGAGGGTGGCAATGCTCATCCTCAGAGAACGGCGGTTCTCGCGACAGAGGGTGAAAATGCTGATCCTTATTGCGATGAAGAAGAGCTCGAAAAGGAGGAAAGCTCGGAATCTAGTGATGATGAAAATAGCTCTTCCAACAGCAGCGCTGAGTCTTCTTCTAGTCGGTCTGAAAGTGAATCGGTAAGTCTTCCATGCATTCTTCTTCTTTATTTCTCTCTCCCCTTTTTTTTGAAAAAAATATCTAAACCACGATCTCGCAGGGAGAACCCGCTCCTGAAGATGGCCCCAAGGCGGAAAACCGTGGAGATATAGCTTTGTCTCCAACCGTGGCAGCTTCGCCTGGAAACCCGGAAATGGAGGTCGATCAAGATGAAGATTGTGTTGCGTCTCAAAGCGGTGAGTGCTCCAGCGACCGATGGAGCCATTGTAGTTAGGAATCCCTTGCCAGTTGCCGATTCGGTTGTGGGAGCCGTTTTCGCTCCTCCATACTTAGTTTCTTATCCAGATCATGTGTTGATCGGCGGCTTCAGCGTGCCATTCAAATACGAGACGTTATATACCAAGATATGGGAAAGGTATGGACACATCGCCACAACCAAAAAGGTTACTAGTCGGTTTGCGCTGGTCAAGCGTGTGGAGGAAGCTCTATATTCGATTGACGATATGTGCAAAGTGACTGGCCATACTGTTTCTGAGGATGTGGTCTCAAGCTGGAAGTTCCATCATGATGTGTGCGTATACCACGGGTTCAATGTTTCCTGGTTTTTTGAATGTTTCTATGAGATCGAAAAGTTTCATACCATGGCGGCTGAAGGCCCTTCCGCGGATGAGGTCGCACAGCAGGAGGCGGAGATCGAAAGGTTGTCCACGGAGCTGAAGCTGAAACGGGCGGCTCTCGAAAGAACGAAGGAGGCTTTCTCAAAGAAGAGCAAGCCATTACTAGATGGTTTTCCTTGAATGTACTCCTGTCTTCTGAACTTCTTTATTTATGCCTTTTTTTTGGAAGGTGAATAGAGCGCTTAGTTTATGGTTTGGTTTTCTGGATTTTTGGGTTGTTAGATAATTGTTACCTATGAGGGTTTCGGATTATTCTTTTGGGATGAATTGTTTTTTGTTTTTAGAATAATGTTGTTTTTGGTTATGACTATATGTGGCATAAATACCCCAGGAGAGTCATGGAGTTGTGATTCTTGTATTGTCAGTAGAAAGCATGGGGTGAAACATGGGGATAGCATGGTTGTCGGTTTCTACTATCTATATGAAAATTCTAGGTAGTAGAACATGCAACTCGTCTGACGAGACTTACTTGCTTTTTAGAGTCTCCCAACAAAATGGATCTCCCGGATGTAAATCTGAGTTTTTTTTCGTAGGCGGCGGCGCCGTGACTATGAAAAGTCCCCAATCATTCCTAAGTCCCCAGTCGTTCCAGAGTCGTCTGATAACCGAGGCGGAGGCTAGTCTTCTTCCATCATCTCGATATCTGGGTTGAAAAGATGGAATCGGAAATCGGGAATTGATATTGTGACCGATAGATTAATATTCCACTGTGGTCGCCAATTGTTTGAGGGTGAAAACAGTTTCTGCTGATTGTGGTAATTTCGAGTGTGTGGGTGAGAAGCGAGTTTAAACCCTAAACAATGTACTGCAAGGGAGTACTTTGATTCGAGAGATCAATCTATACAAATACGGCCTAAACCAGGAAATGGTCGTTCCAGACTTGTTTCGGTCACAAAGTGAAGGAGAAGTGTTGGTCTAGAGAGGGAAGCAAAGAGAGTGTTGAGACCAGAATAGTTGATTCAGTAAGAGTAGTTGTTTGACGACTTGTATCAGAAAGTGGAAAGCTAACAGATGGGAAAGCTAACAAGTAATTTCTAAGTGTTGTATTCTCTTGACCAAAACTTGTCTTTTGGTGGAAAATGGGTGAGACCTATTTATACAAGTCGCAACAAAAACGTACCCTGGTCTCGTAAGATGTGGAAACGGTTGAGTAAATGGAAGAAAACGGTAACAGGTAACGCCTGGAATTGATGTTTCCATAATGAAGGAAACGTTTCACCATTATTTCCTGTATTCACCAACCGCCTCACTCTTATGACACTTTCTTGTAACAAGCGTAGTGTACGCCGCACGCTGTAAACCGCCAGACCAATACCCTGATGATCATCCCCCAGTCTGTAACATGTTTTGATGTCTCGAGTGTTTTCGTGGAAAACGTGTAGCATGTTGATATTGTTAGGATTGCCGGTTCGGTGGTGACTTTCGACGGCCGAGATTTCGCATCTTGAAAGGAAGGTTAGCCATTGATTGTGGTTACCTTCCGTTGGTATCCGGTGGCGTGGACACGGTGTTGGTATGGCTTGCGCATGCTCTTGGTGTGGCTAATTAGGGTTAGGTGTCGTGACCAAAGAAGTGTCATAGCTAAGTATGTGTCGTGGCAGCATAGCCAAAGGTTGCCACAAGTCGTTTGGTGGCGAGTTTGTACGGCCAAGATCTGCATCTCGGGAGGAAGCATAGCCGTTGATTGTTGCAACTTTCCGTTTGGCAGCCAGTGGCATGGAGGCATGCCGGCATGGCTTTGGCATGGCCAAATTAGGACTTCGGCACCGTGGCTAAGAGTTGGCACCGTAGCCAAGAGATTTCCACAAGTCGTTTGGTGGCAAGTTTGTACGACTGAGATCTGCATCTCAAGAGGAAGGACAGCCGTTGATTGTTGCCACCTTCCGTTTGGAAGCCAGCGGTATGGAGGCATGTCCTACATTGCTTTGGCGTGGCTAAATTAGGGTTTTGGCACCGTGGCCAAGAGTTGGCACCGTATCCAAGAGTTGGCACCTTAGCCAAGAGATTGCCACAAGTCGTTTGGTGGAAAGTTTGTACGGCTGTGATCTACATCTCAGGAGGAAGGACAGCCGTTGATTGTTGCCACCTTCCGTTTGGCATCCAGCGGCATGGAGGCGTGGCCGCCATGGATTTGGCATGGGAAAATTAGGGCTTTGGCACCGTGGCCAAATTAGAGTTTTGGCACCGTGGCCAAATTAGAGTTTTGGCACCGTGGTCAATAGTTGGCACCGTAGCCAAGAGATTTCTACAAGTCGTTTGGTGGCAAGTTTGTACGGATGAGATCTGCATCTCATGAGGAAGGACAAACGTTGATTGTTGCAACCTTCCGTTTGGCAGCCAGCGGCATGGAGGCATGGCCGGCATGGCTTTGGCATAGTTTAGGCGCGGACAATCTAGGATTTTGGCATAGTTTTAGGCGCGACCAAAATTAGGGTTTTGGCATAGTTTAGGCGCGGCCAAAATTAGGGCTTGGCATTGGGGCAAAAGTTGCCACGCGTTTGGTGGTGAACTTGGACGGCTGAGATTTGCATCTCAGAGGGATGGGTGGTCGTTGATTGTTGCAACCCTTCGTTTGGAAGCCGACGACATGAAGGCATGGCTGGCATGGCTTTGGTGCAGAGGTGTGGCTGGCATGGCATTCCATTGGCACGATGGTGCGGCCGGCATGGTCGGCATGCCTTTGGCGCGGAGATGTGGATGGCATAGCATGCCATTGGAATGGTGGTGCGTCTGGCATGGTTGGCATGCCTTTGGCGCGGAGATGTGGCTGGCATGGCATGCCATTGGCACAGTGGAGCGGCTGGCATGGTTGGAATGCCTTTAGAGCGGTGGTGCGTCTGGCATGGTTGGCATGCCTTTCCAAGAAACCTTAGGAACAGTGACGTTCGTGTGGGTTCGGTATATGTACTTGGTGAATCATACATGTGAGACCCAGGGAAAAGAGAAGCACAATTATTCAAAGAATTGTCGAGAGACAGACACTCGGAGAAGGGATGAAGGAACACGAGGAACAAATTTTCTTTTTTTCCTTTTTTTTTAAAAGAAAAACTTAACAAAGAATTTAATACAACCCCGACAACTTTCCCAAGATGAGTCATCTTGAGAACAAGGAGCATCCACCTTTTATATAAAAGAGGGATGCGGCTTCAAGCAGTCATGGTGTATTAATATGAGCATCTTTCTCATCAATATTCACTTCTTATTTTCGTTTATCAAGGATATTTAGAGAGACATTACTCGTCATAGATGAAGAAGTTTTATCAAGAAAAGGGTTAGGAGTAACTGGTTAGGAGTACCTGAGTCAACTGTTTTCCATGTTTTCTTGATGCTTCATTTGAGTCTGTTTACACTGATATTTAGATCTGAGACTCGATTGTTGATATGTAAGAAATCTGGAGCGGAAGTCTTGGATTTGCAGCTTTCTTCAGGGAGAGATGAGGAACTCAACTTTTCTTTCTTTCTCCTATGCCTTTTTCTCTTTACAAGGTCAGTCACCCTTTCGCCATTCTTCATTCTTCCATTGTAGGCATTTTTTGTTTTGAACACACAACTAAGAAAGGTCTTATCACAGTACATTCCTTGAGTGTTTAAAGTGCCTTTTCCAACAATGTGTGAAACCGGTTTAATGACTTCTTTAGACATCCAGGTAAGAATGTTATGAATCTTTTCATTCCTGAACCGATAACGACATATTTGCTCAGAACATCCTTTATTCCCGCAGTAATAGAAGTTAAAGGAATTATTTTTAACTGTTATCTTGTGAGCAGAATTAGAAGGAGAAGAATCCTTGTTTTTTGGGACTATTGAAAGCTGTTAAAGGTTTTTCACATGGAGAATTATCACTAGCTTTAACAAAGTTGATCTTACTAGTTTTTGGAGCGTCTATTCCTTTATACCCCAGACCACGTGTATTACGGTGTTCTTTACATGCTCCAAGCATAGAAGATAATTTTGTAGAGCTAGAATTGAATCTACTCAGACTCTCTTCCAATGATTTTACTTTATTAAGAGCAGCTGTAAGCTCAGTTTCCAAGGATTTTTCTTTGGCGAGAAGACTGCGCTCTTTGTCGCAATAACGTTTTTGTTGAGAGTCATATATTTCTTCACTTTCCGCAAGTCTTTCTTTCAACACAAAGAGATTACGAAAAAGATTATCACATTCATATTTTTTTGTGCGTACATCTTCTTCACGATCTTTAACGATAGATTGTAAGAGTTTATATCCACCATCGTATCCTTTAAAGAGTTTTCTCAACTTTCTGTTTTCTTGACAAAGAAGACCCATGTATTTACTCAAGCAGGTTGTTGACTTCTTTTCTTTCAAGGCACGATCAAACAGCTTGATATATTGAGAGACTTCCTCATCAATATTGTGTCCTTCTTCTGAATCACTATCATCTGAAAGATCATCCAACTATTCCTCAAGAGATTTTTTCCAGTCGAAAGTAGTTTCAGTCAATGGACAAGTTCTTAAGTTTTTCTCAGAAGTTTCAACCCTTTGAGACTCACGTAATCTGAACTGGTGTTGCGTTATCAGAGATGTACTTGTCGTCCATAGAGTCAGATCGCTACAAACACAGACTTTTGAGGTCTTGAACGTGTTTGCCTGTTATGATACCAATTGAAAAAGCAGGGGTCTAACAACACCACCCAATATTTTGCTTAGTAGTCTGTATGGACAAACTCTAGTATACTTTTAAGAGAATCAACAAGACTCAATCAATTAAAAGTACATCAACGAGTTTATATCTCTCTCTCTTGATTTGATTTCCTCAAACAGAAACTACGAGTATTAATCAAATACAAGGAATAACTTGGATGGTACCAAAGACCAATATCCAAGGATCAATCAATGACAATCAACAACCAAAGGTTGGATTACTCTAACTGATGATATAACGCACAACCTGTATTATTTCAATTATAAAGATAAAACAATATAATGCGAAAATTGAAATAACACAGACACCAGAAATTTTGTTAACGAGAAAACCGCAAATGCATAAAAACCCCGGACCTAGTCCAGATTGAACACACACTGTATTAAGCCGCTACGGACACTAGCATACTCCAAGATAACTTCGGACTGGACTGTAGTTGAACCCCAATCAGTCTCCCACTGATCCAAGGTACAGTTGTACTCCCTACGTCTATGATCCCAGCAGGATACTGCGCACTTGATTCCCTTAGCTGATCTCACTCATAACTAAGAGTTGCTATGACCCAAATTCGCAGGCTTTGACAATAAACAAATCTGTCTCACACAGACAAGTATACCAAAGGATCAATCTGTCACCCACAGAAAAACCCTAAAGTTTTTGTTCCGTCTTTTGATAATAATCAAGGTGAACATGAACCAATTGATAATCCGGTCTTATATTCCCGACGAACAGCCTAGATAAATCAATCACCTCACAACAATCTTAATCGTATGGTAGCGAACAAGATGTTGCGGAATCACAAACAATGAGACGAAGATATTTGTGACTACTTTTTATATCTTGCCTATTGGAGATATTAATCTCAATACAATCAATCTGATTGTACTCGTACGATAGAAGATGCAAGATCAGATCACACAACTCCGATAAAAGTAGTATCGGTATGGCTCACAATCCCAATGAAGTCTTTAAGTCGTTAACCTGGTTTTAGAAGAAGAAAACCAAAGGATAAAGGATAATCGACTCTAGCACACAAACTAGTATCACACGTGAAGTGTGGGATTAGTTTTGCACAATACTAGATGTCTCCTTTATATAGTCTTTCAAATCAGGGTTTCGCCTTGGTCACAAAGAAAACAATATCCACTGTTAGATGAAAACCTGATTTAGATTCAAGCTAATATTTCTCAACCGTTAGATCGAAAACTTAGCTTGTTATTCACAAATGAAATGCACGCTTCTAGGTTTGTTAATCGTACCCAAACGTGTACATTTGTTGGTTCAACAATAGTTAACCAAAAGGTTGGTCATATGATCATTTCATACCAACCATATTCTTCTTCACCATAACTAGTTCAAATGACTTCAAATGAACTAGTTAGAGAGTTGTTCATTTGCAAGGAAATATTATGTACTACACAAGACACAATTAAAGCAAAGATGATTTGATTCACTTGAATCGAACTTTATAGCCACGGTTTGCAAATTGCATTCCTTAGTGTTTATAAGTTTAAGTTCATAAATCATCTTCAGATATATAACCTTCTTAAGTTCGCATACTAAGTTCGCAGACTTAAGCAACCGGGCAGAGTTTACAAAGTCCATCAGAAAATATCGGCAAAGACTTTCCGCCGATTCACGGACTGGGTTCGCGGACTGGTACTCACGCAACAAGTTTGTCAACTCTAGCATAATTTCTCGGGATGATAAGTTCGGTAGTTCGCGAACTGAGTTCGTGGACTTGGCAACAATCCATTCTTCCGGTTTCTCTTGATCAACAAAGTTCGCAAACTTTGGTTCAAGAGATAGGACTTATGCACATATGTGTTTCCACAAAAATACTTATGTCCATCATTGGTTATCTAATCTAAACTCTCATTCCAACCATTGAAACACTCTTAGAGGACGTTATATAGTTGTTACACCATTTCTCGTCAAAGCAATTTTCAAAGTGATTGAAACATATCATGACTTTCATCACTAGGTAAAGATAAACATGGTCGAAGCGAAACGCTTACCAACACATATTTCGAGATACAGATAGGCGAGGTATACTCGGCTCGAAATACCAAATGTGTATAATCTAAGTATATATATAGCATACGACTTTTTGTCTCAAGAAGTAGGAGATAGAGTAGATAGACTTTTGTGTGACAGATAAGTTCAAGTCTTCACATACCTTTTTGTCGAGAAGTTCCACCGGTTCCTTGAGTAGTTCTTCTTCTTGTATGATGAATCCCCATGAAGTCCTTGAGCTCAACTACACTTTTTATCCTAGTCCGAGACTTAGCTATAGTAGACTAGAAATCAAGACTTATAGTTTTGATCACTAACATTGACAAACATGTTGAATGGTTCAATAAATGTGCTAGTGGTGACATTATTACTCAAGTGTGACGTCACTGTTTGACTAAGGTTTTATGATTTAAAACCTAAGCTAAAAACCACCATCAACACTTATGAATCCTTGTTGGTTGCGATTACTATACGAGGTGTTGAGGAAAAGTATGCTTTAAAGCTTATCTGTCAGCATGGTTTTATGGAAAATACGTTGGATAACATGAACAAATTTCGACGTTTTGGAGATGCTTAAGTCATAGTAACAGATAGACTAAGCACTACTTACTTGTTTATTGGAAAGTGTTGGTCCTTGGGAATAGGAAATTGCTTCTGGTGTTCTCACCTTATCCTAAATATCAACAGACAGCAGTATCGTGAGTGTGTGACTTCATGTTTCCGAACATAATGGAGTCAAAAAAGCAGTTGTTGTATTCTCCTGATCTTGATATTTAGACTTGCAATGAAAATCATTTCCTTATGGAGGTGGTTCATGTTGGTTATGTTAGTCAAACTTTTGAGGTTGCACCCTTGAGTTATCTCCTTGAAGAATTTAGATGGCTCTGTTACTGGTTATCGAAGTGTGAGAACATTCATGTCAGTATAATGTGAAAAAGCAATGTGGATGGACTAATGGTGGATGGTCTGAAACTATGGACTGCATAGTTTTACAATCAATTGCTTTGAAAGAAGTTAAAAAAATCTCTGTTGATGAAGCATGTTTTCCGTCATCACCTATGGTTTCTCAGACAACAATTCTACTTAATGGGTTTGAGCCGTTTCCTGAGCTCAAGATTGTTGAAGCTCAAAAGTTATGTCAGAAAGCTAAGGGTGCACCGGGGTTTTCAAATGAGACTGAAGGACTTGGTGTTTGGAAACTCATAATAGAACCAAGTGAAAGACAACAAGAACATAAAGCACAAAAAATAGCTTTATCTATTATTGCAAAGCCGGCAAATAACAATGCTTTTGTGATGGTTGTTTCGTCTTTCTTTTTCGCTGCAAGTTTGTAGAGATTGGTAACATTGGTTAGAGAACTGAGACAAACAAATCCGGAAAAACCTATGTTAATAAGCATGTCATAGCATATAAGGTGGCCATATCTAAGGCAAGAAGATCTCGCTCATAGTTATACGGTGGTACTTTTACAGTCCGCGAAAGAAAACACCATTTTCTCTAAGTACTGGGATCATCTTGTGTGTCTGACATAGATGGATTAGATGGTCATTCTTTTTGGCTACAGTCAATTTTAAGAAAATCACTATTTATGCTATGGGAGGAGCTGGAGACTGCAGTTCCTGTGTGGGTGTTATGTTGGAACTGTATGGACTGGACATAACTTGTTAGATTGGGATCACATGAGACAGTCTCTGTTACGATATTTTTTAGCTCTTGGTATCACTGGGATATCGTTCTCTTGGTGCTGATATTGGAGGAACCGTGGCTTTGTTCATGGAATACAAATAGATGTGGTTGTAAAATCTTGATTATTTAGAGCATGTCACAGACTTGCAAGGAAGAAGCACAAATACGGAACCCTCAAAAAGGAACAAAAGATAACAATGAAGTTGTTGGACTTGTTCTGTTCCGGTTGGGTTGGCAGTGGAAGAGTTGGTCTGAGTTTACTAACCTCCATCCTTGTATAAGTTCTGGTGGTACCTCTGCTGAATATATTTCTCAGATTATTGAGATACAACAGCTCAAAATGTTCCTGGGTGTGAGAGCCTGTTGATTGTTATTCATACCGGTGGCTGATTCCTGAATGTATTTGACATGAGTACTGCCCTAGTTTAGTGGGAGCATATTTCCATGGGTTCATGGAAGTCATTGGGATCTGGGTTATAATGGAGGTATGTTTAACGTCAAGCTTCAGGTATGTTCTCCTTTACGGTACAGGTTTGAACTTCATAGTATACTATTTTGTTGTATCTATGTCGTTTGATTTTCAGTTTTCTGAAAATAATAATTGTATGTATTCTGTACCTTTTCATTACTCGACTAAGCATTGCCAAAGTGATGCTTTGAGAGAGATGAAAGAAATTTAATGAGAATAAGTGATGATTGTAGTAGTTTTGATGTAACTTTTATCATTTCAATGTGTCGCCAAAGTGACACTTTTGGAGCTGATAAAAGCTACATATTTCGTTATGAAAGGACTATGTAAGCTTGCGTTTCAGATATTGTTCGTATGATGATACTCAAAGGTTAATCATACTCGTAACGTCTGTAATTGAGCAAGATAATCTATTTATACATAGTAAATGATAGTTCTTTTCTACCCAAAGGTTTAAAAGGTCTGTTGAATACTATGTATAGGCTGATTAGTCTTGTTTTTGTTTGGACTTTAGTATATCACAAGTTTACCCAAAGGTGATTTGTGATGGTACTGAATCTGTATTAATGTTTAACAGGGGTTGTGTTGTATGTCTGAAGAGATAATTTTTACTTTAACAATGTAGTTCATGTCATCTGAATAAAGATAGTAGTTGTTGTAAGCAATTTATATTATCTGAACATAGAATAACATGATGAAGTATGAACAATATTATGTGGTGACAGAATTCTAATGAACAATGGGAGCATGATAATTCTTGTTCTCTTATCATTTACACTTGTTCTTACTGTTTATATTTCATTGAGAATGGTACAACAAGGTCTCTTCAGAGATATATCTTAAATGAGTGCAGAAAAATCTTTTCGGAAACGTATGTCATAATGACAACAGAAAGTACTTAAAGATACTGCTCATGTTGAGTGCAGAAAATCTCTTTGGAGATTAGAAAGAAGTCTCGTATCGAGTACGTAAAGTCGACACAGCTCATATTGAGTACAAGAAGTCGACATAGCTCATACTGATCACAAAAATTCTCTGCGGAGACAGCTCATATAGAGTAAAGAAAGTATCTTCATAGACATTTCATAAGGAATATAATCTTGTTGTAGTCTCTTAAGTGAGGCATTAGCAGATCTCAGTTGAGATCATAAGGAATCTTGTTGTAGTCTCTTAAGTGAGGCATTAGCAGATCTCAGTTGAGATCATAAGGAATCTTGTTGTAATCTTTTAAGTGAGACATTATCAAATCTCAGTTGAGATCATAAAGAATCTCAATTTGGTAGCTTCTTAAATGAAATATTTGCAGTTCTAAAGTAAAATCATAAAAATCTCAATTTGGTAGCTTCTTAAATGAAACATTTGCAGTTCTAAAGTAAAATCATAAAGAATTAGTATTTGCAGAATTCTCTTAATTGAGACATTGGTGAAGATCTTAGTTAAGATCATAAAGAAACCTCTTAACAAAGTTTCTAAAGTGAGATATAATCTCAGTTGAGATTATAAAGTAGTCTCTTAAATGAGACAGAGGAATTTCTAAAATAAGAAATGTTAAAAGTCCCTTAATAGAAACAATTGATTTCTTCAGAGATCATTTAAAATCCTCGGTTTTGAGTTGTAAAGATCTTTATTGTAAAGATCAGTTGAACTTATACAGTTAAGACTAGGATTGTTGTATGTCTTATTTTTCTGATTATGGAAATGGCGTACGCATATTCTAAATGGTGTGTAGGTCACTATAGTCGAATGCAAGCGTATCTTTATCTTGATCCTGCATTTTTTTTGTAAAGAATTTGTTGCGAACCAAAGTGGGAGATGTTATACTTTATGTTGGTTTGCAAAAAATTAGGCTTAGGTTAAGCTAATCTATGTTTAGTTCTAATTTAAGCTGGATTTAGTATATGCCAGATTAAGAATTGATTAGAGTTAAATATAGGGATTAGATTAGCTTAATGTTAGCTAAGGTGTCATGTTGACTAAGCATGAATCACCTAGTGAGGTGTCATCCAACTAATGATGGACAGGTTGGATGACACACAACTACTTAAGTATTGACTAAGCATTCTTCTAACCTCTTGTATATATCCAAAATTTTGTGATTTTCCATTAAGCTAAGCAAG
Organism: Papaver somniferum; assembly: GCF_003573695.1. Classification (NCBI taxonomy): domain Eukaryota; kingdom Viridiplantae; phylum Streptophyta; class Magnoliopsida; order Ranunculales; family Papaveraceae; genus Papaver; species Papaver somniferum. Next base: position 25,660,431 of record NC_039359.1, on the reverse strand, counting down.
AGGAAATAGAAGCAGAAGCTGAGTCATTGAATCCTCAATTACTTGATGATTTATATTTTCTTCTTCTTGTACACGCAGAATTATGTATCATGCTTCTGTTCTGCTTTTACTGGTGTCAATCAATCAAGAAATAACTAAGTGTTAATTGTTCTATTATTAGAGATTATGCTAGATAATTACAGGAAGTAAGGATTGTGTTCATACATATTTCAGATGTTGTAGAGCATGTAAATACTAGGGTTGTTACATGAATTCAGCATAGGAGTTCTATATAATCATGTTTAGATTAAAGTATATTGATTATGAAGCTGAAATTCTAACAGTTGCAACACTTTTTTGTGGGTGAGATCAGCTAAGGGAATCAATTGCGTAGTATCCTGCTGGGATCAGAGACGTAAGGAGCGCAACTGTACCTTGAATCAGTGTGAGGTTGATTAGGGTTCAACTACAGTCCAGTCCGAAGTTAATTGGTAGTAGGCTAGTGTCTGTAGCGGCTTAATACAGTGTGGTATTCAAAGTGGAATAGGTCCTCAGGTTTTTCTGCATTTGCGGTTTCCTCGTTAACAAAATTCTGGTGTCTGTGTTATTTCTTTTCCGCATTATATTTTGTTATATAATTGAAATATCACAGGTTGTGCGTTAAGATCAATCAATTAGAATATCAAACCTTTGGTTGTTGATTTACATTGATTTACACTTGAACATTGGTCTTTGGTACCGTTCAAGTTACTCCTCTTATTCAATCGGGCTCGCAGATTTCTATTTGCTGATTGCGGATTGGATTAAGAGTTAGAGATATTAAACTCTTTGATATACTTTATTCTAGGTTGAGTCTGAATATCTAGTTGATTGTCTAGAAAGTATATTAGAGTAAGTCCTCTCAGATTGCCAGACGAATTGTTAGGTGTGGTTGTTAGACCCCCCGCATTTTCAGTCGGTATTAGAGCAGGAAAACACATTAAAGACCTTATAAGTCTGTGTTTTTAGCGATCTGATGATGGAAAATATTGTCTCTCAAAACGCTTCACCAGAAAAGGATAATCTCAACATCAAGCATGTTCTTGCTGCCATTGCTAAGGTTGAGAATCCTAATTTAAAAAACCTCATCAATTTTCTTTATCCCACGAAACATCACTTGATAAGAATAATTGAGGGTCTTGATTGCAAAAGTCGAATCAAAAAAATCTGAGGTTCAAGAATGCTCTGAAGAGGTAGATAATCTCCAAAAGAAGTTAGATGAACAAATCCAGATCAAATCTGATTTTTGTTGCAAAAATTGCAAGACTTGAGGATTTGAAATCAGTAAAATCACCTTCAATGGGTTCGATTAATTCCTCTAATTCTTTGTTGAAGAATTGCCGTAAGTCAGACGATAAACGAGGCCTAGGCTTTGTGAAACCTGTTTGTGCTCAGAAATCTTCGAAAAAGATTAATGATGTTAGGACTTGTTTGTTTTGTGGTTCTCGTAATCACTTTCAACATTCATGTTTATCTTTTAAGAAAAGATTAAAAGTTGTGAGTGATCTTCATAAGAAAGCTTTACAACTTGTGTCTTCTCTTACAAGAAAATCTGTGTAAAAACCTAACTTGGTTAGTAGTACTAGCATGGGAAATTTTTCTCTAAAGTCAATATCACCCTTTCAATGGTTCCTTGATAGCGGATGTAGCAGGCACATGACTGGAGACCTCTCGTGGTTTATCAACATAAGCGACTTTGATGGTGGACCAATAACTTTTGGAGATGGAAGTTGCTGCTACGTAAGTAAAAAGGGGACAATAAAATTACCTGGTGTTCCTGAAATACACGATGTCTTATTCGTTAAAGGTATGACTGCTAACCTCCTTTCTATTAGTCAAATCTACGACAAAGGCCATAAAGTTGTCCTCAATGCTAATGGATGTGACATTGTCGATAAATCTGGAAAAGTAGTTTTTCAAGGATCACGTGGCAAACATAACTGCTATCTTCTTGATACTCAGTTCAATAATTGTTGCAATTTGACTAAGGTGAAATCTACACATATTTGGCATGAGCGTTTTGGTCACATCAATTATCGTCTCCTAACTGAGATCATTAACAAATAAATTGTTAGAGGCGTTCCCAAAATCAATGCCAATGTTGAAGGTTTATGTGGTGCCTGTCAAAAGGATAAACAAAAGAAAGTTCCACACAAATCATCTCGAGATATTCTCACCAAAGCCCTACTTGATTGAATTCATATGGATCTCTTCGGCCCAATTCAACAGTATACGGTGGCTGGGAAGAAATATGCTTTGGTTATGGTGGATGATTATGCCAGATTCACCTAGGTGGCTTTTCTTGCTCATAAGAACAAAACTTTAAGTGAATTCAAGATTATTGTGAATAGAATCCAAAATGAAAAAGGTCGCAAACTAAAGAAAATTAGAAGCGACGGTGGCACTGAATTCAAAGACACCAAAGTATTTGAATATTGTGATTCTCTGGGAATTATTCAACAATACTCACCACCTATTACTACACAAGCAAATGGAGTTGCAGAAAGGAAGAATAGAAACATTTAGGAAATGGAAAGGGTAATGCTCCATAACAAAAACTTACCGTTAAGTTTTTGGGGTGAGGCGGTCTTTACGGCTTTCTACTTGATCAATCGTGTTTACCTGCGGTCAAAGACCTTAAACACTCCCTATGAGTTTTGGTACGGTAAGAAACCCAACTTACATTATCTTAGGGTGTTCGGTAGCAAGTGCTACATTCTAAAGGACCGTGAACAAAAAGGTAAATTTGATTTAAAAAGCGATGAAGGTATTTTCCTTGGCTATGCATCTGACAGTCGTGGTTTTCGAGTTTTTAATCTCAGAACCCAAGTCATGATGGAATCTGTTAATGTTATTATTGATGTTAAGTAATTTTCATCATGATGACTCTCATGCTGAATCGCCTCCTACCGAGAAAATTGTGAATGTCAAGGAAACATCAGAATCAGTAGAAGTTGTTCCAGGGTTGCTGATCCTGAAGTTTCTAGTGATGAGGAGAAAAGCTCTAGTCAAGCCATTCTTGTTGAACAAGAACATATCCCTCCGTGACATCTCTGGGTTCAAAGGAATCATGATACCAACAATATCATTGTGGGAAGGGAATCTACTTCTAAGAAGAGAGGTCAACTTCAAAAAATTTGCAATTTTGGTTGTTATCTGTCGCAAGTAGAACCTAGAAATTTTGATGAAGCTCTTAGATATCCCCACTGGGTGAATGCTATGCATGAAGAGCTAAATCAATTTCAAAGACAAGACGTATGGGAACTCGTACCTTTTCCACCCAACATCAATATTGTTGGAACCAAATGGATATTCAAGAACAAGTCTGATGAGTTTGGCACCATTGTCAGAAACAAAGCTTGACTTGTCGCTCAAGGATACTCACAGATTGAGGGAATCGACTTTGACGAAAACTTTGCTCCCGTGGAACGCCTCGAGTCCATTCGGTTGTTATTAGCTCATGCTTGTTTTCTTAAGGTTTTCTTAAAGTTTTCTTAAGGTTAAGTTGTTTCAAGTAAACATAAAATCCGCTTTCCTAAATGGGAATTTATAGGAAGAAGTCTATGTCGCTCAACCTAAGGGGTTCGAAAACCCTAATTTTCCTGATCATGTCCTTAAACTCAATAAGGCATTGTATGGATTAAAACAAGCACCCCGTGCCTGGTTCGAAAAACTAACTACTTGTTAGAGCACTGCTCGGTTGAAATCGCATACGTTGCTATCTCAAGCATGTTTGTCAATGTTAGTGATGAAAACTATAAGTCTTGATTTCTAGTCCACTATAGCTAAGTCTCGGACTAGGATAGAAAGTGTAGTTGAGCTCAAGAACTCCATGGCGATCATCATACAAGACGAAGAACTACTCAAGGAACTGGTTGAACTTCATCGACTAAAAGGTATGTGGAGACTTGAACTTATCTATCACTCAAAATTCTATATGCTTTATCTCCTATCTTGAGACAAAAGTCGTTTTGCGATATAGACTTTGATTATACACATTTGCTATTTCGAGCCGAGTTTATATCGCTTATCTATTTCTCGAAATATGTGTTGGTAAGCCTTCGCTTTGGCCAAGTTCATCTTTACCTAGTGCCAAAAGTCATGTTATGTTTCAACCACTTAGAAAATGGCTTTTATGAAAAATGGTTTGTAAATAACAACTATATAATGTCCTCTAAGAATGTTTCAATGATTGAAATGAGAGTTTAGATTATATAACCATTGTTGGATATAAGCATTGTGTGGTAACACATATATGTATAAGTCCTTATTCCTTGAAACAAAGTATGCGTACTTTGTTGATCAGGAAAACCAGAACAAGAGTTGTGAACTTAGTCCGCGAACTGGCGGAGGTTCTTATCCCGAGAATATCTGCTGGAGTTTGTGAACTCCTTCCGGGAACATAAGTCCGCGAACTAAGTTCACGTACTTGAGTTGGTTATATCTAAAGACGATTATTTGTGAACTTATATTTATATTAACTAAGGAATGCAATTTGCAAACCGTGGCTATAAAGTTCATGAATCAATTCGAGTGAATCAAATCGTTTTTCTTCGACTATGTCTTGTATAGTTATATAAGATTTATACAATTGAACAACTCTCTAACTAGTTCATCTGAGTCATTTGAACTAGTTATGGTGAAGAAGAATATGGTTGATATGGAAGTGCTCATATGGCTAACCATTTGGTTAACTACCGTTGAACCAACAAATGTACATGTTTGGGTACGGTTACACAAACCTAAAATCGTTCATTTCATTTGTGTGTAACAAGATAAGTTTTCGATCCAACAATTGAAAGATATTAGCTTGAATCTAATCAGGTTTTCATCTAACGGTGAATATTGAATGCTTTGTTACTAAGCTAACATTGATTGCAAACCCTGATTTGAAAGACTATATAAGGGAGAACTCTAGAAACTGGGAAAATTAATCCCCACACCTCCTGTGTGATACTAGTTGTATAAGCTAGAGTCAATTCTCCTTTAACTTTAGGTTTCTTCTCGAGACCCTATAGGTTAACGACTTGAAGACTTCATTGGATTGTGAAGCCATACCGATACTACTTTCTTGTAGTTGCGTGATCTGATCTTGATGATTCTATCGTATTGAGTACAATAGTAACTATTGGCTTGAGATTGTTATCTCCAATAGGAAAGATATAAAAGTAGTCACAAACATCTTTGTCTCATTGTTTGTGATTCCACGATATCTTCTTTCGCCGCGTCGATTAAGATTATTGTGAGATGATTGATAATACTAGGTTGTTCTTCGGAAATATAAGTCTGGGTTATCAATTGGTTCATGTTCACCTTGATGTATCAAAAGACGGAACAAAACTTGTAGGTATTTCTGTGGGAGACAGATTTATCTATTATTGTTGACTTTTCTGCGTGATACATATTTGTTTATTAAATTCTTCGACTTTGGGTCGTAGCAACTCTTAGTTGTGGGTGAGATCAGCTAAGGGAATCAAGTGCGTAGTATCCTACTGGGATCAGAGACGTAAGGTGCGCAACTGTACCTTGGATCAGTGTGAGATTGATTGGGGTTCAACTACATTCCAGACCGGAGTTAGTTACTAGTAGGCTAGTGTCTGTAGCGGCTTAATACATTGTGTGTTCAATCTGGACTAGGTCCCTGGGTTTTTCTGCATTTGCGGTTTCCTTGTTAACAAAATTCTGGTGTCTGTGTTATTTCTTTTCCGCATTATATTTTGTTATATAATTGAAATATCACAGGTTGTGTGTTAAGATCAATCAATTAGAATATCCAACCTTTGGTTGTTGATTTACATTGATTGACACTTGAACATTGGTCTTTGGTACCATTCAAGTTATTTCACATAATAATCAGGCTCACGGATTTCTATCTGTTCGATTTGCTGATTATATTGTGAAATAGAGATATTAGAACTCTTTGATATACTTTATTAAGATTGAGTCTAGTTTGATTCTCTTGAAAGTATATTGTAGTTAGTCCATACAGATTGTTAATCGAAATATTGGGTGTGGTTGTTGTACCCCCGCTTTTTCAATTGGTATCAGAGCAGGCAAACACGGTTAAAGACCTTACAAGTCTGTGTTTGTGGCAATCTGAGTCTGAGGACAGAATCTCTTCTTTGGTATATACGCATACCAAGATGTCTTCTAAAGCTTTTAACTATGCCAAATTTCTTGGGAATGTCTCAACGGATTACTCCTTAGCTGATTCTTACGAATCCCGAGGTAGAGAGGTTGTTTCATCAAATATTGATATCTCTCCCTCCAATGAGACATTTGACACTATGACAAAAGATGAAATGGAGCTCACCAGAATCTAAAAAAATTCTATTGAGGCTATTGATTTTCAGGATCATGATCAGCTTATTGATGAATTTGAAAAGTCTCTTGATCGAGAACGTGAATTCTATAACATCATTGAGTCCTTCTCTAACAATATTAAAAAACTTCTCCAAGAAACTACTCTACAGCGAGAAAAGGTTAGTGTTCTTGAGAATATTGTCAAGGAAGACTCAATCAGAGAAAAACGATTGATCGAGACGCATTCATCATATCTTAACAGACTTTGTGTCGAAAAAGAGAAACTAGGTGCATCTCTTATTCTAGCCCATGAACAGTGCAGATCCTTGGAAAAGGAAAAATTTGTCTTAAGGAGAAATTCTTCTATACCAACTAATTCTCATGAATTACAACACATGAAGAAATGTCCTCCAGAAGAAGGTTGTGTCAAGAAGGATTTACGTGACTTACAATCTTCTCATTTGGATATGAAGTTAAAACAGGTGCCAGTTATTGCTTCTCCTCCACGAACCTGTACTTTCTGTGGGAAAAAGAATCATTATGCTATTCATTGTTTTGCAAGAAGGAAGAAAATCTCGAAACTTCATAATTTTCTTCTTTCTACTATCAATGGAGTAAATAGTCTGCCGACTTCTGCAGTGAATCTCGTGCCCATAGAAAACCAGAAATCTTATAAAAATGATCTCTACTCTAGAAATCATCACATGCAACAAGCTCATCTCAATGGTATAAATTCTTGTGCCACTAATGAACACATTCCCTGTGCCTATAAGAATGAATATGGTAAATCCAAGCCTAGAAAATGGATACCTTTCTATTCTGGTCCTCTTGAACCAATTTCAAGAGGTCCTAGACTTAGTCCTCAGAGAAAGCCTTCTGACGGATATGTTAAACAAGTTGTGCCTTACTCTTCTGGGATGAGGGAAAATCGAAAAAAGGAGAAGAACACAAAGATCAAGTTGTCGGATGATATGTACAACTCCTTTCTCAATAATCACAGTGGGATTATTTCTCACTCTACCACCTGATTTCAGGTACTCTTTTCTTTGTTTCTAGCTTGAGAGGTGCAAGGATAATAGTTGGTAAATGCTCAAGTATGTTGTACACTATTTGTTTTCTTTGTGTTTCTGTACTATCGGTCCACAAACGTTCGCATCTTCCTCTTGTGAGTTCATAGGGTTTCCAAAAACAAGAGTTTCCTTCTCCTGTTCACATACACATATATATTACTCTATATTGTGTTTTTCCATCCCTAACAAAAATTATATGGAGAATTATGCAAAATCTCAAGAGATTGTGCATCTTGATATGGAGGAAGATACTCAAGGACGTGAATCAATTCAAGAGATGGTTCTAAAGAAGATACTGGAAATAAAGGATCACAAGATTCACAACTCCTGGATTGATGATTCCGTCAAGGATTTAACTCGTTTTCAGAACGATTAAAAGGTCAAGTTTGCAAATCTTCAACTGCAAATAAACCAACTGTTAGATGGTCAGGCCAAAATCCTGGATAATCAGAATATTCTGATACGGATAAAAATAAGCTCATCATGAACTGCGTCAAGGCTAAACAGCTTGCTAGGGTTGTTGATAGCAAAGTTAGTGTTCTAACTCACGAACATGGTGTACTACTGTCAAGAGAATAAAGTAAATCAGTGACACCTTCTTTGATGGATTCATTGAAAGATATGAGGTTCTCAATGAACTCTGATTTTCTTTTATTTGTCTAGTAAATCTTCTATTTTCTTGTTTTGTTTAGAAGAATAACTAGAGTTTGGAATAGCCATTATTGTGTTTACACATAGCTATGTCCAATGTTTTCATCTTCATGTTTTTAGGTTTATTTGTTTAAATTCTAAAATTGTTTGGAAGATGATTTTTGCAGTATTAATCTTTATGGTTTTATATATTGCAATTTTTTATGGGATATGTGTGTTTGCGTCCGTAAACTATGATTGTCCCATACCTTGTCAAAAGTTAAGTACTTCGTATGTCGATATGCATGTATTGATAAAAGAATGAATGAACTTTTGACAATACAAAAGTTAAGCCTATTATGTCATTTATTGATGGAAGATAGCTTCTTTCGCCGCGTCGATTAAGATTATTGTGAGGTGATTGATAATACTAGGGTTGTTCTTCGGGAATATAAGTCCGGGTTATCAATTGGTTCCTATTCACCTTGAACGGAACAAAACTTGTAGGTATTTATGTGGGAGACAAATTTATCTATTATCGTAGACTTTTCTGTGTAATACAGATTTGTTTATTAAAGTCTTCGACTTTGGGTCGTAGTGATTAAAAGATTTTTTTGTGGGTTGTAGTAATAAAGGTTCGAACTCTAAGACTTGTGAAGGTAAAGGATTTTTTTAGACTTATAAAAATATATATACAAAATATTAACAATTTTGGGCGAGAGGTAACCAAGACACTAGATTCCACTACTACGCAAGATTGAATGATAAATATTTCAAAACTCTATTCAATTCTTAAGTCCTCTTTTATCTTTAATTCACTATCAATCATACAAATTCTCAAACATTATTTGTAAACCTTAAGCATAGATTATCAAGAGATTAAACCAAGCATAACCTATCAAACTGAATAACAGATAATTAAGACAATCATTCAAACAATTTAAAACTCTGCAAAAGCAGCGATTAGGTGAATTATATAATTAAATGAAATAGTTACCCATTTATGTTGCGTGAATAGCTTCCTCCATTGCCTTGGTTACGAGGGAATTAACTCATCATGTTGGAAAACCTCTCAAAATATTTTATTAAGCTCAATTGATGTTTACAATAAAGAGAAAGATAAGTAGATGTTCTAAAACAAAATTATGCGACCCACAGAAGGCGTCCAAAATGAACGACAAAGCTGAGGTGCTGTTGTCTCTGAAATGCTACGACCCACACCTACGACCCACGAGTGTGAGTCATTTTCACTGTCGATAAACGACTGCTTCTGCGAGTCCGTTCTTCGTGTTCTTGGTGTTCTTCATCAGCAGCAGCAGCAGCAGCAGAGTTTGATCAACTCTTGATTTCTGCGTCTGTGGTTCTCCTCTCTTCTCCCAACTCTCGACAGCCTCTCTGTAGAACATTAGGAACATATTTATACGTAATTGAACCATTGAATCTCCTCCATTAATCCAAAAAATCTTCCCATTACTCGGTAGTGAATGAAAATATTCCCGATATTTTTTTCTTTAATTCTCTGATTTGTTACGGATTGTTCCATGTTTTATCTCTTCTCACGCGTCATCCTTGAGCTGTAGGGATTGTTTCCAGCCAATAAAATCAACCCATGCACGTCTCTTCCATCCAAGAATTCCAAGAATAGAATATTTTTCTTATTTTAGAATATCTTCCCTGATTTGATTACCACCGGTTATCTAACCAATTTTGACCGAATCCAACACCCATACCAGCTCTATATAGGCCCTAGGAACAAACCCATTTAATTTGGGCCATTGAATCTCCTTTAATCCCGTCCAAACTTCCAACCCTAAGTCTGCCAGTTGATAACAATTTTTTCCCGCCAATTTTGTTTTTTTGAATTTGGGAAGAAGATGTCCTCCCCCTAACCAGAACTTGGGTGCGAATAGCAGCTGCCTTGGGGTGACCTGGGGGTGCCCCTTAGTAATTAGGTTACCCCTTATCCAAAAGCGAGAGTCCGAACAACACTTGTCCTCCGGGTGACAAAATCAACTTTTCGAGCAGAATTTTCCAAAAATGTTTATTTCCAAAAAATACCTACAAATACATAAAATAACAAAATTAGTACAAAATCGAGTGCCAACAATATATAGTATTGAGATCAAAATAGACACAAAAATGTGTCTATCAAATACCCCCAAAGTTATTATTTGCTAGTCCTCGAGCAAAATTTATTCTTGAAAAGTGACCGAGTTAATCTCAGGTGGGTTTATCAGAGGTGTACCCACAAAAACCAATACTCCAGACCCTAGCTATCTACGCAGAACCTTGGAAAGCACTAAAGAACCTCCTTGGTTGGCATACAATTATTGACTCTAAGAGGAAGAACCCTGATGCGAAATTCCAATTGCTGTACACGAGTTTGCACTCAAGCATACTAAAATTCATATAAGTGACAGAACTCTACTAAGATAGTTTCACGATGGACATCATACTCGGAGTCAGACTAATCACAAGAAAAGATTAAGAAGATGGAAAGAAAAATGTAGATGGTTGAAAAGCGAACGGTGTTTCCCATATCTGTCTGAAGGCCTCTGCCAAGATGAACCTAACCTAAATGACTGAGATACCGGTCTGACTAATATTAACACACTGGCATATACAAGGGAACCAGTGGTCAATAACTTAAATCTAGATCAACAAACTGGCAAATACAAGGGAACCAGCAGTTGACTACACATAACAATAATCATTTTTTTTTTTTAACTTAACGGCATGAATAGATCTTTTGGATCCAAGCGCATGCTTCTTGTCAGCAGATTACACGATAGTTCCCACGGGTCCTGCATTCCACGCTTGCTTAGGCGACGGAAACAGGGAGAACACACGCATATTGCTATCCAAGTGTTAATACTTATTCCGATTGGTCTAACTGGTCCGGTCTTTTTTTTTTTTTTTTTTTTTTTTTTTTTTTTTTTTGTGTCTATTTTGATCTCAATACTATATATTGTTGGCACTCGATTTTGTACTAATTTTGTTATTTTATGTATTTGTAGGTATTTTTTGGAAATAAACATTTTTGGAAAATTCTGCTCGAAAAGTTGATTTTGTCACCCGGAGGACAAGTGTTGTTCGGACTCTCGCTTTTGGATAAGGGGTAACCTAATTACTAAGGGGCACCCCCAGGTCACCCCAAGGCAGCTGCTATTCGCACCCAAGTTCTGGTTAGGGGGAGGACATCTTCTTCCCAAATTCAAAAAAACAAAATTGGCGGGAAAAAATTGTTATCAACTGGCAGACTTAGGGTTGGAAGTTTGGACGGGATTAAAGGAGATTCAATGGCCCAAATTAAATGGGTTTGTTCCTAGGGCCTATATAGAGCTGGTATGGGTGTTGGATTCGGTCAAAATTGGTTAGATAACCGGTGGTAATCAAATCAGGGAAGATATTCTAAAATAAGAAAAATATTATATTCTTGGAATTCTTGGATGGAAGAGACGTGCATGGGTTGATTTTATTGGCTGGAAACAATCCCTACAGCTCAAGGATGACGCGTGAGAAGAGATAAAACATGGAACAATCCGTAACAAATCAGAGAATTAAAGAAAAAAATATCGGGAATATTTTCATTCACTACCGAGTAATGGGAAGATTTTTTGGATTAATGGAGGAGATTCAATGGTTCAATTACGTATAAATATGTTCCTAATGTTCTACAGAGAGGCTGTCGAGAGTTGGGAGAAGAGAGGAGAACCACAGACGCAGAAATCAAGAGTTGATCAAACTCTGCTGCTGCTGCTGCTGCTGATGAAGAACACCAAGACACGAAGAACGGACTCGCAGAAGCAGTCGTTTATCTACAGTGAAAATGACTCACACTCGTGGGTCGTAGGTGTGGGTCGTAGCATTTCAGAGACAACAGCACCTCAGCTTTGTCGTTCATTTTGGACGCCTTCTGTGGGTCGCATAATTTTGTTTTAGAACATCTACTTATCTTTCTCTTTATTGTAAACATCAATTGAGCTTAATAAAATATTTTGAGAGGTTTTCCAACATGATGAGTTAATTCCCTCGTAACCAAGGCAATGGAGGAAGCTATTCACGCAACATAAATGGGTAACTATTTCATTTAATTATATAATTCACCTAATCGCTGCTTTTGCAGAGTTTTAAATTGTTTGAATGATTGTCTTAATTATCTGTTATTCAGTTTGATAGGTTATGCTTGGTTTAATCTCTTGATAATCTATGCTTAAGGTTTACAAATAATGTTTGAGAATTTGTATGATTGATAGTGAATTAAAGATAAAAGAGGACTTAAGAATTGAATAGAGTTTTGAAATATTTATCATTCAATCTTGCGTAGTAGTGGAATCTAGTGTCTTGGTTACCTCTCGCCCAAAATTGTTAATATTTTGTATATATATTTTTATAAGTCTAAAAAAATCCTTTACCTTCACAAGTCTTAGAGTTCGAACCTTTATTACTACAACCCATAAAAAAATCTTTTAATCAAAATGGCGCCGCTGCCGGGGATTTGTGCTTAGGTAGAATTTTTATGTTTATTTTTTTATTTTTTTATTTTTTTTTTTGTGAAAAGGTAACTCAGTCACTCTATTTCACCCTAGCAAAGGTAACAACTTGAATCGTGTGCCCCACCAAATCACTTGAAATAAAAGAAAACTAAAAATAGAAAGTGAAAAGGACTCGACAAGATATGGCGAAACTATCATGTTATTTCTAACACCTGAGCTCTGTGCTTTTATGAATAGACTCTATAGATGTTTCCATCTAGTCAGATTGGTTCCTCAACTCCTAAAACAAAAATGTTTCCATCCACTTAGATTGGTTAGTGCTATCCTAAATACGCATAAATTTCTAGGCTCTGGAGTTTATTTATTACGCAACTAAAAAGTTTCTCCCAATACCCCCAAACTTAAATCTAACTTGTCCTCAATGTTCTAAAGATAAATTAAAAACATGAACACGGAGAAACGTTTACTATTTGAAGTAAAAGAGTTAAGGAAGGATATTACCGTGTTGCGTGAGATTGGGTTACCTCCCAAAAAGTGCTAAGTTTAAAGTCTTCAGCCAGACTTAGGAAAGGATTAGTCAACTCGAACCATAAAGTAACAGTCGAAATAACTGTGGGTCTTCAAAACTAAATAGAGCTGACCAAAGGAAACTATAATAACCCAAGAAAGTGAACATGTACTGCATACCCTTATCTAGTTTCCTGATGAAGATACCTATGTCCCATTGTGGTTCAGGTTCAGGTTCTATGAAAGGATCTTGATAGAATATTTTCATTGGTTGCGTTTTCTTCATAGATGGGATCCGAATCACTAGGTCTTAGAGTCTGTAAAACTCAAATACGAACTTAGAATCACGAAGTAATAACCTAAATAATTGCGGATCCTCTAAGTCAATCAGATATGACTTACATAGTTGACCACAGTGAGAGTAGTGGTCATTCTTAGGAAAATGTGTCGATTCCATTAACCTAAAGTACTTAGGCTTAGTCTCAGAACTTAATAAGTGACACATTTGAAATCTATACGTTCCCACAATTGGAAGAAAACTATTTGGTGGGAAAACAAAATCAATCTTGGTATTATTGCATGGGTTAACCACATCAACCAGAGGATGGGTTTCTAACATTTGAGACTCTTGTTGGATATCATTAGGTTCTGGAAAACGATTATGAAGATAATCTTGTAAGATGGTTGAGGCATTGATGTCAAGTCCCAAGTGAGGGACCTTACTAAGAGTTAAAGCACATGGAGAATATACCCACCCCAAACTTAGAGTTTTCGGCGTCTCTAGATAGACTAGTCATAACCTCCCTAATTTCTAGGTCGGCAATTGATTTTTCTAAGTCAGGTTCATCCTCGCTAATCTCTACGAGTTCATCTAAGACTATTTTTCTAAATCGTTTGACTCGATATCAAGATAAACTGGTTCCTCTAAACCATCATCGGTTTCGTAAACAGGACATACTACATCGTCTGAAACGGGGGTATCTCTAGTCAAATCCTCGTCCTTTTGAATAGGTGAATAATTTTTAAAATTATTAGGATCTGAATCAGAAATATATAATCATTATAAGGCTCAACTGGGGTAACAAATTCCTGATCACTATTCCCACATATTTCAGATTCTTCATCATCACTATCCTCATCATCATGATACAATTTTTGAAATTCAAGAATTCTCAATCTTTGTTCCAAACTACATGGTCTATGTTTATAATATTTCTCATAGATCGTTAGAGGTGATTCCTCAATAAAAGTTGTAGTATCCATATATCGCTGCCCACGCATATATTCACCAAGAGTCATTTCCGAAGACGTCTCTTGATAACGAGAATTTCTAGACATATATTCTCGCAACGTCATCGCAGGTGGCGTCTCCTCAAAAGGATTCATCACCGAAGAAAAATAAACTACAGAGGAATTCTATACAATCACAAACAAGGCCGACTCGACTCCACCAAAGCAAACCTAAAGATTTCTAGCAAACAAAAAGCATGATGGCTCCACTTAGATTGTTTCTAGACCAGCTTCTATCTTTCGAAAGGGAATTCGTTGCAATTTGAGCAAACCCCTCTGGAATCAATCCGAGTCAAAGTAAGTTGAATTGAGGCGAGGGAAGCTCAGTGGAGCTTTGATACCCAAGGCCTCACCGCTATCACAAGGCGGCGCAGTCACGCATTCAACCCACAGAAACCATCATGAACTTTGGAGTGTGCTTAAAGAGCAACCAATATTTTTCGAACGAGTTTCCTATTAAGCTCGTTACCCTATCGGTCTCGTTCTATTCCAAATTTTAAAGCTTAGGTTCGCGTTCGGTTTCGTTTTCCTAAGGCGGGCAAGAAGAGAACGGTGATGAAATCCGAACCCTTATCTTGTTTAGGCCAGGCCTTGCCCTTTACTAGGAAAATAAAGACAGTTCGGTTCGTCCTCAAACAATTATCACCTTAAGGCAGACAGTAACCCGCTTGCAGGAGATTCGCGGGTGTTTCGATTGGACTTACCTCCCGTACCAGACGGGCGATGAACCGTTGTCGTCGACTCGGGCCACGACTCCTATGCCGTGTGCGAACCCGAGGGGCCGAGACGATATAGTAATCGTCGTCCTTCCCTGCACACAGTTTATATAAATTTTTTTTTTTTTTTTTTTTATAATGATACCCTTCCGTAGGGTTAAAAAAAAAATAAAGTCCAATTGTCCAGAATAAAGTCCAAAATAAATAAATAAAAAATTACAGTTTTCCTCACACACTCTAAAAAATTAAAAATTAAAAATTAAAAATTAAAAACTAAATCCTAAAATTATCCTTTTTTCTTCTCTTTTCGCTTTTCGCTTTAAGTTTTTTCCTCTCCAAGTCCTTAGTGCTCCACTTCGAACCTGTAAATCAAAGACAAAAAGACAAAGTAAAAAGGAACAAAAAATAAAGAAAAAAAAATAAAAAAAATAAACATAAAAATTCTACCTAAGCACAAATCCGCGTCGGCGGCGCCATTTTGATTAAAAGATTTTTTTGTGGGTTGTAGTAATAAAGGTTCGAACTCTAAGACTTGTGAAGGTAAAGGATTTTTTTAGACTTATAAAAATATATATACAAAATATTAACAATTTTGGGCGAGAGGTAACCAAGACACTAGATTCCACTACTACGCAAGATTGAATGATAAATATTTCAAAACTCTATTCAATTCTTAAGTCCTCTTTTATCTTTAATTCACTATCAATCATACAAATTCTCAAACATTATTTGTAAACCTTAAGCATAGATTATCAAGAGATTAAACCAAGCATAACCTATCAAACTGAATAACAGATAATTAAGACAATCATTCAAACAATTTAAAACTCTGCAAAAGCAGCGATTAGGTGAATTATATAATTAAATGAAATAGTTACCCATTTATGTTGCGTGAATAGCTTCCTCCATTGCCTTGGTTACGAGGGAATTAACTCATCATGTTGGAAAACCTCTCAAAATATTTTATTAAGCTCAATTGATGTTTACAATAAAGAGAAAGATAAGTAGATGTTCTAAAACAAAATTATGCGACCCACAGAAGGCGTCCAAAATGAACGACAAAGCTGAGGTGCTGTTGTCTCTGAAATGCTACGACCCACACCTACGACCCACGAGTGTGAGTCATTTTCACTGTCGATAAACGACTGCTTCTGCGAGTCCGTTCTTCGTGTTCTTGGTGTTCTTCATCAGCAGCAGCAGCAGCAGCAGAGTTTGATCAACTCTTGATTTCTGCGTCTGTGGTTCTCCTCTCTTCTCCCAACTCTCGACAGCCTCTCTGTAGAACATTAGGAACATATTTATACGTAATTGAACCATTGAATCTCCTCCATTAATCCAAAAAATCTTCCCATTACTCGGTAGTGAATGAAAATATTCCCGATATTTTTTTCTTTAATTCTCTGATTTGTTACGGATTGTTCCATGTTTTATCTCTTCTCACGCGTCATCCTTGAGCTGTAGGGATTGTTTCCAGCCAATAAAATCAACCCATGCACGTCTCTTCCATCCAAGAATTCCAAGAATAGAATATTTTTCTTATTTTAGAATATCTTCCCTGATTTGATTACCACCGGTTATCTAACCAATTTTGACCGAATCCAACACCCATACCAGCTCTATATAGGCCCTAGGAACAAACCCATTTAATTTGGGCCATTGAACCTCCTTTAATCCCGTCCAAACTTCCAACCCTAAGTCTGCCAGTTGATAACAATTTTTTCCCGCCAATTTTGTTTTTTTGAATTTGGGAAGAAGATGTCCTCCCCCTAACCAGAACTTGGGTGCGAATAGCAGCTGCCTTGGGGTGACCTGGGGGTGCCCCTTAGTAATTAGGTTACCCCTTATCCAAAAGCGAGAGTCCGAACAACACTTGTCCTCCGGGTGACAAAATCAACTTTTCGAGCAGAATTTTCCAAAAATGTTTATTTCCAAAAAATACCTACAAATACATAAAATAACAAAATTAGTACAAAATCGAGTGCCAACAATATATAGTATTGAGATCAAAATAGACACAAAAATGTGTCTATCACGTAGCAACTCTTAGTTGTGGGTGAGATCAGCTAAGGGAATCAAGTGCGTAGTATCCTGCTGGGATCAGAGACGTAAGGTGCACAACTGTACCTTGTATCAGTGTGAGATTGATTGGGGTTCAACTACAGTCCAGAACGAAGTTAGTTTGTAGCATGCTAGTGTCTGTAGCGGCTTAATACAGTGTATGTTCAATCTGGACTAGGTCCCAGGGTTTTTCTGCATTTGCGGTTTCCTCGTTAACAAAATTCTGGTGTCTGTGTTATTTCTTTTCTGCATTATATTGTGTTATATAATTGAAATATCACAGGTTGTGCGTTAAGATCAATCAATTATAATATCCAACCTTTGGTTGTTGATTTACATTGATTGACACTTGAACATTGGTCTTTGGTACCGTTCAAGTTATTTCACATAATAATCAGGCTCACGGATTTCTATCTGTTCGATTTGCCGATTACATTGTGAAATAGAAATATTAGAATTCTTTGATATACTTTATTAAGATTGAGTCTAGTTGATTCTCTTGAAAGTATATTGGAGTTAGTCCATACAGATTGCTAATCGAAATATTGGGTGTGGTTGTTGTACCCCGCTTTTTCACTACTTCTCTTCTTAGGAAAGGTTTTTCGAGAGGCGGAGCTGATAAAACCTTGTTTACCAAGTGGAGTGAGAAAGATGTTGTGATTTCTCAAGTTTATATAGATGATATCATCTACGGATCAACATCGGAGAAACTTGCAAAATATTTTCAAGTCTCTCTTGGTAAGGAGTTTGGAATGAGTAATGTTGGTGAACTTAAATTCTTTTTGGGTTTAGAAATTTAACAAGACAAGGATGGAATTTACTTATCTCAAGAAAAATATTCCAAAGATCTTGTTTTAATATTCGGCTTTGATAAGTCAACTCCAAAACTGACTCATATGCCTACCATGGGTAAACTTCATCGGGATGAGAAAGGTGTAAATGTGCATCAAAAACTCTATCGATCTATCATTGGAAGTCTTATATATCTCATTGCCACAAGGCCTGATATTGCATTTAGTGTTGGTTGTTGTACTAGGTTTCAGGCAAATCCGAAAGAGTCTCATCTTGCATCTGCAAAAAGGATCATACACTACATTAATCACACTGTCGGGTATGGTCTTTCTTACACTTTTGATACTAACACTGATCTTACTGCCTATTCATATGCTTACATCAGGGAGTTTCTACTATGTAGGATTGAATCTTGTTGCTTGGCATAGCAAGAAACAAAATTCACAATCTATCTCAACATATGAAGCGGAATATATTGCTCCAGGTCCATGTTGTACTCAGCTTCTATAGATGAAACAAATGCTTGCTGACTATGGAATTGACTCAGGAATAATGAAGATCTTTTGTGATAACTCAAGTGCGATTCGCATAACTAAGAATCATGTTGATCATTCAAGAACCAAGCACATTGACATAAGGTACCACTTTATTCGAGATCTTTATGAAAATGGTATCATAAATATGGAATTTGTGCCTTCTGAACAACAATTGGATGATATTCTCACCAAACCATTAGACACTGCCACATTTCAAGACTTGCGGCAGTCTATTGGTGTTGTTTTGGTTCATTAGTCCTTCATAACTCTTTCCCCCTGATAGAATCTCGATCTTTTGGAAACTGAGTTTGGATTTCTTTGAGTAGTGGTTCAGTTTTTGCTTTTGTTTCTAGATAGATGCATTTCTGTTTGTTTCAGTGTGTATTTTGAAATCCTTCTTTTCTTGTAAAATCAAGGTCGCCTTTGTTGTTCCTTTGGGAATGACATTTTATGGGGGAGAGTTCTTTTGAACTTGTGCTTAATCGCCATATCTTTGTGGGGAGTGCAGTTGTGGATTTTAGAGGTTATCTTGTATCTTTATAAACTCCTTGATGAATGCATTTAGCTTCGGCTTTATGATTGCCTCTAAATTTGTTGGTATGTTGTTCTCTTTTGGTCATGAAGTATCTCCGTGGAAATTTCATTAGGATCCCACTAATTTTCGTACCTTTGCCAATTTTATTGACAAAAGGGGGGAGAATTAATGTGCAGTTGATGCGTGTTGTAAGTGCAATCAAATTAATAATCTTATTCCCACACAATTAACTGGTAATATAATGGAAGTAAGGATCGTTCCCACGAAGAGCAGTGAGTTTTAGTCGTCAAAGTGTCACAGAGGGGAGGGTTTTGTTTTAGATTGTGAACAAAATAAATAATCAAAGCAAATAAAATTGTATTGTAATCAATAGAGAGAGATATGATTGAGGAATCCTTCTTCGTATATAAACCGTCAATGAGTTATTATATTTGCCTACTCGTCGTTAATCATAGATTATCACCAACCGTAGAATAACAGTTAGATCAGTGTTATCCCCTAAATTCCTTATATCACTGGATACGGAAGTTCTCGCCTATCAGATTCTATTCAACGAACCACCAAGTAGTAGATCACTCAAGGTGTAATCCAATTGAATTCTTTACCTTTTGTGAATTTATAGGTTAATCCTACTAGTTAGACTCTTAGATCAAGGTCCACTTTTTAGTGTTGTTTATACACACAATCGCTCCACAGAATCCCTCTGTAAGGTTTTGTATTCTCTACTTGTGTACAAGTTATTCGACGATTACTTATCTCCTAACTTAATACTAGCAGTAGGTTGAATCAACAAATCAATTTAGTAGGCCACCTAAACAATCTATTAATCAATCATAAATATTCAAATAGTATAAACAATCGATAATCATATGAATAACTTCAAAGTAGATTAATATAATAACTCAAATCTTGTTTACAACTTAGAATTCATCCTCAATCAATAGGTGTTTAGCTACTCATGGATGTAGAAACATCCATGATATACATATGAGAAAAGTAAAGAGATAACGTTACGATTGATAATCGCTTCGTATGATGTTTCTTCTCTCCAAACCCTAACAATTTCGTGACCTAATGATATAATATGATTTCACATAACCTAATACCTTTTTATAGGTTTTCATTGCTTGGCCTTCACGTATATAGTTTGGTTTAGGAACCCGACCCAAAAATATGACCTAACGACTCCAAACGTGCCCTTAGGCCTTCCAAAGTGTAAATACACGTTTCCTATTTTCTAAGTGCGCTAACCCAGTCTGCAAAGTTCAAAATCCAGCAGAAATTTTCGGGATTAAGTCTGCGAACCCAGTCCGCGAACCTAGTTCGTGGACTTCACTGTCCTCGGTATTTGGCAAAACTGTTTTGGCCACAACTTCTTCATCTGAACTCAGAATGACTTCATTATTTTTGCATTATTTTTATATTTAAATTCTCTTCAAGATGGTGATGATAAATTCTTAATTTGAATGAGATAAGATTGGTATTTGGCCTGAGTCTTGATTTTGAGCGTTTTGCTCCTTTTCGTCGCACTTCTTCCACTTCTCTTGGACATGGGTACTTGGATACTTGGAATACTTCTATTCTTAGCTATTTTCAGCACTTTGTAGCTCCTTTTTGGATGATTCACCTAATTGAGACAAATAAGAAAAAACAAGAGTAATAATACCAAAATATGCAAGAATAATAGCTCAAGCAAGTATGCAATGGACACTAAAATCATATGAATTATGCACTTATCAAATTCCCCTACACTTAGATATTGCTAGTCCTCGAGCAAACTAAATAAAACTAATCCTAAATACAACAACTTCATGTCGTGAGGATACGGTTACTCGTAGCATGAATAACAGACCTTTAAACCCCTAGGTGTCCCTAGTGGACGAGTTATAGTCTCGTGAGGGCTTGCAAGAGGTATACCCACAAAAGCTACTCCAATCTCTCGCCTTAGAAGAAACACTAAGGATAGACACAAAGTAGAAAGCCAAATAATTATATTGCATATGTTCTTTAGTTGCAAACATCCCACATATATTCCAATCCGCACACATAAGCAATTACTTAGTATGTCATTCAACCTGATTGCAAAATTTTACTAAGATAGTCATTGTACTTTTTGCAACGTTTTTCACAACACTCGCATACTGAAATCACATGGATAGATAAGATAATGGTAATAGAATAGTGAAGGGTGCAAATGTTGTCTTAAGTGAAAGATGTTACCCACAATACTTGTATGAATGTCGTCAAAGGATATTTATTTATAGCGCAATAGTTGAGAGAAGCACCCATTTAACTTGACCACATGATTAGATAATCTAAGCGCATGTTTCCTTTTGAGAAAGTATGTGATAGTTTCCTTGGATCCTGCGTTCCACGCTTTCTTAGGCGACGGAGGCAGGGACAACGTTTCACGCATACTGCCACCCAAGTGTTAAGAACCTCATCAATAGTCTTTTTGACTTGCTATACAATGATGATAGGTTTTTATTTTCATCGACTACATGATTAGATACTCTAAGAGCATGTTCCTTTTCAGCAAATACGTGATAGTTGCCTTGGATCCTGCATTCCACGCTTGCTTAGGCAACGGAGACAGGGACAATGTTTCACACGTATTGCTATTCAAGTGTCGATAAATGAAGAGGAGCTTTATATAAATGTTTTTTTTTTTTGCTTCGGCTCACTCTTTATGAGTGTAAGACAATTGTCTTATGGGGCTTTTAAATAAGGGTTATTTTGCGTTTCCTCCCCTATAAAGATCGCTAATTTGCTTTTCCTCCCAAAAAGATTCAAATTAGTGTTTCCTCCCATCGTTAGGAATTCTGTCCATTGCTCGGTTAGCTGAGTCAGCACCTGTGCACGCGTGGCTCAAATTGTACACGTGTCTCCTAATATTCCCAAAATACCCTCATTTTTCCATTAATTCTGTAGCCCATATTTACCCAAATCCCACATCATTGTCCCTCCCCATCTAATAAATCAGAAACAGTAGCAGCAAGCTTAATCAAAACAAATAGGGTTTTGACAAACATTGGATGATGATCGAGTTTACCTGATGGAGAACCCACACTTACACTCGTTGAAACCTATTACCCGCAAACAACAATATCTATCAATCACCTCCTTTCTCTCTTTCATTGTAATTTCACCAACAGTCATATGTTCTTACCCAATTCTCACTGGTAGTTGTTTCTGATGAAATTGAATCGGGAAATGAGAGAGAGAGTGACGGGAACAAGTTGCTAGCACCGATCTGAAAAGATGTTATATTGATCGAGATGCTAGAAATTGATTAGAGGAAAAGGGGATCTCATTTGATAATTAATTGGTTTTGATTGGAAAAGGAGAAACGGGATCTCATCGGTAAGAAATTGATTATTTGGATAATATTCGATGATGTATATGCTGGAGAAATGGAGCTTTGGTGTTATTGTTTCTCAGATTGAGAATTGAGATGTCGAGTGAATAAATTGCGAGAATCAGGGCAAGAAAATAGTGATGGTTGATTTCCAAAGAGAAGGAGATTAATAAAGTAATTGGAGAGATGGGTTCAGCGGATTTAAGGGTTTTAGATCGAGAACAACATGGCAGAGCTAGGGTTTGTAGTGGATTTGAGTTTTCAATATAGAAGATTGACATCTGAGATGAAATATAGATTGTTTCTGAATCGATGAAAAGGCGGATGTTGGGTTTGATCTTGATATGAATATGAACGAGATCTGTTGCTGATGTCAATTTGAAGAAGAAATTAAACTCAGGAAGAAATTTCAACAGACTTGATCTGAACTGAAACAGAAGAATAGGGTAAGCTGGGAGGGAATTATTTGCATTCTTCTTCGTCAATATCTCCAATTCATGTAAAAAAGGTTTTAATTAATTCGTTCAATAATTTCTCATGGTTCTCCACTATTAACTGATTTCCTCTTACATCAATATCGAATGTATTTGAACAGAGTATCTCAATGATTATTAATTTGTACAATCTAGTGATAATTTGTGTTTGTATTAGATAGAAACAACAAATTAGAATGATATACGTTGTGTTGTTGTAAATTGAATTGAGTTGTGGAATTTAGTTATCTTGTTCTGTTGTTGCAAGTGATATACCGGCAGGATCAGCTGAAGAAATTTCCGATGAACTATCAATTAAAAAGATGAGGGTATTTTAGGAGATTTAGTAAAATAATTTATATATATGCCACATGTACAGTAGTGCTGACTCATCTAACTGGAAGTTGGATGGAAAAAGTAACGATGGGAGGAAACACTAATTTGAATCTTTTTGGGGAGGAAACGCAAATTAGCGATCTTTATAGGGGAGGAAACACAAAATAGACCTTTAAATAAACTCAACCAATGATTACCTTGCTACAACATCCATGGCAGTATCAGGATCCCACCAAATCACTTTAGAGAAACATACAACTGCAAAAATAAAAAGAAAGTGATTCAGTAATAATTAAATGCGAGGATGAATCTTTCAAATGACTACCATATCTTAGTTTCGCATTCAATTATGAACTTATATATTTAAGGCTTGTGAAACTCAATCTAAAGCCGTAAGAACTGTTTCAACCTTAAAAAGGTGTAGAGTGTCATCCTAAATAGCTCAAAATTAACTCCAAAAGATGAAGCCTCAAGGATGCAAGAAATCAAAGAGTATTATTTGTTACGTGAAAATGCAAATAGTATTATACTAAATGCTCCCCCACACTTAAACCCGACATTGTCCTCAATGTTCAAAACCGAAAATTCTGAAAGCTGACATAACAGCAAATTAAACTCGAAATATGTACCAATGGTTAGGGAACTAGTCAAAACATCCTAAACAAAAGTTGTTCGCCTACGACTTTTCTATAAAGTGTCAAAAGGTCACATCGTTTTGATAAAAGGTATGACTTTGACTTCCTCCGGACTGACTGACATGCAATCTGAAAAAGTTGTGGAAAAATTCTGAAACTCAAATGTCCAGGACTATCGCTCCAACTTAAAAAACTCCGAATTCAGATTTTCTTTTTGTAAAATAAAGGTGAGTCTTTCGAATTTAAAATTTGGGGTCAACCGTTCAAATCGGACTTTGTATGAAGTCTCGAGAGCTATTTTCGTGACAAGTGCGCAGTCAGAATTTTCTGACAAGAATTCATCAAAACTTTCATTATAGAAGGACTTGTAAAATATAAGATGGGAATGCAAGATATGATATGCAAAACTAAGAAAATTAAAAAAAAAAGGGATAGAGATACAAAACCGATGGGTTGCCTCCCATTTAGCGCTTAGTTTAATGTCCTCAGCCCGACTTGGCATTCCGTCAATTATTCCTCCAGAGGGAGATAATCATGAAATTCTTGCACATACATATCCACATAAGAAATGCTATCATAATATGGCTTGAATCTATGGTCGTTCACCTTTAAATTTGTTCCATCTCTAAGACTAGAAATTTCAACTGCGCCATGAGAATAAACATTAGTAACAACATACGGTCCAATCCATCTGGACCTTAGCTTACCAGGAAATAGTTTAAGATGAGAATAAAATAAAAGAACTTTTTGACCCACAACAAAACTCTTTCGAGAAATCATCTTGTCATGGAAAAGTTTCGTCTTTTCCTTGTAAATACGATAACTCTCTTAAGCATCATTACGTATCTCCTCTTGCTCGTTAAGTTGTAACTTCCTTTGTTTCCCCGCATTGTCATAATCCATGTTGCACATCTTTATCGCCCAATAAGCCTTGTGTTCAAGTTCAACCGGAAGATGAAAATCTTTGCCATAAACCAACCGATATGGAGACATACCAATCGGTGTTTTTTACGCCGTTCTATATTCCCAAAGTGTATCATTAAGCCTATAACTCCAATCTTTCTGTGAAGTGTTCACGGTTTTCTCAAGAATGGATTTAATCTCACGGTTTGAGATTTAGGCTTGCCCACTAGTTTGGAGTGATACGCTGTACCGACCTTATGTGTTATGTTGTACTTCTTGAGTAGAGCATGGAATGATCTCTGAAAATGTGAACCTCCGTCACTGATAACCACTCTTGGTGTACCATGTCTAGAAAAAATATATTCCTTCACAAACTCACAAACAACTTGAGAATCATTAGTAGGGGTGGCTTTATCTTCCACCCATTTCGAAACATAATCCGCCGCAAGAAATATATAAAATTTTCCATTAGAATTGACAAAAGGACCCATAAAATCAATTCCCCACACATCAAATACTTCAATAACAAGAATTGGTACGAGTTGCATTTGATTTTGAGTACCTAGATTGCCAGTTCGTTGACATCTATCACAAGATTTGCAAAAAATATATGCATCCTCAAATAGGGTAGGCCAATAAAATCCACTTTCAAGTACTTTGAAAGCGGTACGTTTAGAACCAAAGTGACTACCACATGCATAAGTATGACAAAAAGTAAGGATGGATTGAAATTCAGAATTAGGTACGCACCTGCTGATGATTTGATCAGAACGGTATTTCCACAAGTAGGGCTCATCCCACACATACTTCTTGGCTATTTTCATAAGCTTAAGCTTTTGAAAATTAGACATTGTACTATGTACTTGTCTTGTAACCAAGTAGTTCACTATATCCGGGTACCAAGGTGTTGAATCTTCAATTGAGAAAAGTTTTTCGTCTGGAAAACGATCTTGTAAAAGAAGTTTTTCTTCGGAAACAACAAGTCTACTTAGGTGATCCGCAAAAATATTTTCAACACCTCTTTTATCCTTTATTTCATATTCAAATTCTTGCAACAGTAGAATCCACCGTATAAGTCTTGGCTTCTTTCTTCTTTAGTAGGTACCTAAGGGATGCGTGATCGGAATATACAATCACTTTTGTACCCACCAAATAAAATCTAAATTTTTCTAGTGCAAATACTATAGCCAAAAATTCTTTCTCAATGGTAGAATAGTTGATTTGTGCATCGTTTAGGGTCCTAGATGCATAATAAATCACATGAGACAGCTTGTCTACTCTTTGACCCAAAACGGCTCCAACTGCATAGTCACTTGCATCACACATTAATTCAAATGGAAAACTCCAATCCGGTGACTTAATAATTAGTGCAGTTGTCAACAATTCTTTCAATTTATCAAAGGCATCCTTGCACTCCTTGTTCAAGTCAAAAATAACCTCTTTTTGCAGTAATTTGCACATCGGCATTGCGATTTTGGAGAAATCCTTGATAAACCTCCCGTAAAAACCTGCATGACCAAGAAAAGAACGAATATCCCTCACGGAAGTGGGATATTGTAAGTTTCTTATTAAGTCTATCTTTGCTTTGTCAACTTCAAGATCTCGAGAAGACACAATGTGACCGAGCACTATGCCACAGTTTACCATAAAGTGACATTTCTCCCAATTTAAAACAAGATTAGTGTCTATGCATCTTTTAAGTACCAGTTCAAGATTTTGTAAAAAAAAATCAAATGAATCACCATAAAGACTAAAATCGTCCATAAATACCTCAATGATGCGTTCCACATAGTCAGAAAATATACCGACCATACACCTCTGAAAAGTGGCAGGCGCATTGAAAAGACCAAACGGCATCCTTCTATAGGAAAACGTACCAAAAGGACAAGTGAAAGTAGTCTTCTCTTGATCTTCTGGTGCAATAACAATCTGATTGTAGCCAGAATAACCGTCCAAAAAGCAATAATGTGAATGTCCCGCTAACCTCTCTAACATCTGATCAATGAAAGGCAAAGGAAAGTGATCCTTTCGGGTTGCGGAATTAAGCTTTATGTAGTCTATGCACACTCTCCATCCTGTTTGAACTCTTGTAGGAACGAGTTCACCATCTTGATTTCTAACAACAGTGACACCTGCTTTCTGAGGTACCACCTTTATCGGGCTAACCCATTTGCTTTTAGAAATTGGGTAAATCACCCCGACACTTAGTAATTTGAGGATCTCTTCTTCATGACCTCCATCATTGGGGTGTTAAGCCTACGCTGAGCATCATGTACTGGATTAAAATCATCTTCCATTAGGATTCTATGCATGCACATGGATGAACTAATTCCTTTGATATCACCAATTGTCCAACCAATAGCCGTTTTGTGCTCTTTCAGAACCCTAAGTAGACGTTCTTCTTGTATTGGGGTGAGGTTATTTGCAACAATCACCGGAAGTTCTTATTTGTCACCCAAGTACACGTACTTTAGGTGGTCTGGAAGTGGATTCAGTTCTAGTTTTGGTGCCTGCATAATATAAGGTAATGGAGCCTCATTAGTTATGGGTAAATAAATATAAGAAATATTACCCGGTTTAGCTTCTTGTAATGTTGTTAAGGAACCACACATCTCCACCAATTCTTTGGATAAGTAAACGTCCAGGTTCGGATGTCCGTGAACGTCCAAATCAATGTTATTCCGTAGCACAACTCCAAGTTCATCTTCATTATTCAAATCAAACATTTGTTGCGCTAACGAACCACTAACATCAATTGAGAAAGCTGAGTGAACATCACCAGGATAGCGCATGGTTTCAAAAATATTGAAATGTATTATCTCCTTATCAAATTCCATAGCGAGTGCACCACTATCAACATCAATCTTCGTCTTTGCAGTCTTCATAAAAGGTCTCCCAAGAAGTAACGAAGTAGATGAACAATTATCTCCATTGTGCATATCCATAATATAAAAATCAACCGGAAAGATTAACTGATTCACTTGAACTAACACGTCCTCCACGACTCCCTTAGGATATATATTGGACTTGTTAGCTAATTGAATAGTAATCTTTGTCTCTTTTAAAGGTCCGATATTCAAAGAATCATAAACATCGGCTGACATAACACTTATGGAAGCTCCTAAATCAAGCAAAGCACGCTCGAATCGTCGTTTACTAATGGTAACAGGAACTGTGAAACCGCCAGGATCTTCACACTTTGTAGGCATCTTCTTTAGTAGCATAGTTGTAGCACTTTCGCCCACCTGAGTAATCTCGTTAGCAATCAACCTATCTTTCCTTGTACACAAGTCCTTCAAAACCTTGGCATACCTGGGTATGGTTCTGATGGCCTCAATAAATGGAATGTTGATGTGTATCTTGCTGAAAATATCCATGATCTCCTTGTCTTGAGCTTGCTTCTTCGACTTAGAAAAACGACTAGGGAAAGGAGGTGGTATGGTAAAAGTGGGAACCGTGTCCTTATGTTGTCCATTTGAGGTTGGATTTTCCTTTGGGATAGTTTCCTCCTCTACTTCCTTTTCGATGTCGTTACAAACCTCTTTTTGTTGATGTGGCTCTTCAGTCTGTCTCCCACTTCTTATAGTTACTGCATTAACGTGCTCTCTTGGGTTCACGTATGGTTGTGATGGAAACTTTATTGAATCTTGTGCCTTTAACAAATTTACATCGGTTGCCATTTGCCCCATTTGTGATTGTATATCTTTGACAGCAGCATCATTCTTTTGTTGATATTGTAGGTTTTGTTGCAATATTGTATCTTGTTTCTGGGAAATACCTTTTGTTTCTTGCATCATAACCTTGATCATATCCTCTAAATTAGAGCTTTATTTTTGCTGTTGATGTTGTGGATGAAATTGTGATTGTTGGAAACCACCTTGTCGTCCAAAAACAGGGTTGGAAACTGCAGCTTGCTTGTTTGCATAACTGAAATTCGGATGATCTTTCCAACCAGGATTATAAGTATTAGAGTAGGGATCATACCTTTGCATATGATTTGGAAACACAACGTTCACCTGTTCGGCCTCTTCTTCATAAGAAGGAATGAGCACGGCTGCCATTTGTTGCATCATCTTCTCGATATTACCCATTATATCCTCTAAATGTGAAGAAGAACTAACTTCGTTGACCCTCCTAGCCATCGATGAGCCTATTGTATTAAATTGTTGCGTGTTTGCAGCCATATTCTCGATCAGTTTTGTGGCTTCATCAATGGTTTTGTTGGTTAACGCACCACCACTAGCCGCATCTATGAGATTTCTCTCCGATTGAAGCATTCCATTATAAAAGTACTGCACTATGAGTTGCTCACTTATTTGGTGGTGTGGAAAGCTAGACATAAACTTCTTGTACCTTTCCCAATAATCGTAAAGAGTTTCACCAACGATTTTCTCAATTCCACTTATTGCTTTACGAATAGTTGTTGCTTTGGAAGCGGGAAAGTACTTTTCTAAAAACACTTTCTACATATCATTCCATGATGTAATACTTCCTTGTGGAAGGATGTAAAACCATTCTTCCGCGGAATCTGTCAAAGAAAATGGAAAAGCTATAAGTAAAGCTTTATCTTTGTCAGTTCCAGTTGGTTTCAAACTTGTCAACCTATGTTGAAATAATAACAAGTGTTTATTCGGATCATCTCCAGGTAACCCTTTAAACTTCGGTAACCAATGTATCAACTGAGATTTAAGTTCAATAGAATCATCTAAGTTGATGCAAATATTTTGTAGATCAAACGATGGAGATGTTAGATCTTTGAGCGTCCTCCTTGGAGGAGGTGGTGGTGGAGAATCTATCTCGTTGTCTGTATTAACCATGTAGAGGGTTCTTGTTGCAAGTGATGACGTGCTTGTACTAATGATCCCTTGCGAGTTTGACTACCGCACCTCTGGTATTCCCAGTCTTTCAGTGCCAGAGATTAAGTACTTGAAAACAAAAATCTAGAAAACTAAATTAAAAACTAAAAAGAAATTCTAAAAACAAGATTAAAACTAATAAAAATAACAACTAAAGCTATCGACTGCTCCCCGGCAGCGGTGCCAAAATTTGATGCGTGTCATAAGTGCAATAAAATTAATAATCTTATTCCCACACAATTAACTGGTAATATAATGGAAGTAAGGATCGTTCCCACGAAGAGCAGTGAGTTTTAGTTGTCAAAATGTCATAGAGGGGGGGTTTTGTTTTAGATTGTGAACAAAATAAATAATCAAAGCAAATAAAATTGTATTGTAATCAAAAGAGAGAGAAATGATTGAGGAATCCTTCTTCGTATATAAACCGTCAATGAGTTATTATATTTGTATACTCGTCGTTAATCATAGATTATCACCAACCGTAGAATAATAGCTAGATCAGTGTTATCCCCTAAATTCCTTATATCACTGGATACGGAAGTTCTCGCCTACCAGATTCTATTCAACGAACCACCAAGTAGTAGATCACTCAAGGTGTAATCCAATTGAATGTTTTACCTTTTGTGAATTTATAGGTTGATCCTACTATTTAGACTCTTAGATCAAGATCCACTTCATCGGGATGAGAAAGGTGTAAATGTGGATCAAAAACTCTATCGATCTATTATTGGAAGTCTTATATATCTCACTGCCACAAGGCCTGATATTGCATTTAGTGTTGCTTGTTATGCTAGGTTTCAGGCAAATCCGAAAGAGTCTCATCTTGCATCTGCAAAAAGAATCATACGCTACATTAATCACACTGCTGGGTATGGTCTTTCTTACACTTTTGATACTAACACTGATCTTACTACCTATTCAGATGCTTACATCAGGGGGTTTCTACTATGTAGGATTGAATCTTGTTGCTTGGCATAGCAAGAACCAAAATTCACAATCTCTCTCAACATATGAAGCAGAATATATTGTTGCAGGTTCATGTTGTACTCAGCTTCTATAGATGCAACAAATGCTTGCTGACTATGGGATTGACTTAGGAATAATGAAGATCTTTTGTGATAACTCTAGTGCGATTCGCATAACTAAGAATCCTGTTGATCATTCAAGAACCAAGCACATTGACATAAAGTACCACTTTATTCGAGATCTTTATGAAAATGGTATCATAAATATGGAATTTGTGCCTTCTGAACAACAATTAGATGATATTCTCACCAAACCTTAGACACTGCCACATTTCAAAACTTGCGGCAGTCTATTGGTGTTGTTTTGGTTCATTAGTCCTTCATAACTCTTTCCCCATGATAGAATCTCGATCTTTTGGGAAACTGAGTTTGGATTTCTTGGAGTAGTGGTTCAGTTTTTGCTTTTTTTTTTTCTAGATAGATGCATTTCTGTTTGTTTCAGTGTGTCTGTTGAAATCCTTCTTTTCTTGTAAAATCAAGGTCGCCTTTGTTGTTCCTTTGGGAATGACATTTTATGGGGGAGAGTTCTTTTGAACTTGTGCTTAATCGCCATATCTTTGTGGGGAGTGCAGTTGTGGATTTTAGAGGTTATCTTGTATCTTTATAAACTCCTTGATGAATGCATTTAGCTTCGGCTTTATGATTGCATCTAAATTTGTTGGTATGTTGTTCTCTTTTGGTCATGAAGTATCTCCGTGGAAATTTCATTAGGATCCCACTAATTTTCGTACCTTTGCCAATTTTATTGACAAAAGGGGGGGAATAATGTGCAGTTGATGCGTGTTGTAACTGCAATCAAATTAATAATCTTATTCCCACACAATTAACTGGTAATATAATGGAAGTAAGGATCGTTCCCACGAAGAGCAGTGAGTTTTAGTTGTCAAAGTGTCACAGAGGGGAGGGTTTTTTTTTAGATTGTGAACAAATTAAATAATCAAAGCAAATAAAATTGTATTGTAATCAATAGAGAGAGATATGATTGAGGAATCCTTCTTCGTATATAAACCGTCAATGAGTTATTATAGTTGCCTACTCGTCGTTAATCATAGATTATCACCAACCGTAGAATAACAGTTAGATCAGTGATATCCCCTAAATTCCTTATATCACTGGATACGGAAGTTCTCGCCTACCAGATTCTATTCAACGAACCACCAAGTAGTAGATCACTCAAGGTGTAATCCAATTGAATGCTTTACCTTTTGTGAATTTATAGGTTAATCCTACTAGTTAGACTCTTAGATCAAGGTCCACTTTTTAGTGTTGTTTATACACACAATCGCTCCACAGAATCCCTCTGTAAGGTTTTGTATTCTCTACTTGTGTACAAGTTATTCGACGATTACTTATCTCCTAACTTAATACTAGCAATAAATTGAATCAACAAATCAATTTAGTTGGCCACCTAAACAATCTATTAATCAATCATAAATATTCAAATAGTATAAACAATCGATAATCATATGAATAACTTCAAAGTAGATTAATATAATAACTCAAATCTTGTTTACAACTTAGAATTCATCATAAATCAATAGGTGTTTAGCTACTCATGGATGTAGAAACATCCATGATATACATATGAGAAAAGTAAAGAGATAACGTTACGATTGATAATCGCTCCGTATGATGTTTCTTCTCTCCAAACCCTAACAATTTCGTGACCTAATGATATAATATGATTTCACATAACCTAATACCTTTTTATAAGTTTACATTGCTTGGCCTTCACGTATTTAGTTTGGTTTAGGAACCCGACCCAAAAATATGACCTAACGACTCCAAACGTGCCCTTAGGCCTTCCAAAGTGTAAATACACGTTTCCTATTTGCTAAGTGCGCAAACCTATTTTGGTGGCGAACTTGGATGGCTGAGATTGCATCTCAGGAGGAAAGGTAGTCGTCGATCATGGCTACCTTTAGTTGGTAGTGGCGCCCTTAACACGCGCTAGTGGCATTGCGGCATGGCTGGCATGACTCGTGCATGCCTTTGGCACAGTTGCGCGCGTATCTATGGCCACTGAAGTTTTGGCACGTTGGTGTGGAGATCTTGCCTAAATTAGGGTTTGGATTTTCGAAACCCTAAATAGCATATATGGCATATCACATGTGGTGAGTGGCCATGTTTGGCGTGTTTGGCATGCGCGTGCGGCATGTGTGCCTTGCATGTGCGTTTGACATGCGCGTTTGGCGCGTTTGGTATGCCGTTTGGTATGTTGGCATGTTCTGGGAAGCCAACTTAGTATGGCAACCTCTTTTAAGGTTGCGGCAGGTTTGGAGCAACCTAATTGGTCAATGAAAGTAGGGGTCCGTCCAAGCATGGGTGTGTCTACCTTTTTAGTACGCGTGGTGGGTTTAATGCGACCTGATTGGTTGATTAAAAGAGAGACGGCCAAGAATGAGTGTGGCTACTCTTCTGGAGAGAGTGTGGCGGCTTTAGAGAGACCTGATTGGTTGATGGGAAGTGGGTCCGGAAAGCTAGGGTGTGGCTACACTTCCAGTGCACTGTGGCGGATTTGAAGCGACCTAATTGGTTGATGGGAAGTGGGGCCGGCAAGCTAGGGCGTGGCCACACTTCCAGTGCGCTGTGGAGGACTTAATTCCCTAGTTTAGCTAAGCATAGTTTCGACCAAGGGGTTTAGTGTACTGCGCGGGGCGCGAAACCCTAATTTTTGCAAGTTAGTCGGGTTTATGAGTTTTTTGTGAGTTATCACAATAATTGGCTGGATTTTGTATGTTGCCACAAAAATCCTTATTTACAGAATGCAATGTGCTTTTCGTCTGAGTATTTTGTGCAAAGGCCTTAATTTTGGTACTTGGAGGTTCATGCTACTCTGCTGCGAGTGAACACAAATCCGTCATGCCATACCGATATTAAGGGTTCTTCCGGGGAACATAGCACAGGAAAGTACTCAGTGAGTCTTGTATTGGCGAGGTGCCATAAATTTACAGAGTGTTTGGGATGGTTTCTATATTCGCCAGTCTGGATAAATTTCATGTAAATATATTGAATGACTCAATAAATATGCCGGTGGAGAGGTTAGCACTCACGGTATGGTTTCCTCGCAGAGTGACGTCACATCAGATGCAAGGTTTTATGATTTTAACCCTAAGCTAAAAACCACCATCAACACACAGGAACAATGTTTCGTGATTCGGCATTAATGAGGAGTGATATACGTGCATTATAGTTCGGTTTAGATGTATTGATTTTTTGATATAATCTCACTTTTGTCATTTATTGTTCTGGTCCGTGGTATGCAGCAGTTTCCTAGAAACATGCATGCACTTTTTTATTTACTAGAACACCGTTGTCACGGTGGGGAGGGCCGACCAAAAAAAAGCCGAAACAATTAATAATTTCTGCCGGTAGGCATATACTACCTTCGTTTCAGGTAAAATCGTATTTTATAGTTTTATTTTGCCTAATAATACCTAGCATCTTTAGGGGCGACCCCAAAAGGATTAGGGGCGACACAAAAAGACAAAAAAGGTCACCCAAATATAAAATGTAACCATCCCTTATCTCCCGTTTTTTTTAATGGTAAAACTACACTTTACAATCAGTAGATAACTTTACAATCGGTAAGTTAATCCACAATCGTGAGTCGATTTAGTTTATATAACTTCCAAATATAAAGTATCCCCAAAATAAAATTCTCTATCTTTTAAATTTTGATTATCCTATAATCGGTAGTAAATAAAGTTATCTTGACTTCCGAT